>NW_020451027.1:511689-1006890 GCF_003343035.1 Apteryx rowi | reverse complement strand
CTAATAATGCTACAGCTTAAGCGGAGAACATGAGTAAATGTTGCTGCCGTCCAAAACCAGATCGCACGTAGGCTGACCTGAACGCCTCGCAAACGCCCTGCTGCACTGCAACTTGGGTTTTGGTATTTTGCTCTTCCACCCGCTCAAGTTCCCTGCCTTGAACACAGGAGCCTTGCTCTCCGTGTCTTTTTAAATAGAGGCATCCTAGAGCTCCACAGTGCCGGGAGGTGCCTTAAAAGCACAGATCCTCCATTTGACCACAATCCAAAATTGCCACCAAACAGAAAGAAAATATCATTTCTGCTGGTGCACTGTTGTTGCTCTCCTGTAACAGTCCTCCTAGTACCGATCATTCTGGGTTCAAGACAGATGTGAGAACTCTGACCTGGTCCCCATACTCTGCTCCATCTGCCTGATGTCCTTCGGCACGCTCTCCACTTTGGTCATTTAAATGTAAGACGTGCCCAGTTTTTGCCCTTCAGACTTCTCCAGGTTATAAAACAGTATCCAGAATAATAATCATTAGTAAATCCCATATAGGAACCGTGCTCAATCCTGGCAAATATCTGGTTACAGAATTTGGCCAACTCCAGGTATCAACTCTGGACAGTTGCTCATTAGCTGTGTTGTGAAAGCTCAGGAGCGGTATTTTTTTGTTTATTTGTGTATTTTGTATATTAAGAAGAGTTAAACATGTTTATGTAGGCAACAGTCCCAGTGTACTTGGATGACAAGATTTGGAAATTTGCAATGCCAGGATGTAACCAAATGAAACTGGGCGACGGATCTCTGCTACAGTAACAGTAATTACTCTTATTCTCTATTGAAGCTGTGGAATTTGGTAGACTGTGTAAATAACTGGCATGTTCCACTGATAAAGACATTTTTCTCTTCCGCTTACAGACAGTTAAACCAGAAAATTCAAGAAGACCCACTCCAATTTCTCCTAACTTTCTCTTTGTGGGCAGAGGTGTTGTTTAGCGCTTTGCACTGTTTCTCTGGCTGCGCTAGGACAGATATTGCCTGCATGCAATGGCAGTTTGTATGGGAAAGGCAGGAGCAAACAGAGGGGTGGGCAAACGCCATTGCGCTTTTTTTTCCCACCCCCAAGAAGATTTCTTGCTCTGTTTGCAGCATCCCAGTGCAGAGGAGAAGGGGGAAATTGTCCCTAACCTGGTATACAAGGATAGGAAGCTGAAAATGAGTAATTTTCTCTTTCCACTTTAACCCTAAGCATGTCAGGCATCAAGGCTCCTTTACAAGGCTTCTTGCGAAGGAGAGGGGCAGACTTTCACTGCAGCCAGAATAAATGGATTGTTTCCCTAATTAAAAGACAGATGGATAGCTATACAGCATATAAGACGCTGTACGTACTGAGCCAAGTCACTGCAGCAGCTCACTGCGATGGGCGAGCCCTGCCGCCTATAGCAGTTACTGGTGACTTCCCACGCCGTGACCTCTGATGGGATGGGTCTGGCTGTCCGCAGGGTGGGGTTGGGTTGGCTGTTGGCAGAAGATGCACCATGCGTGTGTTGGGGCGCTCTAGAAGGGCTCTCTAGCTTTATACTTGAATTAGGAGAATAAGCCTCCTTTTCATGTGAGACAACATAGCTCTTCGCATTAAAAATAATTCTGTCAGTAGTAGTGTGCTTTCTGCCACCGCTTCCGGGGAGCAGCGCTGAGCACGCTGCACGTGGCGAGGCTGCAAGTTCGCTGCTCAGTTAAAGACCCCTAAGCCTCACCTGTTGGATGACGCTCGAAGCTTTCCGCCCTCGGTGGTGAGTTGTTGGCCTGTCTGCTGAGACCACCGCTTAGCAGAGAGGAGTCGTTGCCCGCAAGGATAAAAAGCAGGGCCGAGTCATTTGATATGTCAAACATCATTAAGTTCTTGCACTAATGATATTAGCCTCTTCTACACCAGAGCTTGAGCACCTGGTTCGAATGCACTGTCACCAACTCTGAGATTAGATATGCTGTATGTGTAGGAATCATGGCCAAAAATCAAATCCTGTCTGAGAATGTGGCCAAACTTCCCAGCCAAATTTTAAGCTCATCAGGAAAAATGGATCTGAATTAATTCTTTGTCAAAGGCTGTTGCAGAGATGGAAAAGCAGAGGGAATTCGGCAGTCAGGTGCGACTTTCCTGTTTTGTTTTTATGCTTATTGGTGTTGTAAGCCAGAGTAAAATGTAGAAAGGATGATGCCTTTATAATCAAAGCCAAAATATTTGCATGCAATGCTGTACTGAATTTCTGCCAGTCCCTTTACAAGTTGTGGTCAATGACTGGCCACGTCTGCATGGACTGTGGAGCGCACCACCACCGTATCTGGCAACTAGATGTTAGCAGGATTCCAAAAGCAGATTTGATACTCAGAAGGAAAATAAGGTCAACCAAAATTTGAGTAGAATATTTAAAAATATATAGACTATTGCAGGTCCACTACCTGCTTTACTGGGGTAAAACTTGCAAAAACTAAGATTTAAGCCAGTCCTTAAATACTGAAGGATCGGAAGTTACAACACTGGGAATATGTTATCCTAGAAGTGCTTACAGCACTATTTCTTACATCCTCTCAGTATGAAGAAGTAAGAAATACTTCTTCTCTCTGTAATAGTTGGTTTTGCCCCTTCATAGAATCAGGGAAATGGATTAAGTTTTGATTAGTGGCCTSAGTATGGGAGGTCCTATGCATATTAGGGTACTATGTGCTACCAGGTATAATTTATGCTAGTTGCTAGTACAGAAGCATTATCCCTGAATGCAAACTTCTCAGTGAAACAACAGCTGAAGTGTGAATTTTTAACAAAGTCCAAACCTAATCAAGCTTTGCATGATTTCAAGCTGAGTTTTGGACATTTAGTGCATCCCCTCATGTGCCATTATGAACCTTTTATTACCTGCTCCAGTCTGCGTTGACCTCTAATGATACAGCAGAATTGTTCTTATTAATGCATTTCTCCACGACATGGGAATCCTGCCCTGGATGTGGTGGCAGCCTGAGGTAGCAGGTGCCTTTGGGGATCTGTCTAGAGATGCAGGGAGCTTCACTGCCTTAAAAACAGCATCGCAGTGGATCAATATTTGAGGCCCGAAGTGAAATATTCAGCTATGATGTGCCACGGTGCCTGAGTCCTGACCTCGCAACACAGAGGCTGGGCTGGATGGTGGCAGTGTCCCGGTTGGGCTCGAKGCCCTGCCCAGCGGAGCAGGGACGTCGGCGAGAGGCGGCAGCGTCCGGCTGCTTCTGGAGGGCTGTGCCACTGGAGGGGGACAGCCCCTCGGGTTAAAACAGCCTTGTGCTCCCCTGCTCCCCTGGTGCAGCCCCTGCCCGCTCTCTGTGCTGCTCTGCTGCTCCAAAACACTGCTTACGTGTTTCTGACCTCTTTTCGCAGTCAGGTCAGCTGACGGAGATTTTGTAAAGCAGCTGGCAAATTGTGTGCGAGACAGGAGGAGGAGCAGTGTAGGCTTTCCCCTGCCCTGCCACCCCTGTTGAGCTGAGACGGGGGGCAGAAATCACCAAGCTACAGCAAATTTTCCCAAAGGCTGAGCTGGTCTGTCCACTTCATTGCTGTTTCGCCCATAGTAGTTTAACCTCCTGTAAAGTCAATTGATCGGCAAGGATTTGAATGTTGATCTGGGCTTGCACCTTTAGTGCCTCCAGCAGCATCATTTCCAGCAGAAAGACTGGAAAACTGTATTGAGATAAATGACAAAACCAAAAGGTTTCTGCATTTGTGCAAGCAAGGGACAAATCCTGAGTCTGTTCAGCAAGGTAGCAAAACCACAGATCTCCCTGAGCAGCCTTTTGCCACTGCTTGAGCTTCAACACAGCCCAAGGACAGGGGACGGAGACGCTCCTGCCAAAAATGTCACCCCTGTCTCTGAGACCTCCATCCCAGTGTAATTTGCAGAAGGTTTCTGCTGAGCAGGGTGGACGGCAGAATAGAAACCCCCGGCAGCCCCTGTCCAGCGCTGAGCCCTGCCGCACCGGCAGGTCGAAACGAGAGGCTGGTCAAGGCCAGCAGCGCGCGGGAGCCTCCAGCCGCGTGGGAGCGGATCTGCCGGGCCACCTGGGAGCATGTGCCTGCACCGACGCTCGCTCCGGAAAGGGATATTTGAGCCTGCCATTCTGTGCCTTCCTTTATTTCCACGCGTTTTGACAACGACTTTCTCTCCTTAGAGGGTAAGGAGATCTTTCCCAATCTCGATTCAGAGCTGAGAGCTTCTCTGTGCAGGATACCTTAGCCTGAAATCTTGAAGTTGGTTATGTATGAAATCTAGGAGAGAGACTGTCTAATAAGCATGGTTTTTCATTTGAATCTCATTGTTTCCTGCTGGCAGAGCATGGAACGTTATTACTCATTCCTTGGGTCTGGGATAGAAAATGAACCCTTTCAGATCTACCAGGAGAAGTGTTTTTTAATTCTCCTGCAGTTCACTGGGGAGTGAGGGCAAAGGAATTCCATGAGTTAGGCTCTCAGTGAGAAGGCAAAGTCAGTTATTTAATACACAAAGGCTTGTTCTTAAGTATCAAACTTGTTGATTCAGAGATGCGCGTAAATTAAAGCCTGGATTTCCGCTGCCTAGTGAAAAATGTTTTGTTCTAATAATAAACACTGAAACTCTGCTGTTTCCATTTACATAACAGCCATGACACAATGTGTAAATCCTTGACAATATTTTTTCAGAATTTAGCAGCTTGTTTTTCTGCAAACATAAACATTTATTTTTGGTGTTAATAATTAATAATATGCCACATGCCCATAATAAATGCAAAATCTAATCTCATGTAGACATAAATGTTTCTGCCAAAGTGGTCTTTCTGTGCTCTAAATGACTTAAACAAAGTGGTAGCATACATTCCTTTTTCAATCACTAGTGATTTGTTCTGTGAACAGATATACCATTAAACTCAATGTTTTCCTTTGAAAATAACAAATAGTTTCTTCACATATTTTTTCAAAACTAAAATAGTCAATACTTACTAAAAAAGAGATGTGGCTAATATCAAAATCTTTGCAGCTGTATCTAAAGCGAAATGTAAAGATAGACAAGAGTGTGGGAAATCCCAGCAACTGAATGAAGGGAAAATGAGATATAACAGAATCCTTCCTCCTCCCTGCTGTGGAAAGAAGAAAACGAGCTCCTTCGGGTCAAAGTTACTCCTCCGTTTGGCACCGTTTGGCAGAGGCTGCCGCTAGCCGGTACAGAGCGAGGATCTCGGAGAGGTTCGGGGTAGCAGATGTAGATGCACCCTTCCCTCCCTGATTACTGCCTTCAGAGCCCAGTATTTTTAGGTTTCAGCATTTCCCAGGAGCCAGCAATAGTTGAGAAACCTACTGACAAAATATTTGTGTTGTTTGGCTCTTAATGGCTGGCCTGCATCGAGGGTGACAATATTACTGCTATTAGTTATTGTGTTAGCACAGGCAGCAGCAGTCTGCTAGGAAAGTTGTAGCGGTGCTAATGAACCCCGTGCTTACGTAGYGGGGGGAGGTAGCAAACTAGATCATATTTTAATATTCATTTCTGGTACAAGAGACAACGTAGTTTGCCTACGTTTTCAATTAAACCATATGTAAMCAGGGTTCACTAAGCTCCTCTGGAGATAGCCTTCTTGATAGATAGAGTAGGCTGAGCTTATGTTTATGGAAAAGTTAGTGAAATGCTAACATCAGAGGAGTAACAAGGCATGGAAAAAGGAACAGATTATTAGTTTGTTTTAAAACTCTTCATAGTTTTTATGTCTATATAGATTAAAACTTGTTAATCAAATGAAAATATGTGTGCTAACAAGGATGGTTTCAGAGTAACTGTGCTGGACCGGCTCAGCCGTTTCTGCAGTGACAAACTCCCTCAACACTACTGGCCAAGTGGCTTTGGAGGAAAAAAAATTAAAATTCCCAGTCTCCTGAACTTCCCTCTGCTCAGCTCGCTTTCTGTTTACGCCTTCATTTAGGCACCTCCTTCACGGTGGTTCATGTCACTGAGCCTCGTCCCGGCTGAGCCTGGTCGCCCAAATGGGTGACAACGAAGCACAGCTGCAAATACAGCTCATCAGAAACATGCACAGCAAAGGTGTTTTGTTTTCTGTGTTGCAAAAAGGCTTTTAAAAATGAAATGTTCCACAGAAATAGTCAGCACTCATGCAATCTTAAGGCATTTTTCAAACAAGTATAATATTAAACATAATATATTTTAACAAAGAATAGATTATTCGTCCGAAAATATTGAACCTGTTTTTGAAATGAAGGTTCCGTCTTTTAATCTGCATTTTAAAAATATTTTGTGAGTTTGTTTTTAGTGGCTAGATTTGTCAGGTCTTTGAGTCGGGACTGCTTCTTATATTTACATATGAAACCTAACACTACTCTGATCTGAGTTGCTCATCTAAAGTTCTGCTTGCACATATAATAATTAACAGTAATTAACTATTTACTGCCAGGTATCTTCTAGCTGTTAATATTATCCTAAATATCTTTTGTTTTTTTAAAGTGGCCTTATTAAGACATGTGTCTTTCATGGTTTGTAACTTGGACTATGGCAGTGACAGCTAGCTGAACAAACAGCCACTCCTGAATTTAGTTGCCAAATCAAGCTTAAAGTTTGGATTCAATGAGGTTTGCATCTACCATTTTTAAGAAGCAGTTATATTCTCTTCTCTTATATTATAAGCAGAAAAAAAGGAATGCATTAAGAGCCACTGGTTATATACCGAATCACACATGTGCTCACACATAAATACAAACATTATTCATTAGTAACAATTTTAATCAGACCAATATTTTAATATTGAATAAAAATACTCAATGATTTTCAGTCATTGTAATTAGATGATTTTCATTGTTCTATTGTTGATGAATTTCTTTCATGGAGCAAAAGCATAGTTTAACATTCATGAATGAATTACAGTAACACACTGGCATGGGATAAAAACAGAAGAAGAATCAGCAGAAGACAGTATTGGAAACTACTCCTGCAAATAAAAAGGAGAAATAAGTACACAAGCACTTACTACTTGAAAAACTGGATTATGAAGAGGCAATTTTGGCATTTTGGTGTTCATTTCATAGGAGTGTAGAACTCCTGTGGAGAGAAATAAAGAATACTCATTTAGCTTTCATAGGACTGAACCACATTTTGTCAGGTAACCATTATTTTTGATTTGTGGTATACCATTACGAACCAGTAAAGGGCAGCACTAACCAACTGTTTTAGGTAACTAAAAAGATCACTAATTATGTTTTCAAATTTAAATGATGTAAACATTAATTGTTTGACTGAATTTGCTATTAAGTCAGTTATGCTGCTGTATCACTGTAAAGCAGCAACTTGAAGAGCACTCTATAATCCTCAGAGCAGAATTCGACAGCTACAAATTAACAGCTTAGTGGGGATGAATTTTAGCAAAGGGTGTTTTAGTTATTTTAAAAGCTGAATCTCTTACTAAGAGTGTGGTCACTTCAACTGTTTAATTATATTATAGCATAGGTTCTAAACATCAAAACAGATTTTAGCAGATTGAGTCATAATTCATATCATATATATGTAAACAATAATATAGATATTTTTGTAGCTCAAAACACTGGAGGGAGAGGCTTTTTTTTAGGCAAATTGGTAGACTGCATTAGTTCATTTTTTTTTCTGAAGTTTTCATCAGCTTGTTTTTATAGGAAATAATGATTTGCATGTCTGAACATAACAGGATATTGAAAAGAATTTTCACTGGTACTTTTATTTTTTGCTCAAGTTTGCAAATTTAGCTGTACACTCATGCAAACTTTCTCAAAATGCTATCTTATTTACTGTGGTGTTTGGGAGGCAATCATTTAAAAGATGCTTTATTATTTAGTCTAATTATAAATTTCCTATGTTCCTGCATGCACAAATTTACAAATTATTTTAGTTTTTTTTTTTAAAGCTCTTGACTTTTCTTAGAAAGCTATCGTATAGCTTCACACAAATGAACTTCATCCATTTACTTGTAAAARTAACAGGTATATATCATTCTGAATTGGAAAAATTTGTCTTGACTGTGAAAAACAGAGATGGAACAAAGTCTTGTTAGATGATTAACTGAGTACCCTGTAGATAAAGGTCTTCAGTGTGATTTTATAGTAGAAAAATGTCTCTCCATGTATCTATATTCAAACAGCTACCAACAATAGTAATTTGCAGCATTGTTCCTTTTTACAGACAAAGTCATTATTCTAATACTAGGACTATTTTAGTGCTAGAGAGAACACTGGACTCAGCTCCTAAACAGCAAGCGTACGCGCATTCATTCTTACTTTCTCCTCTCTGTTCCTGCTGTCCGCCGCAGCCAGTGGCCCCTGGGGTGGGGTCACGCAGAGCCAGGGCTGTCCCCACAGCTGACGAGAGAAGGGAAACTGTATCCCAGGCCTCCAGAACTGGTTCTGAGTCAAGGAATTGCCACTGACCCTGTGGATGGTATGCTGCAGATTAACATTTTAGACACATGCTAAAAATTAGTTTAAAGCACAACTGTAGGTCAAGCCATTGCCCATTAATCCAAAAGCTTCTGCTTTAACCTCAGAAGTTCTGGCATGTAACATACATATGGGTAATTATCACATGTGCCTGTACTGTGAGCAAAAAGCAAATATGGGAGAAAAGCTGGATTTTAACCACTCACGAGTTACCAGAACTTTTTGCTTCTTACATGGATTTTTTTCTTGTTTTTAGCTCTGAATATTTTAAGCAGAGTACTAGAGTGAGTTTGGATCATGCAGTTTATTGGGCACTTGCAACTTTTTGCAGTTTTGCATCATGTGAATTGCTTAAAATTTTTTAAAGGTGTCCTTACAGCAGTATTTCTGGCATGGAGCTGGTATTTCTGCCAAAAAGATAATGAAACCCAGGCTGAATCAGGGCTCCTGAGTCTGCAGCTGGAAGTAACTTGGCAATTGATTATATAAATGAAGGTAGCATCAACTCTGGGGCTGTCTGTCTGCTCTGAGCCCTGGAGAAGTGGCAATGTATCTCCAGGGAGCTGAGATGGGTGAGCCAAAGCCCTGGAGATGACCCAGAGCTCCATGCATGGTACTGGGTGGTGGATTCCTGAGAAAAACATGTGGATTCATGGTGCTTAAGACATATAAAAGTAGGTATTTGCTCTAAGCAAATTGCTGTGGTGCCTCTAGTGTGAGGGCATGAGACAGGCATCTGCAGAGTTCATCCCATACAAGAGCTCTAAATTAGAAAGGATTAATTTCAGTGAGGGCCTAGGTGGCAGCCCTTAAGCTTTAGGGGAGATGCCAAGGGCCCTGGGCACCACCTCTGCAGCCTGGCGGTGTCAGCTGTGCTGCAGGGCAGCTTTTTCAGCAAGGGTCCTTGGCACGTGCAGACCTGAGGGCAGGGGTTAAGTTTCCTCCTTTTGTTCATTTTTATAGGAATCCAAGTCTCCAAAGAGTAATAGTGAACCGGTTATGAAAGGTGCCCAGTGTATTTCCTTGCCCTCTCTTGCACATGCACTTATAGGTATAGGGAGAGCTGTCAGGGCCAAGATGACTCCAGTGGCTTTCTTTCTCAGGCAGACCTGGGTGCTACCTAAACATAAATATCAGGATTTCCAGATTCCTACAGTCAATAAACTCTGTATAACAGGCAGAAAGGAACAGATGATACTAAAAAAAGTTATAAGAATAAATTGTAATTAGAAAGCCCTTGTCAGTTGTATATAATCTGTCAATAGCGGGACGATAAATAGATGAGGGATATCTGGAGGGGAACTAGCAGAATTTCTATTTTCTCTGTTACAAAGGGTGAAGAAGACAACCTGCAGACTGACTTGCCATAATATTCACTCATTTGAATGATGTTAGAAACTTTCAGATTGCAGTAGAAAATGAATTATTTCCTAAGTGGCTCGTGTTAAACATTTTTCTCAAGCCCGTAGTTCAATTCTTTCTGTAGCATAGTCTTCAGTTATTCAACCTGTGTAATTTACATTCAACATGAATCTTCTAAATACAGAACACCAGCTGTATTTTCAGCGCAGGCATAAGGTAGAATGCAAAGGTAGGCATTGTTTCAAGGAAGAAAATTTGTCCTTTCCCATGTAAACTAAGATGAAAGTGGGGAAGAGTTAAGTAAGAGGAAAAGTAGCCATTCTTGCTCAAAAAAAAAAAAAAAAAAAAAAGTGGCAGGATGTCAGTTCAGAATATTATATTCCTTTTATGTAGATACTTGATCAGGGTCGTGAGAATCGTAAATCTAATATAAATAGGATATGACAAGCTCTGCCTGCAGGCTTTCAGCTCATGTCCACCAGTCAGTGTAAGACTGAAGCTGAATAGGAAGAAGGCCTTTGGTGAGTCTTTCTTAACTCTACGATGGTGTCTGAATGTGTGCAGAGAGTACAAAATATTCACTTTCCAATATGAACAATGGTAAATCTTCTTTGTGAGACATTTATTTATATTTTAAATTTCACCTACATTGGAAGACATCTATTACTGTACTTAATGTGCAAGACTGTCCAATTAATTCAAGAAAAATTCCACTTCTCCTTTTAAGAGATTAAAATAATATTTTATGGAATGTATCTGGGACATTGGTTACAAATTAAAATGGTGACATTTGCTGCAATAATAGTTTTTATGCTGGAGAACCAAAACTATAGATCAGATCATAGGAAAGATGAATGAATTAAGAAATGAATTAAATGATTAAAGGTTTAAGCTGGCACTAAAACTTCATATTTTTACTCACATATGTAAAACCTCTATTGATCTGAAGTTTGATCAGTAATATTTACAAATTTAGTCTCATATATACCATTATTATTTTATTGCATTAAAAGTAATGCATTAAAAGTATTGCATTAAAAATATATACCGTTATTATTTTATTGCATAACAAAAGTATTGGTATGAAGAAGCTCTTGGAGATGTGAGGCAGAAGAGGGTCTGGCCTGCCTGAAACACCACCATATGTCTGACTCGTGCGCTCAGGCAGAAGGGAAGGGCGTCTTGGGAGACTCGATTCGTTTTTGGAAATGAGTGATTCTCCAGGGCTTTTACGAGTTAGGTTTCTATGGCTAGGAGTTGCTTCTAATTCTGCGTTCCTTGTTTGCTTGGCCCATTGTCTCACAAGGAAATCTGCTGGACATCTGGTATGCTGCAACGGTGCTGTTGCCCAAGAGAAGTGCGTGCAAGGGTCCCRTCCCCCGAGCCCAGGGATTGTGAGGTTCAAGCACTGGTTTTGGGACTTAAAATGATGGGTACTCACTGTCCCCTGCTCCCCAAAAGCATGTGTGGAAACAAAAGATGGGTATTTTGAGGTTTCTCTTACAAAATAGAGCTAGAAATGAACCAATTCCAATGGACAAATAATTCCAGGAAAGCAAAACTGGGTCAGACAGAAACCAAAGTTTGCTAAGAGCAGAAGATTAGGTGATGGACAGGGTCTGCTGGTGAAAGAGAAAGGACAAAAGACCTGCTAAAGGCAAATGGTTTAGCAGAATTTAATGTTTTTAGACTTATACGCAAACACAGAAAAAGGATTTGAAAAAAATTTCTGAAATCAGAGATTAAATGCCAAGGGGATGCATCGAGTATCCATTTGGGATTGATGCCAAAGTTACAGTTGATTTCAAGAGAAGCAAGCCCCAGATTTAGCTCTTTTGAAAGCAGCCTGCAGTGCATCACTTGGGCCAGCTACTGCATTTCGTCTAGCAGCTTGGATTCTAGCAGCTTTTTTTGCAGAGCTGGGGCTGGGTCCACAGGGGCTGAAACCTGGAAGAACATTTTTTGACGTTAATGCTTGTTCCACTAGGTAAATCTGGCCACTGGTGTCCAGTCCTGCTCTGTGTTTAATTCCAACCAGAATCTACTTCAGTTCTTGCTGTGACTTTAGGTATTGGCTATGTGTATCCCTCTGGCTGTCCAGTTTGCAATGCCCCTCTGAGTAATTTTTTCCTCAGCAGAAAAATGATGATTAAAATTATGAGGAACAAACGGTCGGTAGTTGAAAAAGTGGAGCACAAAGAGAACAACCAATATATGTGGGAACATAAACTAAAATATTTGTTCTTGTTTTTCATATTCTTCACCTGATGGCTGAAATCACAAATTGTATCCAGAATAAGAAACATTGTGCACTTGACTAATATATATTGCAATAATATTTTATATATAATTTATAGAGAGTCATAAAAATATTATTTTACATTTGTAGATATTTAGTGGCATGGAGCTAAATGATATTTTTACAGGAAATAAAAGCATGCTGGTCTGGTTGGAATCTAAAGTGACCCTGTTGAAACAACACATTATGGGCACTAATAATGGTCAAAATGGATCAAGGGGGATAGAGAGCCAGAGGAAAGCATACACTAAATACACTTACGAGATTTGAGGCAGTACAGCTTATAACTGCAGATGCTTAAGCTTGTAACTCTGCTTATGGGAATAATTTCATATTAGTTCTTAAGGCTTCTTTTGTCTTTGTAATTACATTCTCTTGTAAATAAATATGCAAGGCATCTTACCAAACAGAAAACACCAGGTCTTTTGCAATTGGGAATGGCAATATTTAGTGCCATGTCATGTCACAAGTCATTGCCTGAGCACCCATTTACTTCTGAGAAACTAAACCCAGCTGCCCTTAAATAACTGCTTACTCCATTCGGATTCTTACAAAAAAAGTTCTACTGAAAAYAGGGATCTGAAATAGGGTTTTGTTTTGGTTTTTTTAAAGGCCCTGTTTTGTTCAGCCCAGCATTCTGAGAGTTCAAAAGATAAGCATTTCTCAACATGAATAACCTGAAATGTATTTTGAAATAAAGTCATTAAAAATATTGTTTTCTAATACATTTCACAGCTTACTGATGCTGAGCAGTGCAAAAATTGTGAAGAAATGCATCTAATGTCATTTTGTCACTGGACCATCATAGAAACTGTGATTAGAGTCTTGTAATGAATAATAACCAATGTGTGGCTGGCACTGCAGGGAGTAAGCGTATGTGTGACTGAAGGAACGGTCTCATTTACTAATTAGGGATGTTTAGGTTCTCTCACCCTCCCCCAGATGCAGCAATGAGTATCCAACAGCACCGGCAATTGCTATTCTCTGTTCTTCTATACACTGGGCTCTAAAAGAGCGTGGAAAGTGAACCAAGATGTGTATCATAGATGGCATTAACTTGTAACATTTCTTTCCTGATTATGCATTTAGTTGCACATAGTTGTCACAGTGCAGGTGTGGTCCTGTCATTATCATCATCATGCATCCACCATCACTGGCATCCACTTCCTAATTTCTGCATCCTCTTATTCTCAGTGAAGGAAAACCAGAAGACCCATTTCAGCTGTGTGCATGTTTTAAGGCTGGTACAGTAACTTCGTCTGCTTCCTTTTGCAGACAGACTTCTCTCCTGTCGGCAATGTAGATCTCTAAAAGGCTGTGGGAATTGCTTAAGCAACATCAGCATATCAGATAAGAGAGAGAGGCATTTACTGTGGAGCAGAGAGAGACTTTTCTACCCTGTTAACAATTTTGAATCAATTAGTTGGTAGATGTTTAATGGATGATGTAGCTTGATGGCTCCTTAGCAGCTTCCTGAGAAGGCGGGCACCCTTGGACGGTGTTATTCCACCCCAGTGACATAATGTGTGTGACATCATCCGAGGGAGGGAGGGAGGGAATTCATCCAGCACCCTGGGGATTTCTGGAGAAGCCATTCTCGTTTTGTCCTGGCACATATGGAAAACAGAGTGAATGGGATGAAGTTCTTGTTAATGCCATCTTTGCGCCATCCTGTACAGTGGATTAACCATACCTCAGTAAACTGTCTATAGCTGCACCTCTCAGTCCTATTACCAATTACTGGAACCAGCCGCTCTCCATATATTTTTTAGAAATTAGTCTCTGATTATTAAATCATGACTGCATGTTAACACCCATTATTTTTATAAACCCACTGCAGACTCCCATGCATTATAAATAAATTGTATTAACTCCATTTCATATGAAATATTTATAAATATTATGGAAAGGGCTCACTTTCTGTGCATAGTTATTAGGCATTTTAGATTATAGAAGATTGCAAATGGTCAATTATGTAAAATTATGAGAATACAGATTTAAGCTAGGCTCATAATCCTAATGCAAGAGACACACAAAACCAAGATTCCAACTGGGTTCAAGAAGAGTGACATGCTTTATGTTTCTTAATTATCTTTATTTCCCAATTGTATAGCTATTGCAAAAGCTCAATTTACTATGTGCCAATGAAAGAATAATAAGATGCAGAGACATTCCTATATCAGATGAGAGTTTTACTCTCCTGTGTTGTCAGAACATAAGCTCATAAAGGACAAATGATTTTAGCTGTACCAAGTTTGACTTGGAGCAGTTTTGAAGTCTGGGCAAAATTCAATTGCAAAGTAAATGGTTCTTACCAAAAATCCTGCTGGAGACGGGCAACAAAGATGCTGATGTTGCTAAATGTTAAGCATCTAATAAGAAATAAAAATCTAAATATCTCTGCAAATCTAGGTCATAATTCCTAACTGAATCTTTGAAAATATTCCCTAGTGTGAATATAAATATCTGAAGCCAGACCGGTGGTGCTGAAGCTACTTGTTCATAGTATTCTAGTTCACAGAGTAGGGGAGGACATGTCAGAGTGACAGAGGTTAAAAAAAAAAAAAAAAAAAAAAAATTCAGCCAGGCTCCACTGACCTCAGTGGAAAGCTTCTTGGCTTCTCTGGGAGAATATAGAGAGATTGGTGTCAAATACATCTGCAGACCTCAAGCTGAAGGTCCAAGCTCCCTTCCCAGTGCAGCTGCCTGTTACTATGCCCACCAGTGACCAGAAGCTTCTCAGGTCTCAAAGACTCAGCTCAAAGTCTGGTGAAGCTGATGGGAGTCTTATTTTGGTCACTGAGGAGAAGCCAGGTGGACATCTAAGCTTTTGATTTGCCTTTTGAAGGCAACATTTACTATTTACATACATACACAACTGCAATATTTCCATGTTAATGTCACAGTATTTCTGCAATACAAAATAAAGGCTCAGTCCAGTGTCCATTGAAGGCAACAGACTTTCTGCTGAACTTTGCTATTAAAATGCAATAGATGTGGTATTAGACCATAAGCATTTTTACACTGCTGCATACATTTAATTGTTACAAAGGCTTTTAGGTTTCATGTGGCTGATTATTTTCAGCTTCCGGCTTTTGCACTCAGAATTGCAGTTTCTAAATGCCTGTCCTACCTCTCTCCACCTGCAGCTGGGCTGAGAGCCTGAGTGGCAGCAGAGCCCATGCAGGATGGGGACACACGTCATGCTGCTGCATACAGAGCGGTGTCATTACGTGTTTGGTTTTTCTTCCCAGAGCACCTGCTGTTGGTCAGGGCTGGAGATCAGATGTTAGGTTGGCTCTTTGATCTAGCCCTGACTCTTGATTTCCAGCATGCAGCTGCATATGTAGTTTTTCCTTTAGCTATTTTTAAACTGTGAGTTCCTTATCTGGCTCACATATCAACCTTTAACTGTAAATGTATCTTGTAACCTGAACAGTCTTCCAGTCACAAACCCTAAAAATTCCTGTTGCTGGCAGTTCTTACAAATGCATGCCTAGATAAGACTAAGTTTTCATCAAAAAGCCTAACCAGGGAGTTGCTTTCAGCATTTTTTGATTCCTCCCAGATGCTGTGCTAATGTTTGTTTAAAATGGCTATGGTTCATGTCAGCTTGCTTTTGCACAAGACAAGCAGAGAGTTCAGTCTAAGAGGAAAGCCCGGTAAAGGTGCGATACCATTCACACAATGATTTGGATAGTGGACTATCTTTTGAGGGGGTTTACCTATTTGTTTTATAGGGAGGCTCTTTTAAGAGAGCTTGGTACGGTCTTTTACGTAAACATGACAAGCTTGCATACCAGAGCTCCTTACATCCAAAGCTTTCTTCTAACTAAATCTAGGTTATGTCCCTAGTTAGAAAATTTAATTAATACATAAGTTAAATGTTTGTACAGCACCTTGAAGCTGTAAAGTGCTGCCTAAATTCCAAGTACTAGTAAGTCTCTCAGTTATGATATATCATGTTTATACAAGCACACTTGATGTTCTCAACTTTTGGAGTAAGTGGAGCATATTTCCTGCTGAGAATAGATTATGCTGGTTGGAAACGATGCCTTATGAAACGCAGGTTGCTGTTGCAGCATCCAATGCAGGAAAGTAACAGAAAGAAAAGTAATTTGCAACAATAAGCTGCATTTTCTGAATATTTGGAAACAGAAGTAAAAGATTTAAATGAATCTCTGCTTTCTTGTTTAATCTAAATTATGTTGCTTTGCTGATTATAGGGGCATCCGCACATTTTATTATAGTGATACATGCTTTTTACTGTAGCTAATGGTCTGACTATTTTCATTATACTTTTTTGAGTTTTTTATTTGGATATTTTAAAATGGAAACAAACTGAAAATCATCATAAAATTAGAAAACTTTCCTCTAGAAAAACAATTTTTCCATAATGTGGTCCTATCAATACCACGCTTCTCATAGTAGTTAAGCAGAGAAGAATGCTGGTTTTGGGAACACCAGGACTCTCTGTGAACATCGGGATGCTTGCTCTAAACCAGTCTTGCTGTCCCTGTAGTTGCAAGGAAGATGTAATAAGATGCATGATAAGACTAAGAAAAAAGATGATAAAAGTAGGAATCCTCTTTCTACTTCTCCATTCACACTTAAGAGAATGACATTTTCTCTCTGTATACACCAGACTTTTCTTCAGTACCATAAGCTTTCTTTGACTTAAAATACCCTTAGCATGCTGATTCTTGAGTGTAGAAACTGTCAGGCAATGCCTCAGCAAGCAGAATCTATTTTTTCCAGTAACAGGGAAATATTTCACATCATTACAGTGCTTTTCAACCCCAAGTAAGGATAGTTTATGAACTACAATGTCACTACTAATGCCAGTAAAGGGGTCACATTTTGCTGTGATGAAGAAGAAAAAATTGTGCCTAAGGACACCAGAGAATACTTGTACATTTTGGGTAAAGAGTTGTTAGACTTCTAACAACCATGTCACAATTCATATACTTGTAATTGAAAGCTGATAGTGGATAATTAAGCCATGCCAACAGATAGTCTCAAAGATATGCTACCAAGGATACAGCACGCTATTCATGGCATTAAAAAGGCTTTAAGGTAGAAAACTCTGAATTGCTCACCATTAGCCTGGCTCTGCTGCTACTGAAGTCAAAAGTAGACCTCCTGTCAGCTTCCATAGGAACAAAATTACACTGCTAACACAGGCTTCAGATAATTTCATCATTAATTGCTTGGCCAAATATCTTAATTGTGAATCTGACTCAGCCTTACTCATCAGTAACATATTAAAAGTATAGATAGGCAAAATGCAACTGTTACTGAAATGACTATCAAAACTTCAGCGTTATGATTTTTCTGCCAGATGAAATTAGAAGGGGAGAAGAGACAGAGAAAATGCTATTCAGAATAGGGGTCTGATAACACACAGAAGCTTACACAGTGATTAGGAAGTCACCTAAGTGATAGTTAAGAGAGTAATTTGACACAAACTTGAATAATAGCCTGCTTTTATGTTACTTTTTCCTCTCCTCCCTGGGAGTCACTGTGCTTTAACAGGCAAATAAATCATAGTGGGTAGGACTACCCACTATGGCAGCTCTGGCCACACGACGTGCCCCTGCCACTCTGCCGGCAGCTCTCCCGCGAGTGCCTGGCTGGACATGCGCTGGCGGCACCACTGGTGCCTCCTCCCTCGGGAGCCAGGTCGTGGTGTGACGGCTTTCAGTTAAAATTGGCTGGTCTGAGCTTCTCTTTTTGCAGTTTCACAATCTTTTGTCATGCCACTTTCTGAGACCATGATTAATCTTCATCTTTAGGTAAACTGTCACCCTGAAAAGCACTTCTAAACTGTGCTGAAATTCCTGGAAGCTTCTTTTTCTAGATGGTGGACATTTCCTCTCTCCAGCTGCTCTTCATATCTAATAATCCAAAGGCAGTTTTTCTGCTGTTCTTGCTTTTAGCTCTGTTTTTGCTGATATTTCCTAACCCATGGAAATCAGATGACAGGCAGAACTACAGATGGAGTTAAACTGAGTAATGCTGTAATTCATTTATTCTAGACTTCTACCTATGTTCTGCATATGTGAAAGCTGCTAATAATTTTTCTGTGGTTAATTTATCACTGGTGCAAACTTTTCTTGTCTCACATTTTCTCCCATCCTATCATCTGAGACCAGAGCAGGAGAATCAAAACATCCTCTACTTCTCTGCCTCACGTTGTACTAAGATCTGCCTATTTCTCTTTCTCCATCCATCTCCACACCAGAGCCAGCTGCCTCTCACTCTGCCCCACCAGACCCTCTCAACTGGCCCTTTCTTGCCAGTCCTTTCTCTCTATATGCCCTTGCTAGCACAGTTCCCCTCACAGTATCTTAATGATCAAAATATAACGTTTCTCTCCCCATAAACCACTTTCAGCTCAATCCACCCTACCTTATGCAACTCCTTCTACTTTCTGAACACACCATATTTCAAACAGTAGTTGAGGTGCATCTTGCCATCTTCTTGCTGCCTGCAATCCTGCACCTGGAACACTGCATTGTTGGACTTTAGATAACCACCATACGTTTATTGTATCAGATATGTCAGATATTATTGCAGACAATTTGAGCTATCTGCAGTATATGCTTTAGTAAGGCTCTTCACTTCCACAATAGAGCTGCCATAGAGCTGATTGCTCTGCTTTAGCCTACTTCTGCTAACCCAAATGCCCAACACTCTGCGGCAGCTTCACGGATGCACAGGACTTCTGTTTAAACGCATGTTCATCTCATAACTCTTTAATTAACTAAATCTCTGATTTCCTATTTCCTTCAGATCTTGTTTTGAATTTTTTTTTTTTTTGATGTGTCATTTGGGTGTAGAAGCTTCTCTTTTCCTAGTGGTACCTTTCCATTGATATAGTCTATCAGTGTAACAACAATCGCAGACTCCCTGGTCCAGAGTGACCTCAAAGGACRTCTCGTTCCATAGCAAGTTCAAATCACTCTTTAAGCTGATTAGTAAAGGGCATTTACTATAGATATCAAACTTGTGAATACAGTTCTTCACACTTCATAAGCCATTTACATCCTTCATTCTCGGCATCTACACTTCATCTTTTTTTCTGAAATATTTAATCTCATAATATATTTTATAATTTCACTTCTCACCAAGAGCAATTTTCTGTGTTGGTCAGATGTTTTCTGGTGATTCCTGAGGCTTTTTGTCTGTCACTTAAGGCAGCTACCAAAACTATGTTATTGTGATATGTAATTTCCTTCTTGAGAATTATCAGAAATTCTAATACAGAACTGAGAGACTGGTGAAGAAGCTCCATGCTTGGGAAAATACAAAAAAAACAGCAATCAGTTTAACTATGGCAAAGTTGCAGCCAATATCTAAAGCATTTATTTTGTCTGATGAGGAAGTGATGGATAATCATATTGTGGATCACTTCCTCTCTTCAATCTTAAGATTTTTTCATGTTTCACTGGGTGAAATCCTACTCTCATTTATGCCAATGTAATAAGTACTAATGTCCATTGGATTATGCTGTTAAAACTGAACAGAATTTGATTTATTACATTTTGTTTAGTTAAATACAATTTCTAATTAAGAAGTAGTCATTCATATGATATTCTATGCATTCTCTGTGGCATATATACTGATTACGTACCAACTGGCATGAGGGTTTCCAGAGCAATTGCTTTTATTGAACTCTAGTAAATACTTGAATAAACCTCAAGGTTAATGTCGCTTAATAGCTACCCATAGCATAGCAGGGAGTGCTTCAGGAGAGCAGCCAATTTTTATGCAGGCTTTATTTTTCAGCCCTGTTTTTCCATGGAATGTAGTGGTCTGGAACTGAAAATACATAATGAAGGTAGCTGCTTTCACATAAGGAAAATGCTTTCTCCAGCACTCTTTTCCAAGGACTAGATGAAGAAACGTCAAATAAGATATGTAAGACATCCCAAAGCGATTGCTCTTTAACGACGCAGAGATTCGGACCCACAGGGCAGGGCACGTATGTATAATACTGCGTGGTGCAGCATGAGACACCTCATGAGTCCCAGGCGAGGCGGCCACCTGCCGAGCAGAGGGCATTGCCGGGAGCTGCGTTGTCGGGCCAGATCCTCTATGTTGTAGTGGTGAAGATTTAGCACTTTGCTGAACCAAGCCCAGGCTGAAGGATGTGTCACTTGGTGGCCTTTCCCTCGATACACCTTCCCACTGATCTGCTGGAGAAGTAAGGTCGCCCTATTGCTGCTGCTGCCCTGTACCGGCAATTTGCTTCAGTGAGACTCAATGGTAAGGAAGGGTTTTGAGGTCAGGATAAAGGAGAAAACTTGTCAGAACTGCCTGAGGAAATTATTCCCTGCCTAGCTCTTTTCTGTTGCAATCACTTTCAGGACAACCATGTAACATGTTCTCCAAAACATGCCAATAACCTAATATAAAGTTTCCATTCTCTTCTTGCCCCTTTGAGTTGTCCCATTGAAAGGGTCTTTAAAATATCCTTTGCTCTGGTTCCAGTTCTAATTCTCTAGTCTTATTGTAATGTTACTATGAAACAAGTGTGTAGAAATAGAATATTCCCCAGAAAGATATATGAAGAGAATTGTACTTCCCACTCCTTATTAAAAATATGATTGGGATTCTGCTTCATTAGAATTTATAATATAGATATGTGCATTAAAACACATAAATGACTTAGCTATTGAAACATTCTTAATTAACAATATCCTTTTCACAGACTAGTGGAAGAAAGGAATCGAGCACAGGCTAGTGAAGTTGGTTTGCTCTGATGGGAAGCACAGACTGCACTTTCTTAAATCAGAATGCTTCCTGATCCTCCACGCTGCTCTGAAATTCAGAGTGTGAGGGCAGAAGGAACTTGATATCGTCTAGTCAAATCTGCTGTTTCTCTTGGACCATTCAATTTCACCCAGTTCACCGTCAGGCCCAATAACTCACCAACTTCATGGTTAAAAATATGTTCTTAATTTTTAGTTTGGATTAATCTGCCTTCAACTTTTCAACCCCCTTGTTTCTTGTTATGCATTTTTCTGCTAGATTAAAGATCCTTTTAGTACCTGGTATTTTCTCCCCACAAGGTGCTTATCTGCTGTAATCAACTCACCACTCAATCATCTTCTTGATAAGATAAACAGATTGAGCTGTTTGTTTCTCACTGTAAGGTATTTCCTCCAGCCTAAAATAATTTATGTGAGTCTTTCCTGCACGTTCTTCAATTTTTTTTTTTTTTTTTAACATCCTCGGCCTCACACCGCTTCTCATTTCTAAAAGGAGCAATCTACCACAAAAATTTCTTTCTTTCCCCCCACCCGTAAGGAACAATCATCACTGAATGACCCTATGCAAGCCTCAAAATAACAAGCACTGGATTCCTTTTGACAGCGTTCATTTATTAGGCAGCAAGGCCAGCAGAAAGTATCTGAACCTGACTGCTTCSCTTTTCCTTGAACCAGATTACACTGAAATCCTTGATTCATCTGAGAGAAAAGTGAACAGCGGCGCATGGCTTCAGGAGGGGCCACAGAGCTGTGTCACCGCTGCTAAACCGTTGGGCTGGGCTCTGGAGGCTTTTTGGAAGGGACAGGATGGGACAGACAGCAGGGTGACGAAGCTGGCCGTCCCGCCTGCCCCAACACTGGCAGGAACAGCGCGGCCAGCCCTGGCACACGGAACGCAACAACGGGTCTGTCCTGCACCTCTTTGCAGGGCAGCGCTAAGATGTGGAAAGAAACCGCTTCCCTACCTGCAGAAGTCACATGCACCCCGGGTTCATACTACTGTGATATTTTGTGGTGGTGTTGGTAGTGATGTTGTCAAAGAATCAAATGGTAGGTATCTGCCATCATAAGCTTAAAAAAAATTGTGATTGCCTAACTTTGGTAATTAAAAAAGCAGTTTTAGGGTTAGTTAATTTCTCTTGTACTAATCAAATTTCTCTTTTGGACTATATCCCTGGTGGAATCAAACTGACTTTTAAAAGTTGAAGTGAATTAAAGGAGAGTTCCTCTTGATGATGTCCTGTCGGCTCTGGCTTTTCTGCTAGTCCATACATGTGCAGCGCCACGTGAGCACAGTGAAGCTGCCCACCAAGTTCGCTGCATGGCCAGTGCCTAAATAACCACAAATTTCTGCACTCTTGTAAAGGATGCTACACATGACAAAACATGTGGTGTTCACGCACTCAGCTGCTGAAGGACATCAGAGGTGGATGGTGTGTTAGAATTTCAATATTCATCTCTGACCAGACTGTCATGGTTCAATAGTTTTTCCATGCTGTTTTAAAAAAAGCTATTTAAGAAATTGCTAATATCTCATTTAAAACTTTGATCCTTTTGATGTGATGACAGGGGGTCAAGCTTGGAGGTGGTGTCAGAAATAAAAAGATATGAATATTCAGCATATACAAGTATTCATTAATGACTCATAAGCAAGTAACTTCTGGCTATTTATTGGGAATTTTTGTGCAGAAGGATTGTATTTGTGAGATCCATAAGGCCTAGCTTATTTTCACTCTACTGCTTGCAGAGCTATCTTTTTGGCAGGAAGAACTCACTAATCAAAATCCTTCCTTTTGTAAACAACAGTGTTTGGAGGGTGGGTAGAGGAGGGCAGGCAGGACACGCATCTTCAACGCCAAAGGTGCTGCTCGGAAACAGCTCGTACCGCAAAACGGTGAAAGGAATGTAAGGCATGAGGAAATCCTCTAGTCTGATGATCCTTATTTTAGTGCAACATTGATTAAAGTCAGCTCTACTTTTGTCCGTGAAATTTCACTCTCTTACTCTTATCTTTCTATCTGCTGATTTTTTCTTTTCTTTTCTTTATTTATTTTTTAAACAATGCAGCTAATATCCACTCTGTTTTCCATTGAAGTATTTGAGTTA
The DNA here is from genome assembly GCF_003343035.1 of Apteryx rowi. Classification (NCBI taxonomy): domain Eukaryota; kingdom Metazoa; phylum Chordata; class Aves; order Apterygiformes; family Apterygidae; genus Apteryx; species Apteryx rowi. The sequence continues at coordinate 983,894 of NW_020451027.1, read as the reverse complement.
ATGTTTTACTTTCTTGGCTGCTGTGAAATTTCTCATGGTCTCAGATTTCTTGGAGTAAAAATCAGTCAGGAACCGGTAAGAGGTGTGGGCAGGGACTCTGGATCGCTGGTGCTGTCAGACACAGGCTAATTCCTTTTTGCTGGCTAGCACCGATTGCTCTCAAGCTCTCTGCGGCAGCAGAGGCCAGGGAGCAGACTGTGGCAGCACAGCAGGAGGTGCAGCACCTACAGACAAAGAACATAAGCAGCTAATGAAAACCACTAAGTGTATGTTTGATAATATACAAAGAAAGACTGAAAACATTTCCTTGTTTTGTTTCCCCTCAAATGAAAGCCTCTGTTATTAATATTTTATTGTTCTTAATGAAGAAGCAGATAGAATTTTAAAGGGTGGAGATACCTTTCTTATCTATTTAAAGGTTATACATTCTGTGAAACATTTTTCTTGGCACAGACTTAGTATTTAAACTCTATTTGTTTACTCTGTATCATGGACTAACAGGTAGCGATTTCACATGTTCTTACTGAAAGACATTTTATATCTCTAGCAAGGCCGGACTGATCTATTTTTTAAGATAATAAATACATCACTGACTGTGTCAGATAGCATACTTCATAAATTCATTAACACTTTCCTGTGTTGTATTATTTACTATGCTACACAGTTATGCCAACCCCCCCCCCCAGTCATTGTACTGTAAATTTCTTTAATACACAAACTAAAAGCAGTTGCTGTTAATGAGACAGCTCACCTATCACTCAAACTTGAGAGACCTTATTAAAAGGCAGTATGATATGAAAACTTTGGAACAGGCTGAATTCGTATCTATAATAAATGGAGGAARAATAGACAGGCTTGCTGGTCAGATGCCTGACCAGACTGTCCTGAATGCCAGCACTTTGCAAAGAACATTACAGAAATTAAGTCAGATGTCCTTTCAATTAACCAGCTTTTCAAAGTCTAAGATAAGCTCTTTACTCTTTGGAAGGAAATGCTTCCAAGGAGGATAGAGAATTGTTTTTAACAGAGGTAATCTTCTAATAAATTACTTCTGACCAAGAGGAGACTTGGAGGGGCAAGGTAATCCCAGAGTAAAGTTGATTTAACTTCTGCGTTATCCTCAGGAAGGCTCTGGGATTGGACCTTTGAAGAGCTGTATGTGACGTTTCTAAAAGGTTTCAACAAAGGCTTAAACTCCTATACTGTTAAATATGTTTTCTAAAGTGATGAGATTCTCAAACTAGGGATAAGACAGCAGCAACATTTTCATGTGTGCAGAAAAGCAGATGACATTTGCTCTTTGAAAAGGTTACAAGATGCAAAAGTACACTGTGGGTTGTTTTTTTTTTCCCCCRAGTATAGCTTTATTACTTTCCCAATTAGCAACAACCAGGTGTTTTTCTCCCGAAGGCTGTTCAGCAACGTATGCATGGTGAGTTTGTCATTTTGGTGAGTTGCTGGTGGTCATGGTGGTGCATCGGTGCTTGCCGGCTCGCACGGCGGGAGCAGGAGCGCCGGCCTCTCCTGCGTCCCACTCCCATGGGCACTGTGCTGGCAGGGTGCATCAGAGAGGCTTGTGCTGCTGCTGCCCTCGCTGTCCCGGGCATAAAGAGAATATGGCTCCACACATTGTGAGAGCCAGCACCTTTTCCATTCAGATACAATCAGGAAACCTGAAATTGTCATTTTCCAACAGGACATAGTGGTTTGCATTACAAGGCTGGAAAGAAAACATGCATTTCCTTTGCTTTGTCGCTTGGCCTTCTGAATTTCACTGATCAGCCGCATCAGCCCAGTGGCCTTTGGCAGGAGAGGACCAGACCCTGGGAGCACTGATTCTGCAGACCAGGGAAACGCATGGCCCTGGGTTTCTGCATTCTTTTCCGCTCTTTGCTGGCAGTTATAAATGTGACAGCTGTGAATTAGCTCAGCTATTTACTGGCTGGGTTGCACGTGGCTCAATGACAGGGAGGTGCAATAGATTTTTTTCTTCCCTTCACTCAGTGTTTGCTCTCCAGCAGGAAAGCTGCTGCAACCAAATATAATAGCGGACGCAGGCCTGGGTGAGCCTCTGCTGATCTATTTGCCTTGCTAATTTCTGTCGACAGCTATGTTTGCATCTGCAGCCTGTCTCAGCAGGAGGATCTGCCTTGCGCACTGCTCTGTGGTCATGTTATGTGATAATGAAGATTAAGGAGGCCGAGCACTTGAATCCCAGCCTTCGGTGTACCATGGTGCTCACCCCTGTCAGTGGCTGTTGGGGCACTAATAGTGCTTCTACCTTTGGTATGGTCTGTTTGATTTGTGTTCCCTGCTGCACCGTACTGTGTAATGAGCAGTCATGCCTGTTGCTAAGTTCACGCAGCCCCTGCACCACAACTTTGTCTTCCTTAGCAGGAAAAGAAAAGAAAAGAAAACAAAACAGCTTTTATTTTCAAAAATTTCTCCATATGATCTACTTTGCTTGAAATTAGAGATTCTGCTGAATTTCTTTGCTGTAGTTTTAATGAGATTTTCCTTAAACTGTAATGCCCGGCTGTAGTAAGAGGATGTGCAACAGGTGCTGAGCGTATTAAAATACTAAGATTTTTTTTCCTCCAAAGCTCCTAGGAAAACTTACATTTCGCTTTTCAGGCCTAAACGCATCAGCATGTCTGTAACACCTTGTGCATAGGCTTAGTCATATGGTATCTTATTTTATGTATCTTGGGTTCATGTCACAAAGTAAAGGATTGGGGTGATAAACTATTTTCTGTCTTCTCATAAAACTTATTTCTACGATAAATGCATGTTTACACACACACACACACACACACACACACTCTCTCTCTCTCTCTCTCTTTGGACTGTTGAAGTCTTTAATCTCTGCAAAACCTCCCAAACAATTCTGTACAGTCACTGCCAAGATCAGTTATTGCAGAAAATCCTTCCCCTTCTGCCCCCTCACATTGCTAAAATCCAATTTTAGCCTGGGAAAAATGATTTAAAAGATTCATACGGGCAGGACAAATTTTGTGACAGAATGGTCCAGAGCTACGTGCTAGACCAGTCCTGCCTGTCAGCTGAGCCACTACAATGTTTTTAATTTTCATGTATTAGTGATCTGGCACCTTTCTCTGGCATATTATTCCATACAGAATTAGCCCAGCATATGGGTAGTGTAAATTGGAGGACATAGGTTTGAGTAATGAACAAACAGTGACTGTGCTAATTGGCTTCACAGGCAGGAGTTCCGTGTCTGCAGAACAAAATCCTACAAACACCTTGGTTGTTTTAAACAAAAATAAATAAATAAAAATCATTGTCCCTGATTTGGGGATTTTTTTGTTTTAGAGATGGCAGATATCTCTAGCCTCCTACTTATTGTGACTAGAGTTTTGGTGCAGCCCGATTCTCTGTGTTTTGTAATGAATGACTCTAACAAGCAGGCTAGCCGATATCTTTTGCCTTTGAGTTTTTAATGTAGCTGGGGTTGGTAGTAAAGATTGACTCATCCAAAGGTGTTCACCAAGTTCCAACATCAAAACTGTAAGGAAAGCAGGAATTGCTGTGCTCATAAGAGCTGTAAATATCTTGTAAGACTGAACATCAATTTTCAAAAAATAAAGCTTGCTATAAAAAGAAAACCCCAGGAAGATATATTTTTACAATAAGAATTATTTTAYGAATTTCTACTGACTACAGCAGTTTCAAAGCTCGCCAGGCTGAATTTTTTATTTTTTTAGCTGCGAGCATTTTAATGACCCTCATCCTTCCTCTCCCTGATGCTAATGCTGCAGCCCATGGTCACTGCTGGCGTCTGCGCTGGGGTGACCTGCTGCACCAGCAAGCGCTGCGTCAGCAGCTCCGGCTCGGCTCCCTCCGTCGCAGCCTTGCGGGATCCCGCCTGGCAGCAGCACCCGATGGCCACAGGGCTGCGCGTGGTCGTCGTCCTTGCCRGGGTCGGGGAGGGGGAGCTCTCCGTCTCATGCAGAGCGCGGGACCAGCGTCGCCTTGGGGCTCTGGGTTTCTGCAAGTGATTTGTTTAAGTCATTGGTTGCTGTGTAAGTTCCTGTTTTCACTGCATTTCTTGCCAAACGCCATCGCAGAGATTTAGTGGTCCTGCTCGTTGTTACGACCTGAACTTTTGCAGAGTGCCAACACTTTAAGTTATCCTCTCACTATAAAAAAAGGGTGGCAGGGGAAGAAGAGGAAAGGAAAAGATGACTTTGCCTTGCAAAAGCCAGCTCCCCCTGAGCAGGTATGCTTTATCCTCTCTGCCAGACAAACCCACCCTCTGTCCTGATGTTAAATTTTACCATCTGTGTTTTGGGGGACGTAGAAAGCAATCTCCCAGATGGGGTGTTTTTTCTGTTGCACGTAGAGTGAAGTGAACTGCCCAAAGCCTTTACAGTGGGCATGTCTTAGAGGATGCTGAAAATTTGAGTTTAAGATAGACTTTTTCACTTCTTTTCCACTAATGGGTTTGCACTGGAGGGGCACTCCTAAAAGCTGATAGGAGTGAGGGTAAAGAATTGGCCTGTTCTTCCCTTACAATTTTCCACCATCTTTGTAAGGAGATTTGGGCATGAAAACCAGTCTGCTTTGGGTTGCCACTGCTCTCTGGCAGAATGCTGGAAGCTGGGAAGGAAAGGAAGGAATATTCCTGCTGATTTTCAGTTGTCAGAAACTCATGCAGAGAGTTGGTATGAATTCCCTCACGTCTCTTCCCCGAGCCTTTGGCTTTTTGGTGTCATGCAAGTACTTAGAAATTGAAAAGTGGGATCCGACTGCAGTTTAAGGAGGATCGTTCTTCATTCCTTGAGCTGGTTTTGAACATCAAATACCTACATTTTAGGTGCTCTTCCTGTAAGTTCAACTGCAGATAAACAAAGGAATTTGGTAGTTACATCTGTCCTGGATGGGAGGTAGCTGCTATACCTCTAACTTACATAAAGGTTTTCCCCAGCTGATGATAACTGATAATAAATCAGAATTCATAATGATTGATAATTATTCACAGACAAATTCTGCTTTCTGTTATGCCCCATTTGATAACATGATGATCACAACTGCACTAAAAATCCTAAGAAATATCCTAAATAATCTGCTTATAGATACAGGCACTTATAATGGATATACATACATACATACATATACATATACATATACATATATATGAGCAGAATGGTATTGTTATTGTACTGCTGGTGTTTTAAGGACATAAGTGCACAAGGTCTTATGGAAGTATAATGTCTTTTATTAGATCAGCAGTAAAACAGGCAATTTTTTGTCTCAGTTCTTCATCAGCCTTGTTACAATAACGCCTCTCCAATGCAGTGCTCACTCTTTTTGCCCTCTGTTAATTACACTGCTGCTTAGGTTCCCCTTCTAATCATGAACAATTAAGAGCACATTTTTGTTGTTTTAAATTGCACCTCTGTGCAATTTATCCGTGGGAATAAAGTTCTCATGGCGGCCCCTCTAAGCCAAAGGCATACTCAAAGTACACGTTGCTTAGAGGAATCTTATTTGTGGCTGTTCACAACTTCTCCTTAGTTATTTTTCAGGCATGTTGCTCTTTTCTTAGAATTGGTTTGTCGAGTCCTGCTCAGCTCGCTGCTCATGCGACAGACCCAGGACAGTGGCAGAGCCTGTAGCTCCCGGACAGCGTTTCTCACCAGTAACTGATTTGCTCTTTGTGACAGAGTCAGTTTATTACTGTCTGTGTCCGTTCATTGGTGAGCAACGACCTAATCTACTGTGAATACAAATAAACTAGTTTTGCCTAATTTTTAGAAAAGTCTTGGCCACAATCTCCTCTTGGCTTTGACACCTGCAAGGTTTTAGACGGTGAAGGACCTAGGACTGCTCCACCTCCCATATGGTAACTTTTGTCTTGATAATAATCCGCGAATTATGAGAAGAATCAGGTGGGTGATGCCAGGGTAGCGAAAAGCTTGTCTCAAACATCAGTACAGACTTTCACTGAAAAAAAACATGATCTATACTTGTTATTTTGGCTCTTACACAGTTTTCATGAAGTCTTATGCACAACAATAAGGATTCTTGATACTTTGATAGATGAATATGTAAACAGCCACTCACTCTGAAACCTGCACATCAAACACTTTCATCTTTTCTAGCACATAATTTTTAATTCTTTCCAAACAGAGCAGCGCAATTCAGGCAGTGCAAAGCTTGGCAGGTAGCATGATGATGAGGTTTGAACAACTTAATTGTGTTCTAGATAGAAAGTGCCAAAAGGAATCAGTGATACAGAAGCCAATAAGAAGCACAACTTGGCTGGTCACATTCTCTCTTGCCTTCTGTAACAACAGAATAGGGTGGCTTGTAATTTAGTATTCCTGCATAAAATATTTTTTTTTCTTTTCTAGTTTATAGGAGGAATTCACAAATCTTTACAAATATTTAAATTAATTTTCAGGTTCTCCTTATTATTATTCCATTCATATATGAAACAAAGCACCATCTTTTTAGACGATCAGACTTTGGCTCAATGCATAAAACATATCTGAAATGCCTTATTGAATTTAGTAGTTGCCCATACCTCCTAAAAAAATTTACAAACAAGACAAACTAACTCTACTTTGCAAATCACAAACAGGCTTGATCAAAGACATTTTTCTATTCTAATCTTTTTAGGCAATTTGTTTTGCAAAGAGAAATTAAACATATTTACTTCATTAGTATGTTTAATAAGATAATTTCTAGCCATTTTATGTGGACAATAAGGAAGCGGGGTATCATCTCTTTAAATAAATGTAAGTATACCCTTTAGGTTATCTGTTCRGTGTTAATGTGTAGAATGTTAAAGGTTACACTGGGAAATCTACAAGAAATGAAACAATAATAAAGACAAAATTTCTTGAAAAACAGAGTTACTGATTGGAGAATAACCTCTCTGTGGTTCCATTTAGAATATAATGGATTTACTTATCCCCAGACTGAGCTTATGATCAGACACAGACAAGTACTAGTAGAAATAATAGAATATATGATACTCCAGTCATACATGTTGTTGCTTTAATTGTGTACAAAATAGAGTGAATAGGTATCATGCTGCTACTCTAGATTTCAATTTGGTGCTCTGAGTCAAAAAAAAAAAAAAAAGAAAAAGAAAAGAAAGAGTGCTTTTCATCCTGAGGCAGGAATCATTTCACCTGCTTCAGGTCTAGACCACGGTAGCTCAAAAATACTGCAGCACAATTGGGTAGAGAAAATAAAAATATTTCCCCATCTCACTGTAAATCCACCAGTAATTTAGTTTATCCAAATTGAAATTTCTCCCAGATACTGTTATCTTTAACACTCCCACACTTGTAGAAAAATGCCACGGGCTCTTTCACAATCGCTGTGACCGGGCCCTTGGCTTTATATCTCCTCTTAAAGCCGGGCTGCCCGGCTCCCCGGCATCGTACTGGCACCGGGAGTGCTCCTGAAAGAGGACAGTAAATCACTAATGTTTCATCTCACCCTCCAGTTCCCAAACTGAATGCAAAATGGAAGCTGGGGCCTTTACATGCTTGTGTGTAAAAACCGCACTGGTTTAAAGCTGTGGAAGGAATTTTGTACATAATTCTCGTTAACAAAGGGCAATCTGCTCGGGTGAAGCACACAGCTGAACATATAAGTAGGAAAGTGCAAAAAAATCAGGATGTGCTAGCAGTGCCTATGTTCGCTCATGTTAGCAGTTTACTATTCCCTATTCCCACTCCCACTCCCACTCTGAAACTGACCTCAGACCTTTGAAAACAGAATTTTCCTTTTGTGGGAAAATCTTTGATACTACCTTAGATTCAAATTGGAAGGCAAAGTTGAAATATTCAGCACTTCTGCAAAAGAAAAAAATTCCCCAAAGTTTCAAATCAGAAATGTCACAGCGGCAAGTGCTGACTTCTCAGTCAGCTGGAAACAATTGGACATGTCAAAAACAAATTTCCCATTTAGAATCAATAAGCAAAAATAAAAACATTGCTTCAAATTTTTATTTAAAGTAAGAATTACTTGAGATGTCACTTTGAAGCAATTATTCTTCAGTTGTTCTGACTGGAAAATTAAGACATTTAAACAAAACTGAGTTATTCTGGCAGAGAAATAATATATTGACAATGCCATGTTTTCCTAAGAAAAGATCTTCTGGCCAAAAGGATGTGAAATTGGAGCAAGAATTAAAGTTGCATTGTTAGACCATGTTAAAGTACATTTTAAAATTATAGTGCACTAAATGTGAAGCTGCAGTCTGCCCATGTTTTCTGAAAATTTAACACAGTAGTGGCAAACCACTGCTGGCTGTGTGAAGCGTGGTGCAGGCAAAGTCTTGGTTTGGTGCAGGGACAAGAGGCAACACTGTTCTTTCAGGCAAATTTGGCCCCAGACTCCCAATAACTTCAGTGTCGCTGGTCTAGGCAGTCTCGAATGGAAATTACGTGCTGGTCACGTCTGTGCTGGAGCCTGGCTAAATGCAAGTCTGCCTCTCTGTGCATTGCCTTGGAAGACAACTTAAGCTTACCTGGCTCCAAGCTCTCTCCCTTTCGGTGTTATTTTTCAGCCAGGTTTGTCCCTGCTCCATCTCACTGTATTTCTGCACAGCGGAGCAGAGGGCGATGCAGGGCAGTTGGTGGCCAGGCTGGCAAAATGTTTTGGTTGATGTGTTTTATATATTTCCTACTAATTTACTAACAAATCATGGCAGGGAAAAACTCTTGCAAAGGTACAGTGTGCACTGACTGGCATTTCTGTACTTCAGCTCACCGCAACCAGCACTGTCTTGCTTTGCTTTGCAAGCTGTAGGACTTCCTTGGGCAAAAATCTCACTCAAGGAGCGTGAAGGGGCAGGAAGATGGCAGCTCCCCTAGGTAATCGCACAAGGATCTAAATTCAAAACAATTTTAATTTAGCAAAAAAWAGATAGACTCATYGTGACAGTTTATTGTTTGGAGTTTAAAAATGATGGAGAAGAGGAGGCCAAGAGACCAATTAGTGGAAGGACACAAGTAGCTTTTTTCTAGCTACCCATACATTATTGTCTCTCAGCATACGCATATGCTGTGACTGTAATTCCATCTTAGAGTTTTGGTGACGTCAGCCAAACTCTGCGCTTCACTGCCATGGTTGGTGCTTTTACCAGAATCCCAAGGAAGTATTAGAAACTTGTGCAGTAATGGGCATATAACACTTCTTATGTCCTGTAAGTCGTTTTAAAGAGTCAGGATTGAATGTAAATTAAACATGTCTATATATTAATAGAATGCATGAAAAAAGAGAATTTGTGTTGATGCACATGCTGTTTGTGCTGCACTGTTTTAGTAAAGAAGTTGATATCGGGAATACGCATAACTGCAATCACTTTCCTGATGTGGTGGTTACTGAAATATGCATAGGCCCATACAGGCAGAAACAGGAAATGTTTCTTTGAAATTCACTGACTCTGAAAATGAGACTACATTTTAATTTTTCCTAATATAAATAGACTTGTTTTTATCACTGCATAGAATACTCCTCTGTGGTACAATAAATAGAAATACAGCATGCGCATGTGTATATATTGCACTTGTGGCTGATATATCTCTGAGGAAAATTAGGAAATAGAAGTAGGACTATGAACACCAGGTCAATGCTACAAGTGAATTTAGAACATGATACCAGACTCGAGACCAAATTTTGTAAATTTTTTTTCTTTCTGAGTGTATCAGGATGAATCTGAAATAACTCCACAGGATTTACCAAGAGGAAAGAAAATATTGTAAAATTAAGGCAAATAAAGCCCTAACTCTGAGTCCTCTCCAATTTGGGGAGGATTTTGGAGACTGCAGTTCAGGTCTAACTCTCATCAGAATATGTTTTCAGATATAACTGTTTATAGCTGAATTCCCAGTCAAAGAATAAAAACAGTGTGTGCCCTGATTTTATAAGAATTCATTAATTATATCTGTAGTTAGAAAAAAAAATGGAAATAATCAAAAATTTCAGAAACATAACCATTATTCAAATTCTCACTTTAATGTTAGTCTTGGCCAATTTGCCTTCTCATAACAGAWGTTACTTCTCTTGACAATGTATTGTGGCCAAGCCATTTATTCCCAGCAGCATTTTGGGGCTGAGCTCTGCCTTGAGCGTCTGAGAGCAAAATGCTGTCAATGGTTTGCCAGAGTGACTGGGAACCCTTCTGGATGAAAGGCTCTGCATAAAAGTAAGACGTTATTATTACTAATAATACATTTTATATTCCCTCTGTTACAATTACTTTCACAACATGACTTATGAGACATGCTGCTAAGAATAAACTTCATACTTGCACTGCATTATAAAAAAATTGAAGATAATTTTCCACAGAAAGAGAGAGTAAAAAGAAACACTTTTTTTCTGTACCTGTGGCAATGCAAACTACCAGCTGTTCAGCCTGCCAGCAGCTCTGAACTGCTAAGTTACATGAGAAGCAGGCAAAGGTATCATGCACTTTGAAACCTTTAATTCCACTAAGAAGCCCATTTTGCATTGTTTATGATTTTACACATTTCATGGCTTGTCACAATCTTAACTGTGTATATGAATGCAGTTTCTGTGTGTGTTAAATATAGCCTTTTAAAATAAGTGACATTTCCCATATTTTACATAGTGAAAAATTGCAATAGTCAGAGTAATAATCTTAAAAACATTAAATGATGTGAGTGTTAAGCCACTGAAAACAGGTATCTTAGAGTTTCATGTCTTCCAAAGGGTGCAGGCAGTATGTAGTCCACATGCAAGATGTCAGCAAAGACACCAAAAGATATAGAAAAGGCGTGATGGGCAATATGGATAGAGGGACTAAATAAAGACTTTTGCCAGAAGAAATCACTCCTATTTTCAAAGCACTTTAGTTTACTTTTGTGTTCAAAGAGTACATGCCTTGTTCAAACAAGATGATTTAGTCTAAGAAATATGAGGGTCATTGTCTTATTACTCTTTGGTTTTGGGACAGCTCCTAAAAGTTGGAGTAATGAATCAGATTCAGTGTATCACTGCTACTATGCAAGAAGACAGTCTTTGCCCCAAAGAGTTTATCATCAAAACCCATCTTACTTTGATTTTCTGCTTAATTTCTTTTCTGGAATATTATGTACAGGGACAAATTTTACCACCAATGGTACAAACGGTTTCTCTTGACTTCACTGGAGAAGCAATGAGTGGATAAATTGAACTATATTCAAACTATCAGTTTTTAGCAGTTATTATAAGCAGTTAAACCTAAATTATCTCACCCTGTCCTATAGCTATACCTACAGGGAACCACCAAGAACTGCAATACCAATGGTTTAATATAATTTAAGAATCAAGTTTTTCCCTCAGTGTGCCGAGGTATTCTATTTTTTTTTTGTGTGGGAAAGACCAAGGGAAAATTTTGTTCAAAGTTTGTTAGTAAAAATCACTGGCCATGACTAACCTTATAGGTAGGTGTGGGGCTGCATTAACAGAGAAAAAACAGCCCAGTGTAAGTTCAAACGTGATTCTCAATAGGATAGCACATCTCTTTAGTGCATATTTCCTTAACTTATTAATGTCGGCCTGAAAGCATTCCAGGCAAATCTGTTCAGAAAAAGAGCACAGTATGTGCAAATCTCTCTACTCTAAACAAGACAGGAATCTTCTTACAGGTATGCAGTTTATAAGGCGTGGAACATATGCTGAATGAGGAAAACAAAAAGAAATCATGAACATATAGTAATCAACCATCTGATAAAACCGGAGTGCTGTGGACAGAAGTCTTCAATCACAAAAATAAATGAACACAAAGAGTGCAAGTTAAGACTGCACTATTAAAAGACTTTATCTGTGTATTTTGGCTGCTTTTTTTTTCCCTGATGCCATTGTTTTATATTCAATATAAGTACTTTTCAGGGGGACATGAGACACTCAGGGTAGCTCATGTAGAAAACAAATAAAAGTCTTAATAAACTAAAAAAAAGTCTTAATAGACTGCGATTATAATAAAATATCTTGATCAAAAAAAAACCCTACACCCCAAACCCGCCAAATCCAACCTGATTAGAACAGAACATTTACCAACTGTTCACATGGGAATGGGCCAGGATTCATCACTTAAAGTAATACCTAATTAATCCTGTTTTGTAACAGATGTCAGGCTTACTTTCTAGTGTACATATAACTTTTTAGCTTAGAACTAGTTAGTTTATATTTTTATTCTTCTAGCTAACTTCTAGTGTACATATAACTTTTATCTTGTGTTAAACACGTCCCCCGGAGTCCGTTTTTCACCACTGCTCTGGTGCAGACTAGCCAGGATGTTGCCATAGAGGAACAGTGGAGGATCGTCCCGCCGCTCGGATTCGGAGAAGCCGGAAGAGATGGCAGTGCACCGTTCCCTAATTTAGCTTTGTGGCCTTCTGGCTCTTGGCACAGCAGGAGGGACAGGGCTTAGGGATATGCTTAGTGTTTTTCTTCAGTTTTGCCTGGTTTTGGTCCAGCCAGTGCTGGCCTGTATCTTCCTCCCCTAGTTTTTTTCTGCCTCTTGTGTTCGCGGCAGTCGGGTGCAGAGGGGCTGTTTGGGACCCGGCGCGGTTTCAGCCAGGCAAAGCAGAGTGATTCAGCTGCAGCACAAGATGCAGCGCTGAGCTGTGTCTTGGTAGAGCGAGTGACGTGTCCCCGGCCACCCACTGGAGTTAATTCTGCTCTGCAGTCGAGAGGATCTGCTGCGATTCCCCCTACCATCGTTTCCTTGGGTTGCCCTGGCTCCCTGTGGCACAGCCTTGCGCCGGCTGTGCCGGGCTGGCATTCGGAGCAGCGCACAGGAGCAGCTTCAGGGGCTGTGCTTTGTGGTTTGCTTGCCAGGGCCTGTTACGTTGCCCGCACAGTTGTGTCATGTGCATGCCTTTTCACCAAGCTGCATTTATATAGCATGCATGGTGAATTATTCATATGGGTGTCTGAGGAATTTTATAGAAACACCTGATCTTACAGACTCAGGCCAAAAAAAAAAAACCATAAGGAAAAATGACAAAGGACATGAGGGAGATGGAAACTGCAGAGACAACAGAGAGTGTGGGGATAGGGGAGGCATCTCTGAAATGCTGCATGCCTGTGTTTTCTCTCTCATCTCACCTTCTTTCCAACCTGCAGAGCTTCAGGAAAGAAACAACGCAGGGCTTAGCAGGTGGAATTAAGGAGAGCAAGTTTTGAGGTGGATATGGCCCTGTATGTCTTCTTTTGCATAGGGCCCCAAAAGCATGTGCAGCAGGGCGGCAGAGCAGAGCGAAGCGCAGAGGCAGGCAGCAAGGCTGCTCGGCAGGGCACGCTTTATGTATTTTAAACAAAGTATGGTAGCGAAAAGTGTGCGTGTATGTATATGTGTGTGTATGCACATACCTGAACCTAACCAAATAAAACCCCAACCAAAGCTTTGTCAATGTGATAGCAAATTTAGAAGCTCAAAGAAAGACTCATACTTTACTTCTCCAGCCCTCACTCTGCTTCCATTTTCCCCTGTGAAAGGGGAGGTGAAACAGAAGTGGAGTCCACCCATCTTGTAGTGGGAAAAGGTGATGCCTCTGCAACCTGACGTAGCATTGCTTAAGGTTCGTATTAATGAACTGTTAGATGGGAAATGTCAGAGTTTTCTGCTGCTTCCAAATATCCTAGGAGCAGGGGCTACAGCAGCTGAAACTGGCAGATGACATGAGGAAGACAAACTAGGGGTGTGCAATCCAGCAGATATTTTAAAAGCCTGATTTCTGGACTCCAGAGTCTCTTCAGTTCTGATATTTGAAAAAAATGCTTTGGCTAAGAAAAGAGGATTGTTCTTTATTTTGAGCTTCCCAGCTTTTTCGCCTCATAACATGTGCAAATGTAATAAAAAGCTGTTTAGTGTATACTATACCTCTTTGAAATTTTACATAAAAATACAATGTATTTACCTTTTTTAAAGAACATCTTATTTATCTTGAGGACCTCCTCTCCCTGCCCCCCCTGATTTATATGGATACACAGAAAAAGTCTAAAACCTGAAACTTTAAAATGGTGGTATAGCTTGCATGACATTTTTTTAACAAAAGCTGAGATCTTGGTTTCGGGCTGTTTTTCTAGCTTGAGTGAATTTTTATGGTTACATCATAAACCCTTGAAAATCATAGTTTATAGGGAAAAGGGTGACACAACTTTAGTTATGGTATTTCATGAGCTGCCATTCTAAAAAATCATGTTAACTCCTTCTGGGAACCTGAGAATATATTGTGTTGTTCATGCACCATCTGTTTGATTATATTCCAAAAAATGTGACTGTGAAACACAGATAGTCTAAGTGTCAGTCTAAATTAACTTATCAGCTCTATAAACTACACAGATACATACCTACACAGCTAACCAATCTAATCTTAATTTATCAATACAGTGTATTTTATTTGGCGGGTAGAGGACAAATGCATATGTTCAAGGTAGTTAACTTTGGAACCAAGAGTCTATTGTTCTCCCTGGGCTATAATTTTACCTTGGTGACAATATTTCAAACTGATGAGTCAAGCTTTCAGGAATCCTGAGGCTGGCTCAGAAATCACGACTTTTCAAATGTAAAGATGTGGAGTTTTCTTAATCACTTCCCAGACTTTGAGGCTTTAGGATTTGTGTCTCAAAATCAAAATAAAGACAATAAAGTACTTAAAAACATAGCTGACTGAGATTTTCACAAATTTGTAGACATCTAGGACCTAGGACTTAGAAGAAGTTCTAACGATTAGTGGTTGTTTTGACAAGTGAGCATTTTCAGCAGTTAGGTGACCAGGGTTCTACATGCCCTCCACCATGACTAGTCCTGTATCATAGACTGGCTAGAATGGCAATATTAAACCATTAGCCATCTTGCGCTGTTGCACTGCCACTGCGCACACACTGAGCACTTCTGGGTCACAAAGTTGACAAGGCTACAGGTACAAGGACATTTCACTGTTTTAGTACAGCGATCAAAAGTTATTGACCAAAGAAATCCCAGCAGCTGAGGACTGGTTAGTAAAACCGCTAGTTGAATAAAGAAAAAAGTATCTCCCTCCCCCAGTTCTGTAGACAATGAATGAGTAAAGCATAGGAATTTCAGTTAAATTTAATGCCATGTTGGCTGACGCACAGGCAGCTTCAATTCTCTTTAATTAGTTCAGAGTTAAGTGACAAAGTATTTAATCAGTGAACTAACAAGTAAAGCAGCTGATTACTGTGTGTGTGTGCGCTTGTGTGGGGGTGTGCCTGAAAAAAGTAAATAAAATTACTTTCCTTGCTTTAAATGAAATGGAATCCCTAATTTTATTACAGCTGCAATTGTTTTAGAGGCATGATAGAGCAATAAAAATTGATTCTATCCTGTTTTATTCCTTTAACAAAGTATTTCATTTAAGAGGATAATACCGTAATTTAACTGTTTGGCTTTTCTAGGTATGAATTTGGGCCCTATTTCCACAGTTGATCTGTGATGGGAATGATCCATCTTGGTGTTGTGAGACACCTATTTCTATCTGCCACTGATAAGATTGGAGATTGAATCCTCTTTTCTTAGAAAGGTCTAGAAATCATGATCCAGTTACATAAGCTTTTGAACTTTCAGTATTGCAATTCATTACATCAAGGTCTTAAGCTAAATACTCTGAAAACCCTCTAACTGCTGCAAGCCACTTACTGGCTTAGTAATGCAGATTTCCATCAACACATCACCCGGTACTCTGCCACCTGCCTGGCTTCCCCCTGAGTAAGGTCCTGTTCCTCGTTTTGGTCTTCGTAGCCAAGCCCTGGAGGCAGACCTCGGGGTCGCATCTCTCCCTCCACAGCTCCCTCGCAAGCTCAAATGCATGGAGTAAATGTCAGCCAGCAAAGGATGGTACATGAGACAGCAAGGCGGGTGTGTTATGGGCACTAAACTTGTGGATCTCACCCCATGAGCTAGAAATGGCCCATGGACCTGTTCACGTTTATTGTTCTTAGTTCCAAGCTGGATTCTTGTTGTACCTGGAGTTCCCATCACAGAGCGGCCCCAGTGCACTAGGCACACACAGAGCAGAAAGATAAGCCTTGTCCTAAATGATTTCTAGCCTAAGGCTAAGGCAGGACAGGACAGAGTTAGGTGGAGGAGTTCGGAGAAATGATGAGGCCGTGCTGAACTAGTATGGGCAGCAGTCTGAGCTCAGTAGTAACTCAGACTGTTTTTGAAATAATGAAAAAATGGATTTCTCACACATGGCTTTTCCTCAGTAAATTTGTCAGACTCTCTGAAGTATCCAAACATCTCACTAGTAATTAAGAATAGAAGTAGTATTTAGCCTTAGCACGCTTCGTACAAACTACTTTAACTAATCAAGACACTTACTTTATAAGTCTATACCGAAGAAAGAGAGAAGAGTTCTAACTGCTACTTCTATTCTTATTCTTAATTACTAGTGAGATGTTTGGATACCTCAGAACTGAGAGGCATACATGAATCAAGAAACTTCTTGGGGATGGAATCTGGGCTTATCCCAAATAATTGTTTGTGGTGGGCATATATACACTAAGTGTCTTGTTACCATGATGAACCTCGCTGTATATTTTCAGTTCTCAAGAATCAATTTACCTTTCCCATTTCTCTTTTCAAGAAAAATGATTGCAAACTCTGGTAGTAGCAATAATAACAGCAAGAGATTCCTATTTATAAGATCCAAAGATTGGCAGACATAGCAAAACTTATGTTCCTCCAGTTCATCAATACATGATATCCTTCAAAGTTTTCTCTAATATAATTTTTTGCAGGGCTTCCTCCTGTTAAACTGTGGCAACCAAAGAGAGTTTTGCCAGATCCTCAGCTGATGCAATGACATCAGTGGAAATTCATCAGACCATGTCAGGTGTGGTAAAACAGTGGCTTTGCCAAAGTCTGTGGCAAACTTTTATTGACTTCATAGACACTAGGATTTAGCTGCGACTTTTAGTATCCTATTGCCTGTCCAAATTCACCAGCTGGGACTTTTTTAAAATCATTGGAAGAGCCAGTAAGTCTGTAGATGTAAGGATGCAAATTTAACATTTCCATGAGAGTAGAAGCTAATGTATTACGTTCCTTGAATCAAGATTTGACTTCTCAATTAATTGGTAAAAAATAAGACTCACAAACACAAACTGACCCTTGTTAACCGAGTGGCAAAAAGCCTGAAAGTTCATTGAGATTTTTGTCATTGGCTTCCATGAGAGCACAGTTTTAGCCATGGAAGTGCCTGGCTGCATGTTGGCCTGGGATGCAGGGAAGAGGAGCCAGCCCCCACAGCTCTTCCCAGCTGCCTGCCTCAGTCCATGCTGGAGGCAGTGGAAGTCATCAAAAGTCTGTGGTGTTCCCTCCACTCTTCAGCAATGACCCCAGTCCTGGGAACTTGGTTTTTAATATACCGTAGAGTGCCAAGAGAGAGGTTATCTTGAGAAGACAGACATGAAAAACAGACCCTTGAATATGAGGCTGACAGGCTTTATTTAGAAAGCCAGCATATGCACTGGCTGCATTCATATCTGAAGTGTTCCACAACTTGACAGGCAATCTAGCATACAGCGTATATCAGAGAGAAGAAGTTTTGGATTCAGATTTTGGTTCCCTTCTAACAATTCCTGTAACACTGAGCATTTTTAGACAAGTACTGATTTTGTTTTTTCAATAAAGACTACAGAGAGAGTTCGTCTCATGTCTTTTTATTTAACAGCTCACTGAAAAAAGATGTATTTTAGGATAAGTCTGGCTGCGTAGTTAGGCAAGTCTACTTGCATTTTTCTATGCAAGTAAAATACCATCAGAGTTGATCATAAAACCCTGCCTGAAGAGACTGCAGGAATGCATGACAAAGTTTTTTGTGGCTTTAATTTACTCTCAGAAAATAATATCCAGCAGGTAGAGTGCTCTACATAGCTACCTAAACAAAGTTCTCATCTTCAGAATTTCTTTGAATGACCTTAGGAGGATGGGCTGGTACTGAAATTTTTCCCAGGCTCATGCCACTCCTCTGACATGGCAAAGTAAACAGTTTGTTCACAGTGTTAATGGCAAGTTATGTCATTCTCAGCCACAAAGAAGTATGTGTATATAATAAATGTCTGATTGAAAACCATCTGCTATGGACCTTCATTCAAGTCCTGCCTCAAGGAAATACCCTTAGTCAGGAGAGCACTTAAACATAGTACATAKGCTTAAGTGCTTCCCTGAAAGGAGATGGACTATGGAAAATGTGTAAGTTCTTTCCTGAACCAAGACCAAAGAAGATGCATGCAGTACTGTTTGTAAATCTTCTTAGAACCGGAGGAATAAGGATACCTAAAAACAGCCAGACATAATCATTACAGTGGTCAGAGTCGAGATATTTCTAG
This sequence comes from Apteryx rowi, assembly GCF_003343035.1. NCBI lineage: Eukaryota > Metazoa > Chordata > Aves > Apterygiformes > Apterygidae > Apteryx > Apteryx rowi. The sequence goes on along the minus strand of NW_020451027.1, from coordinate 965,543 downwards.
ATCTATGTAATAAATAGTACAAGCTGAGGAGTAAAACCATGGAAGTGGGGAACTGGCTAACTGTTCTTGAATCAATATTCTGTGAAAGGTATAAATATAGCATTCTGTTTACAAAATCCTTCTCTAAAGATAAGAATGGCCATAAATGTTGGACTTTTAAAAATTACTCTTAGTTATTAAAGAGGTAGTTCTCTCAAAAGTGTCTCTCAAAAGTTCCCTCTCCAGAAGTGTAACTAAGGACCTGCATAAGCTAATATGTTAATCTGCTGCATAAATGCACATTCAAAGTGTGATTGCATGCAGGACACAGGGTGCCCCAACCCCAGCTGGATGCTCCTGCTTGTTCCTGGACCCAGGAGACCGGCCCCTTCTGCCCTTCTCCACTTCTGCTGCAGATGGAGATAATCCCCTCTAGCAACCCTTGTGCAGGGAGTAGGAACAGATGCTAGGAAAGAAGTACATGGAAAGCAGTTGAGTGAGTCTGCAGATTCATTTAAATGGGTCCCAATGGTTAAATATTATTAACTACTTTAAAGTTAATATAAAAATGGCTTTTTTAAAAGAAGTAATCAGAGAAGCCTTCTGCAGCTTTCAGCTTAAATCAAACTCAGAGATGGCTGATAATCAATTAAAAACAAAAGGAAGCTAAACTGATATAATGATTTCAAAGTGTGTGTTACATCACTTTAGGATTCCAGTTAGACTCTGTGATACTTTCTTTCTTTGACTCATACAGACTTATCAGTCTATCCCATGATTTATATCGCTCTCTTACAGATCCTCATGATCTTAGTTCAGTGAATGTAAGCTGGTGTAAAAAGAACAAAAAATAAGAACATAGGAAGAATGAACTATTAAGATGTCTTCAAAAGTAGGGGTTTAATGGGTGCAAGTGGTTTTACATGAAAATGATACCAGGTAGTAAAGGGCTCTTTAGGCCAGGAGATAACGATGAAACAAGACCCAAGGTTGGTGAACTAATTGACTCACCTAGTCCTTATCAAACTGCAGGAGAGGATGATTTTGTTGTGGCCAATCAGGCTATTTCCTGAATGATATCAGGGAACTTTCAGTCAATCATTGCTAAATAGGAGCTTTTAAAAATGGGCTTTAAAGAGCAAAATGTTTAAAATGGTAGCAGTGGGCTTATACAGCTGAGAAGAGTATAAAGAATTTTAAATTCTGGATGCTGATATGGAGCCTGAACAGCTGGAAAAAGTTATAGAAAGCTGCTTGTTTAATGACTGGTAAGTGAAGTGAATTTGTTATTATTTTATTTTTTTAAATCCAAACCTCACAGCTATGTGTTCAGATAACAAACTGTGCAGCTTTTRCAGGTTGTGTTCTGCTAATCTTAGAAGAAGCAGGTAGCAACTGCCCCGAAACTGTGGTTTATGACTGAGGCTGAAATGAAAAGTAATGGGCAGTGACCACACCGTCAAGAAAGYTTCCAATTTCATTTGTCCACCAGGTGCTGTTTCTGTGTATGTAGCTAAAGATTGCTTGTAGTAAGGCCAAGGGATTGAAATTCTGTGGAGGAGCATGTTACTACACTGTCTGAAAGGTCTTATTTAAATGAATATTTGGCATATGAAGAATTGTTCCCAAAGAATTGGCCTTTGGCAGCACGTCAAAGCTTCTGAAGAACTGTGGACTAAGAGAGAACATATTAGCAGTCCTTTTGCCTTGACACAACATAAATACTATACATGTTTTCCACAGACTGGCTGATTTCTGGCTGAATTAACCATGCAGATATATAGCATCTCAGCAGGTTTCATGACCCTGCCTGCTGTGGAAACCCTGGAACTATTTTCCACTGAAAACTGAATAGAGCAATACAGTGAGCACAGATGCAAGTGCTGGTGATAAGTGTAAATAGAAATGGTGGTTTCAGAGTGGTCCTTCTCCAGATTTTTAAGGTTCTTACTGTGCTGCATTGACTCACCACTACTATGTAGGAAATACTTTTAATGTATACTTATCTTTCCTCAGTTAAAATGAAATATTCAAACTAGTATGTTAGTGTGTGTGTGTATGTAGACAGAAGGGAGTAAAGGAAGAGGGAACAAGGACAGGGGAAGGGGAGAAAGAGGAGAGAATCTCGGAGGAAGCTGAGGAGCTTTCCAAAGAACAAATAGCATCATCCACTTTGTGGCTAAACTGATTAGCTCTCTTATAATCACATCTCGGTGGAAGAACTTTGTGATCTTCATCCGTAAGAGTCCTTTCTGGCTGTTCTGTTTCATTCTTTAAGCAGATTAAGTGGGTAATCCTGAAGCTCCACAAAGCCACCTGTGGTTTGGGCCCAGCCGTAATGTGGCTTTTGAGGCAATCCTCTGACAGTTCAGGAGTAAGATTGGAAACCAGCAGGCGCATAAATAAGCGAGCCTGTGCACAATCTGTGCAATGTGTATGGCACGGAGTGGGCTGAACTTCTAGCAGCATAAGTAAGTAGCTGACCTTTAGGGAAACTGGGTGCAATGACCCACCTGCTCTCTCTCCTTCCTTCCCCTGCCAAGGCAGGGTTTGGCTGCAGGGACACTATGCACATTGCTGTGACGGTGTTTTTGGGGGACAGTCCCATCACCATCTGGCTCTCCCAGGGTTTAAAATGTGCTGGGTGCCAGTGAAATTCCTTCCATTCCTTGGGAGGGGTCCCCAGCTGCATGCCTGGACTGAAATTTCTGTAAGAAAAGATCCAAAAAAAAAAAAGACAAATGCATTGGAGGGGGAAAGAGGTAAAAACAGGACAGTGTCAGCTGCAGGCTGAGCTTTAAACAACAGTAGTGCCAGAACTGGGTCATAATCCTTCTTCTGCATAATCTGCTGGGCACCATAGCAGCCATTCAAGCAGGGATGCATTCCTGTGAAACATGCGGTCAAACCATCCTACTTGAAAGTAGCTCTCTAAGTGAAATGCTTAAACTTAGGTCTGCAGTCTTCATTCCAGATGAATGTAAAAACTTCTTGAAACAATTCTTTAAAACAATTTTTTTGAACAATTCAGAATCCTGCAATGATACAGATGTGTGGGGTTTTTTTTCTTAAGGTGAGTTAAATAATATGTACTTCCTGCATTTCTGCTCCTCCAATATAAAGGCCCCACTCCAGTGATGTGTTAAGCTCACGCTTAATTCCAGACACCTTACTGATCTCATTTAAAGCAGCATGGCTGTTTGTCTGCTTTGACTTAAGACTTCCTTAAATGCACTGCTGACTTTGGCCTTCTCTACCACAGGTTAATACATTATGATTAAAAATGAATAAGTTCAGTTGTATCTTAACCCACAAAACTGTCTCCATCAATCCATTAATATAAGGTTCTTCTCATCATTATGTTTGTTCTGCCCCATCTCCCCCTTAATGAAGCCTGTGAGGACAAATCACTTTCAAGTTATAAATCTTTTTATAAATGGTAGAGGTATTTCAGTCAAAGGTCTTATATGAAGTGTCTTGTACTTAGCAACTTTTCACATGAAAACACAAGCCAGACACGGATATTTTATTGTAGGTCTCTGATACTTTGCTTGTGCACCTGCTTTTCTGTCCCACCCTGAGTCCAGGCACCCTAGATCAGTGTGTTTCAGTCTGAATGTTTTCCAGGACACTGAATACATCCTGGGAGTAGTATTRCATATTGCTTGAGTCATCCCTTTGAGCTATGGAGATTGGTAGAGCTGCAACTATTTGCTGCAGTTTTATTATGAATGCAAGGTTTTCTGGGCTAGGGTGCTGAGAAAATCAAGCATCAACTTGTCAGTGTTTTCTGACTGTGGAAATCTGATTACTTAAAAAAAAAAAAAAAAGCTGTAAACATATGGCCATAGTTTCAGATTAATCTGCTCCTTTGTATTTCCTGAAAAGGAATAAAGGGGCCACTAAACTTGAGCATGGATAAGTCACTTCTGGCTGCCCTTCAAGTTGATCTCTAACAACCATTAATGTTGTTTGCAGCTTAACTGAATATTTTTATATTGCAGAATGGATCACTATCATTAGCACTTATTGTGCTAGAAATGACTCAGTAGAAAGAGAATTGTCTGAAAACATCTTCATCAGGGTGCCTTAAATGACAGAGCGAGGGATGGAAACAGGAGAGATTACTCTTGTGAGAATTGGATTTTATCAGCAGTTTTAGGGGTAGATGGAAAATAGAGTGCTGGGGATCTGATTACTAATCCAGCGTAGACAGGCTTAATGTATACAGTATCCTTGCACAGTGTTCCTCTGGCTAAGGAAGATCCCAGTAACCAAATGTATGGATGTTTTGGTTGACAGTTTGTTCATCAAGGCATTGATCGTTTCCTGCCATTCAGCTTGAAGATAGGTTGTGGGAGTAAAGGAGAGGTGCCAAAATAAAATTTATCTGTGATTCCCTTGGGAAGTCATGAAACCAAGCAGCTTTGACAAACAAATCGGGGAATTTACTGTGATGTTGGCTGAGGAGGTGAATCTTGGTTGTTGATGGCTGATTCTCTTCCCCAGAAATTCACCCATGAATTTGGGAGCAAAAGGGAGCTTAGCTGTGGTAGCTGGTTGAAGGGTAGAAGCTGTGATATAGGAAAGCTGCTGTTCCTCATGTGGCAGTGGTCTGCCATGTCCATACACACTGACAGCTCTGCTGTCCCAACAAGTCAGCACACTACAGCTGGTCTAGCTATGGCTGTTCCAGTATGCATGGGACTGTTGTTAATTCTGTATGTCCAATGTTCTCTATGCTATGGATATCTTTTCTGTATTACTCAAAAATGAATCACAGTAACTGTTTTTCAGCCTTCCGATCTTCCAAAGTCAGTGTTGTACTAACTGGGTGTAAGTAGGCAGCCACAGAAGTAGTAAAATCCCAATTTTATATGAAGGAGGCTTTTAAAACATAAATTAATGCTGAGCCAACACAATTTTTTTCTTCCTTTTATTAGTCTTTATTTGCTATATCTCACCTGTAGCTTCCTCTAAGTCAGTAAATAAAACCTCTTTCTAGCACAAACTCTTCACTGCATCTCGAAGAATTAAACAGCTGAGTGGCTTTACATTACTAAGTACTGACACAGAGCTCTGACAGCCTCACAGGAGAAAGAAAGAGCTGTTGCATATACAGAGTGCTATAGAAAAATAAGCTTTTTTGTGAATTACTAGTCCCTATACTTTAACTGGCAATGGCTATATTTTTCATTGCAACGAAATATAAGAATACAGACCCATGAGAACAAAAGTGATTGTAACTGTATTTAATAACAACTGTTTGTGTATTCCAGATAATGAATCAAATGAGACTTTTGGATCAGAGAATTTTCAATGTTTTAGTCATTAATTGTGTATTTTCCATAAAATATTCAGAAGTCAGTTTTTCTTCATGGTATTTCTTTTAGGTATTTCTAGAAATTAGCTGCAGCTTCATGGGAATGTTTGTTGGAAATGTGGGTGAAATGGAAGCTCTATGACTTGAACCAGTGAGAAACGTCTGAGAGTCACCTTTTGTAGCAACAAGGCCAGAGCAGATGAGGAAAATAATTTACTGCCTACATTGTCCTTCATTATTTCTCATAATAGTGTTTGGCTATGGAGAAGCTATACTCGTTAGCAGGATGATACCTGAATTTTTGTCTTACTACTCTCACAAGAACAAAACTTGACCATAATCTCCAATCTTTCTAGCTGTGCTGGGGCTCTGTACAGAGAGCAGGTCCAACCACATATCCACTGCAAAATCTTCTTCTAACTGAAGAAGATGCAGAAACCCTCCCTTGGAGGGAGGTGAGGAAGAACAAGTCACAGAAAGGTCTGAAATTATCAGCAGAGATCTAGAAGGGCTTTTTTTTTTTTTTTTTTTTTTTTTTTTTTTTTTTTTTTTTTGTAAGATGGACTTCAATCACAAATGTGGCAAACAAATAATTTCACCACATTTGGGAACAATGTGAATAATGCTGTGGCTTGATTTATTATGTGCTGCTGAAAGCAATTTTGGTTTAATCAGAAATCGTAGTAAATATGTAATTAAAAATTCTTAATGTCAAAAAGTATTGGTTGGTTACAGTTTCATTTCTCTATTTCTGTATTTGGAGATGTATGGCAGGGTGCAGTCACATGTACAGCTGGGTGATTTATAGAACTAAGAGCAGACACTAATGAGAAAAAGCTTTTAAAATAAAGGCTTTATTATATCATTTACGTAGCTATGCTCATAAAGGTCAAGGGAAAGAAATGACTGAACAGATAGCTCTTCACAATTTTAGTATTAATCTTTCATTCTATAGTTCCTGTGTCCATAAGGGTGTAAGTCTGGGCATTTTGAGGTCCAGGCCTTGAAACTCTCCTGTGGAGCCATATTCAAAACTGGTATCAGTTCTACAAGCTAATGTCAAAGTTGCTACCTGAAGACCAAACCCTTCATTTGATAGGAAGGGGGAAAGGGCATTTAGTTTATTTCATAATTTTAAGATGAACTAATAAACTTGTATATACCACAGAGGCATTTGTGAGGGGAAAGCGTATGTTATTTAAAACAGAGCGGGGTGCTGGCGTGCTCACGCCCCGGTGGCCTCCCCGTGGAGGGAGTGCTGCATGCGCCTGTCCTGTGCTGCTGCGTGGGTCTGTGGTGGTGCCTGCCCCTGCGGTGAGCTCCCAGCGCCAGGCGTCTCTGTCACGAAATCCCGCCTGTGCTCTTGAGCTGCAAAAGCTTACTAATGAAAAGGGAAAACCAAAAAAGTGAAACTTCTAGTAGACAACTGCACCAAACAATCTTGCAGGAAAAGCGGGTGATCTACTGTCTGAGTCCTTTCATGTACAAATATATATAACTTTTTAATCTCAATTTGCCAAGGCAGGTGGTAATGCTCTATATGCTTTTCTGCTGACTGGCATCTTGTAACTTATTCTATAATACTGTATTATTACTAAATAACAGTTCCTAAGAGTCTCGCAGGGCACACTGTGCACACTTAATGACTTCCATGAGGAATGCTGCAAACACTTCATTGCATTCTCTGTCCCCTGCTCAAAGCAGGGCCAGCTTGGGGTCCTTCCTCAAGAGAGACTTGAATGGCAGCTGGTAAATATCTACATATATGAGAAATTAAATAAGTTTCTACCGTATTTTCTTCTGAATCTGAAATTTTCACAAAACGAGAAAAATGAACAAGCAAATATGTGTTTGAGGACTGGCAGACTGGATTCTGTTTGTGTGGAAATAGAAATAGCTTTTTTAAAAAAATACTGCAGCTAAAAGCAGCAATATTGGGCAGGAAGCTCTCTAAGGTGTAGCACACCTCTTCCTGAAACAAGAATAAGACAAACTTACAAACCTAGCTCCTACCTGTAGCTCTGTGGTAGGAGTTGGAGGAATCGCTAATGAGCTGTTTCACTGCTTAGCTATCCAAGGATATAGTAAGTCTTATTTTGGCGTCGTATTTCTGAAGCAAATAGTTGTGAAGGATAGCCGGAAACAGCCTTTCAAAGCTATTGAGTGAGGAGGAGCTATTACATTCTCTCTGAGCCAGAATCATCTCTAAACTTTTTGAACCTCAGGAGCTGCTTCAGCCATAGGGTCTCCTTTCGGTGGCATACAGCCCAGTGTGAATTCCTTTTGGGCTCTTACTAGGAGTATTCCAGAAACAGTGATGTTAATATATCTATAAGCCCAAAAGCATGGTGAATTACAAGTTATGTTAATTGGAAAGCAATTTTTCTATGTTATTTAGAAATCCTCATTCCTAAGCAAAAGTGGGTCTTGGAGACCAAACTAACCAGGAGACATTTCTTTTCAGCCAATTAATTAAAAATGCAGTATTTCCAGAATGAATGTTCTTTATTTTGGCCTTTGTATGATTAATAATTTAGCAAATAGTTTAGTACACTTAATACAATTTTCTCCTCTCTCCCTCTATTCGCTCTAAAATAAAAATATTTTTCTAGTATGTAAATGAAAAAAGTTCATTTTTATTCATGTTTTTATGAAGTGCATCCCACTTTCCCCCACTTCAGGATGATCTAATGCTGCAGCAAAACAGGGTGAAAGGGTTGAGCAACCAGGTCGTTCAAGCATAACTGGCAGGTCTGGATGGGTCATGTGAATTAATTGCTTTTTCTAGTTTACATATTTGTAAATAATTTGCATGTTGCCATAAATGTTGGCTGAACACACTGTGGCAAGAGTGCTGTGGGAATGTGGAGGCGGTGGGTAGGTGGGTCTGGACAGAGCCGCTTTGGGAAGTGGTGGAGCCAGCAGGAGGCATGGAGCGTGCAGTGGCCGTGTGCCTGGGACGGGACTCCTTTGCCGTGCGTGACATGCTGCCACCAAGGCCTTTGCTGTCCCTTGGCCATGGCCCACTGTCGTCATGCGAAGAACAGTATTATGCATTTTCCCCTAAATCTGTAGAGGTCTTATGGAAAACTAGACCAGGAATTACATCATGTGGTATGTAAATGATGCGTTAAGTAGTTCAAATGTTCAGTCCAAACAATAAAAAATTCCTTTCATAGCTGGAATACAGAGCAGAATATTCAGGTAAGAATAATTTATGATAGTAATTATGGTATAAACCAACTTGTCAGCAGCTAGTTGTTTAAATTCCTTCCTCCCCACTCCAGGCTCCTCAAACCTGTGGGGAAATCACTAAGAAATACCCCTTCTGCCTGCTATATTCATCAGAAATAGGATGCTGTACGTGAACACTTAACTGTGTAATGAGAAAAGAATCTCATTTGCAATGATCTGGAGATGCAGGAGGTCAACCACTGTTCTGATAACTAAGCTTAATCTTTACTGGCAACACCTAATATTAATTACTAACACTCACACCTTTCACCAGTACAATCTGAACGTTTATGCACATAATTATGAGTCATCTAATGGCTCAACAGCTTTAATTTTTCCACTGCATGCTTTTCATTTTGTTTAACCCTGAGAGAACTGGGTTTCTATCTCTTTACTGGCAAAGGTGATTCAGAATAAATTATGATAATATGAGTTACTATTGTAATGCTTTTGCATTTCCTGGGACTGTCCATATATCATTCTGAAAACACAGCATTAAAGTCCTTTCTGAACCCAAAGTATCGGGGGGAGGTGGATCTGACTGTAGCTGAACTCATGTGGTTGCTAGCAGAAGTGGACAACTCGGCAGTGTAGGACAGTCGGGTATTGTCTGGCCTTTCTATATCAGGAGGCCTTCATCAGCAAGGAAATGTCAAAATAAAACATCCCCACAGTGAATACAGCTCTAGCAAGACTGCCTTGCCACACATGGGCTAAGACCAACTCCATGGGCAAAACTATCTGTTCTGGTAAATGTGCAAGATAGCTGATGTTGTTGGGCTTACACTAGGAGTTTCTGCAGGCAAGATGTATTCAGTAGTTGATCAGACTTCCACCCCATCTGTTGATAGCTCTAGACTAACTGAAGTCACTATGATAGATACAGACGCTGCATTCACAGAACATGCATGGGTTGATCAAGCTCTTCATTGCCTCAGCTACCTCACATAGCAGCCCCTGAAGTTTTGCACTTGCTGAACTTTAAATGAAATGCCCAGCCTGGTAGGACAAGCAAAGAAGCCTACTAGGATAGTAGATTCCTCCTAGGATTCATTGCTCTAAAACTGGAAAGTGATCACCAACTCATTTCACCTAAGTTACTAGGATAGTAATAGTTTCATGATAGCTTTTTTTCTCCCCCCCCCTTCCCCTCTTGTGTTCATTTTGAGAATGGCATAAATTTTGGGGGGGAGTGGCTTAAAAAAATGCCACTTCATAACCAGTGAGGGATAAAGCATAAATACATGAAATACTAGCTACTGAAAGAGGTTAGCGGAAGACAGTGCAAGGTCCAAAAGGAATTTCTTATATGAAACCAGTTATTGCAGTAAATCTAGGAGATGGGAGGTGAGTGCTCAGCAGAAGGGAGCAGGTGGAAAATCAAGATGAATAGCCCTCAATAGGGTCATGACTGTTAGACAGCAACTGCTGCCACTACTTTTTCTCAGACCTGTTTTTTACTTTCTGCTTGATTAAATATGAATAGTAGCTGAGCGACTTTCACACAGGTAACCCACTGAACCTGGAGTATTATCAGTCTGGAGTAATTGTGATTGAGTGGGAAAATTCTGTATTTCTGTGTTCAGGGAGGATCGTGCCTCCAGACGATCACACCTGGTTCCTCCCTTAGTGGCTGCCCCTTCCTGCTGTCAGCACTAAGGGAAAGATTTCTCCTCACCAGCTCACTGTCTTTAAGATAATTTGCAAAACATGGATGCTTTAAGAGTGATCTCCGCACTGTCTGGAGCTCAGGCTCTTGTGCAAGAGGAGTGACTGGCAGGGGAAAAAAGGCTCTTTGTATTCTTTACCACTGCAGTAGTCTAAGATGGCAAGCAGGAAACGGACTGATAGTTAAAGCAGATGGTTTCTCAGCAAAAGCCTTCTGTGGCTTGTGTTCTCTGTATCTTCTTTTTTTTTAACTGAAACAAACCAACTTTCCTGATATTTGACAGCTTCTTTGCTGTGCCTCATGGAAACATTCTGCCACTTACACTTATGCTCTTACAAGGTAAAATTAGTAAGAGAATACAGCAGTAAAGCAAAAAAGTCAACAGTGCTAAGGTTTGAGAATTTTTTTGGGGGGAGGGATGACATAAATGATTGTTGGTAGAGGGAAGTTGCTTATAAAGTTATGCAAAGAAGAATAACAACATTAAAATACAGATAGATCAGTTTCTGCTTCTCCTGAATTTTACGTAGGCAGACCATGAACCAATGTAGTTGTTGAAAGAGTGCTCCACTAAAATGCTGTTTCACATCATATACGTGGTTTGTAAATGAGAACTGTGTGGGGTGGGTGCAAAAATGAAGCCAAACTTATGCCAGAAGCCTGCACTACCAAGGTATGGAGTCTGCAAGAGGGTGCAGAGCACTGGCGCTGCATGTGGCTTCATGCTCCTGTCCGCTGCTGCCGGCAGAGCGGCTGCTCGCCCTGGCAGGGGGAGGCAGCGACGTGCCAGTTGGGGATGGACTGTGTGGACTGATGGAGGGAGGGACACTGCTGCTCTGCTTTCCTCTGGGATGGCAGTATGAGGTGGGAATGTATGGCTTCGTACTGCTTCCTCCTCTAACTGCCGTATCATATACTTCTATCTAATTGACAGACTTGTATGATAAACGTGCTCTTTTAGGCTCTACTAACTTCCATTGAACGTACCTAATAGTTTCAATTTAGAGCCCAAGTGGACATAGAGGCTTATCTTCCTCCAGTGCCATCATTCACCAACAGTACCTGTTGCTGGGAGGTGTTCATGACTGTATACTATTAGATCAAGAATTTGTCCTTAGGAGTACTCCTTTTGGAGTAATTTGGGGTCACTAAAGGTCAAAGTACAGAAGCCAGCATTAATAATATTTCTATCATCCATGAACATTCAGAAACCATTTCTGAAAATGGGTTTATTAATCATTTGCCTTTGCCATGCCCATTCTATGGGGTAGGATAAGACTTCTGAAATGACTGTGCGTTCATCCTTCACGTTTAAACTCTACATGGCCAAACTCATTTGTTTTAATTGCATGTGTTTGCATGGTCTCTTATTTTGGGTAGCTGTTTGGGGTGAAATCTAATCTGATCTGTTGGGGATATACAGAATCCGAAGACTGTGCAGTTAATGGGGTCAACCGTTTCTCACTTTTAAGACTGCATGTTTGAAATCAGTTCAAGAATTTCAATGATGGCAAACAAATTCAGTTACAGCTGTGCTATTCTTTTCTCTACAATCTCAGTCAACCCTTCATGTGGGAAGCATTTAATACAATGATGTCTAGAAGCTGAGCGTTGGCTTCTCCAGTGCAGGGAACTGTTCTCGTGCAGGCCATTGCTGAGAAGGGACTTGTTCATGGTTCACACCTGCTCTCGGACAGCTCAAACAAATTTTCCATGTCACATAAAGACGTCTAACTTAGTCCTATGTCTTAATCAGTTTCTGTTGCAGATGTGTAGTAAGAAAGGGTGACTAGGAATGCTACAGTTAATTTTCAAGCTAAGCATGATCTCATAGCCATACCTACTTGTAAAAAGCCACAGGGTTTTATCATTAGACACCAAGATAAGAGCTCTGGAGATCTGCATTATAGTGAGAAAGCTTGCCAGGTATATTTTATGACCAGTTTCTCTGAAAAGAAAGAATAGTGGTGACTGGCTGTTTGTATCTTAAAGGCTTAAAGCTGTTTATAAATGATCAGTTAATGGGTAAGATAACCTGAATATAGCAACTATCAGTTGAGTATTATTTTGAGTATTACAACTTGGAGGGAACAGAAATAAAGCATTTTGACCTTGAAGATCAGTGCACAATTTAGAGCTGTGTTAATAACTGTTGTGTGTCAATCAGCTTAAGTAACTTTCCTATCTAAATTATATACCAGCACCTCACTGTAAGTACCTGTCCTGGAGCAGTGAATTGTATATTTGTGTTGGAATGATTCTTCAGCTTGACTTGTTTCCTATTCTGTCAGCCCACCATCTCATTATTGAGAGATCTTTCCATATCGTTAGCTACTTTTAAGTCAGTTTTTCTCAAAATGCATTTGACTTCCAATAGGCCCCAGAAATTCAGGGCCAGAACGTCTCCTCAGGAGGAATATGGTTTCCCTGAGGTAAAGAACCCCACATGCGACCTTGCGGGCATGGGTTGGTCTGTAGGAGTTGAGGAAGGTGGACGTTCCCATTCCTGGTTGGGACTGGCTCACACCTTGCCCTTGTCATGCTGGACGTGCCCAGGGCTGGGGCTCATGCCACCTGCTCAGGTGGGGAGCAGTCCTCCCCTGCCTGGTGCTGATGGGCGACAGGGCCGGGAGTGTCCCCCCTGCCCACTCGCCTCACCTTGGACCAGGGCAGCACTGGCCCGCCAAGGATGGCGCAAGCCGTACGCGAGAACATCCACCACACAGGGCCAGAGCTTTTGAGAAGGGAAAAATGAAACATGACATGCTGAATGCTGAAATGCAATTAATCTGATGCAGAAAAATAGCTATTAACCAGAAATTCAAGTATAGGTTGGAAGTTCAAATATTTCCTCAAACTTTTTCATAAACAAATTCCTAGGAAGACCTATTTGTAATCGTATTTGACCAATCTGAATAAAGAGGCAGGAAAAAGAGAACTGGCCCTGATTTAGAGGGAAACAGTATGTTCAATAGCATTAATGCAGAGCAACTGTGAAAATGGGTGTTTGAAATATGTCTCCAGCATCCACATAAAAGCATGTACCTCTCAGAAATTGCTTACACCTCTCCATATTATATATACATATATATATATAGTTGTTGTTCATTGTTTAAACAAAACAAATCTGCAGTTTCCCCCCAGATTCTTAAAGCAATGTTTTTCTCAGTCTCTTCCTTTAGTTACTTGACCCTGCAGTTGGGTTCCAAATGACAAATTGGTGACATCATAGTCATTTTTTTCTTATGTAACAAACTGCAAAGCCATTAACACAGGACTATGACTTAACTGCAGACCAAAGAGAATGAACAACCGGTTTCTCCACGAAAAAAGCTCTTATTCCAACAAATATATCTTCAATAATAGCATGGGAAACACAGCAAATTACTGTCAAAGTAAATTGCATTTTGTATGAATGCCATCTTCTTTCAAGTTTGCCCCAGCATGATAATTCTTCTTTATTTAGTGGTGGTGCCCTTTTCTCTTTAGAGACCTTTAGTGAAGTCTTCTTTTATATTTCATGTATCATTAAAGTGACTTAAATGATCAGGGATGTGTTAGGCCTGACATTTATTTTTAATTATTAGCACAAATAAAAAGGCATCCATATTCCACATGTGCTGCAATTATAAAAATATATTTTCTTCATTTATAAAATAAATTATATGCTTTGGGGAGCCAAATAGAAATCAGAGGCAGCTCTTTTTGGTAAATCTCTGTAGAGTTCCAACATCCATTTGATCTGACCGTGAAGGACCAGCAATATGATTTCAGTGCCCACTCAGTTCCTGGCTTCTCTGCAATTTCTAGGAAGGGTGTCTTCATACTATTAGAAAAAAAAAGAGGATTGAGTAGGAAAAATACTCCAGAAGTGTTTCATCACAGCCTAGTAGCTATGCTGCTGGGTGGCGCAGCTTTGCACATCAAGTCTCTTCTGTCCGAAAACAACAATTCGGTGATTGTTCAACAAATGCTATATCAGTAATCAAAGAAACCCTAAGCTGGAAGATGCACAGAAAAAGAGCCTTTTTGGGTACTGTCTAGAAAAGTGACTCAGTTTAAATTTTGGATCACTTTAAAGATGGAGACATTCGTAAGAATTCAAAAAGCTGAGCTGCATTTTACTGATGATTGCTTCCCATCTTTCATTCCATTTGTATGTGTAAATCAACATTGCTTATAAAATGTGTACATATTTATATTTTTTAAAATAAAATAATTGAAATCAATCTAATCTGAAACTCTGTTTGTCAAAGTACTCTGATATAGTAGTTCCCCCCCCCTCCTTTTTCATGTAGGCCACGCTATTTCTTTTTTCTTACCAAAAATCTATCTTGAAATCGTAAGGTTATTGTAACACACTCTTTTGGTGAGATTGGCTACAGTGTAACAGCTGAATCAACTGGTTACAAGCAAATCATTCCTCTTTAGATTATAAAGCAGTAGGTTAAGCAGTCTTATTCAAAAGCAGAGAAAGAAGCTATTTTCCTTCTCCACATTTGTTGAAAGACAGAAATTACACACCTCCTGATGTTAGAGACTCCAGTGCCATATAAAGGAAGTTATACCCTAACTCTTCCACCTGTTCTACCATCAATGAATTTTGATATAAAATAGTGTAAATGAAGGCGATGGCACTCTTGGATGTTTTGTATTTGGAGATTCCCTGTGCTTTGCTTAGACCCCACTTAGCTGTAGCTCCAGGTCTGTTGAGGTTCACGTGGCTCTTTGTCTTTGCTGGGGGCACTTGCTTTACGACATGTCACAGCTCTTCAGACCAGCACAGGTTTTCACAGCACTGGCTGTCTCATCTGGCATATTTGCCTCTCACGATGTGTTTAGGTTTTTTCTACTCTTCAGCAGAAGGCAGGATATTTAGCTGAATACCTACTGATATAATGAGGTATTATGGTAATTTCATGATTTAGTGTAAATTCATGAAATTGTTGCTTAAAAGTTTAAGTAATTAGCTAAAAGCTTTTTGATTAATGGTAGCTAGCAGCTTGTATGTATGAATAGTGTAGTGCTGAGTGGCTGAATTCCAGGTGAAGTGATTGATTGTGTTCTGGGGGTGCACATATGTTCCTGGGCGCATATAAATTATTGTTAGTCACGCAGTTTCAGTAATAGGATTATTTTTGATGATATCTTTTCCATTTTAATGTCTTTGCTCTTCAGTCTGATTCTAGACATCCAGCACTGTCCTGGCTCCCTTTGTAGTTGTTCCCTTGTTCTCTTTCATGTAACTGTCATACCTTGGGGACAATGACAACAACAGGGCGAATGGGAAGAAAATGTATTTTGATGTCTTGGTGAAAACAGCAATTTAAACAAAAAAAGTCTACATTTTAAGCAAGTAAAAGGTCTACTCTGACTTTGTTGTGACAAGGCAATTTGGCTTTTAGGTTAATGCTTTCACAAGTGCTCAATGGCCACACAAGTAAAATTATTTAGATGTCTGTCTTCTGTTTGCTTCGGTTGGAGATTGGTGTCTTTCACCATATGATCTGGACTCCTGACTCTAAACTGTTCAGTCTGCTCCTGGGGATGTAGGCTCCTAGAGTGCTCGACATTCAGTGAAACTTCTGTTCTCTTGTTACTAAGCTTTTTTATTTATTTTTTTATTTTTTTCTAAGGCAACAAATACCTAACTGCATGGGCCTAGTTCCTTGGGTGCTCTGTAGCTTGCAGCCACTTTGCTAGCACAGGTAGCCTGCCTAGTCACTCTTGCTGATACCAGCAGAGACCGACCTGCATGAACCCCCTTCACATAAGCTTCTGCACCCCCTGCGTTGTGGGACTTTGTGACCAGTGTTAAGATACGGCCAGAGCCAAGAGGAGTCTGACCAAGGCTCTTTTGCATCATGCTGGGTATCATCTTGGCCTACTGGGGATTTTGGCATGTGTTTCAGAACAAACCATGAGGGGAGCAATTTACTATGATGCCAGCCCAGGGCAGAGGGAATGCAAAGGTGGTATCAGTTCAGTTTTGCCCCCGAACTCTGATGTAGACAATGGCTCTCTGGCTGCAACCTCATGTTTAAAGAGCTTTACAATGCACTGTCCTGAAAAGCCAAATATGCTAGACTGATAGCAATAGCTGTGGAGTGCTCAATTTGCCTCAATAACGCAAGCAAAAGAAGGGCGAGCGGGCACGCCTTCCACCATTCCCTATGCCTATGAAGCTCACCCAGGATTTGCTGGAGTTACTTTTAGTTATTCTTGTGACTGTTCAGGATTTGGCCCTTGTGCACAGACTGCYGTGCTGGCATTTAGTGGGGAGGATGACTGTCTTCCATTCTGGTCTGAGACCATCAACTCATTTCACACAGGACACAGAGCACCCATCAGAAAGCAACAGCTTTCAGTCACCAGCCCTCTCCCTCTGTTATTTGTACATTACTGTCATTTCTGCCTCTCTCCTCATGTGCAGCATATCAGCTTCTAGATGTTCAGAGCAGTTTCTATAGGCAGATATGGAGTAGGTTTGCTATCAGAAATCAATATTTCAAATGATGTTTTCCCCAGAAGATTATCATCATTGTGAAATCAAAATATTTTGCAATTCTTGAAAGCTCAAAGAATATTCTGTGTATGAGCTGACAGGAAACCATAATCAAATTGTCAAGCAATTGCTCCTACTGTGGCAAAGTGAGAATGTTAGATTACATGTGTCAGCATGTGAAGATAAAGACTGCATAGCGAACAGCACACTGAAGGCTTGCGAGGAGATGGGGAGTTTATCGCTGTACATGGTCGCCTATTGCAGACAGTTCTGCTACCTCAGCAGTCCTCAGTTTGCATTAAAAACCTCTATGATCAATAAAATGTCTCAGTTTTGTCATTTGGAAAAGATATTTTAAATTTTCTACCAACTCTATTTGGTCAATTAAGCTGAAAACTAATTGTTATTCCGAAGGGTTAAGTAATGAAAGATGCTGAATACTAATATAAGTACATTGGTTGTTTACTGACTCTATTATTATCACTGCTCTAATCTCTTCAAACAGGCACCCAAACGCATGCTGCTGTGATTATCTGAGTAAGAAAAATGGCTCATTTATTCAATGTATGCTTTGGCTGCTAGTCTGAGTTTTTCAGATGTTTAAAGATTTATGTTCAAATTATTTTTTTCCAGTTTTCCTGTCCTTTTACCTATTCTTCTGTAAACTACTCAGTTTTCCTGCTTGCTATGGCTGCTCTGCCCAGTGGATGTTCACTGTGAGCATCTTGCACAAGTGTTCGGTTCTGAGCTCAGGGTTGGAACCTGCTGAGAACCCAAACTCTCGTTAAATTCATTCAGAATTAATGACTTATGACCTCACAAGATCAGGCCTGTGGGACTTTTTCCCAAGCAGTCCAATCATTCTCGTAGCCCTTTGCCTTTTAGGGGTAGGATCAGGAAAGATCTTGCGAGTGAAATTCAAAAGAGTTTTAGCTGTATTTTCCAGATTGTCATTCAGGTTTATTATTTAGCTGCAGCATGGAACAAGTGCTTCATGTCAGCTAAATAAATTCAATCATTTTAGAAGAGCATAGCATTTAGCACTGAACTGTTACAGCTTTCTTTGACCCTGCAATAGCTTGCAATCTCTAGCAAATTGTGAAAGAAAAAAAATTAATAATAGCGATCGAAAGGTAAGAGGAAAATAGTATAAAATCAGCATTAGTCCACTAATGATGGACTAAACTGGCATCTTACATTGATAAGATATATATAAGATATCTATATTTCATCATTTTGGTCAGCAGGACAATATTTGATAGGGTATTCTTTAAAAACACACTGGGGGAAATGCGATGGAAAAGTAGAAATACATGAGAAGAAGAAACACCATGCATGTTTAAATTAATGGTGAGAACAGGAGAAAAAAATGGATAAAGCTGTGAATAGATGTAGACTGATTTAGAAATAGGCTTCTAATCTTCCTAGAGTAAGGGCCTGGAGCAACCTTGCAGCAAGACTAGTAAGTGGAAAATACAACCATATATCTGTGGGTGAAAGTAGTCTTCCTCCTGAAAGAGGAGGCGGGTTTGCATTTAAACTGGAAGACTGTCACGTTATGTGGGGTGCACAGAGGGCAAGGACTATGCTTGGCGTCCTGGCTCCAGGCCTTTGACCTTATATGCAGTCTTTTCCTGTAGTCAGCAGTAGGGTGAATCTCCTTGGTGCAAGTGTTTTGAGCGTTTTGTTGAAGGACATGGTACGATTTGAGCACTTAGAAAAATCATCACATATGCATTGTGTTCTAAAGGAAGGTTAAGATTTTAAGTATAAAGTGAGAGTTAAGAATATCTTGCGAGCTGAAAGCTTAGTGTTGTTTGAAGTCCAACAGACACTACTGCTAGTGGTCTGAAACTTTTGTTTGCTAGCAGTCTGCAGGTCTCTTAGTCAATTAGTATTCATTGTCAATCACTGTCTCTTTGTCCCAAAGGATTATCAGCTCTATTCCACTAAGCAAATGCATCCCTTTAGTGAAAATTTGTTGATCATTTTAGCTGACAGCTACAGCAGCTGATGGTTTTCGTGTGTCACCTGTGCTGAAGCTATGAATTCCCATTGGCTATTTCCTCTGGGYTGCCACAACAGGAGCTGCAAACAAGCAGGAATTAAGTAATAATTACTGCTGCCTTAACTCTTCAGTGGAAACTGCTTGCTTGCGGTTTATTCTTGCACAGCTCTCCAAACTGCTTAGCTAAAAAGACATTTAAAATGTTTGCTGTATTACTGGGAAGGATATCCTGCCAAGGGCTATTATGATGGTAAAATAAATGACAGTGGCTGTATTTTGCCAGCAGAATGTTGGACCGCAACCTTTTCCTTCAGCAGTTTTCACAGTCGCTGTCTGAATGGATGGTGGGGATGGTGTTGGGTGAAAGGCCTGAGACTCAGCATATTCCCTTCACTAGTTCCCCTTTCCTCTCAGGGACCTTGAATACACATTTTCCCCAAATGAGTCTTAGGCAGGACCCCCCTTTGTTTTCCCACCTCCTTCGATTTCTTTGGTAATGAGCAGGATTTTAGCATCAGAAGAATGCCTTTGTAGTATCATTCAAGGAGGAGTCTTTGTTGTCATACATTTTAATAATTTATTATGCTCTTGATAAGGATAAACAGGCTCAGAGAGACAGCCCTTTGATGCCAATGTTGTTAATTTTGCAGCAACTGAATTAGTCTTCTGTCATTACAACTTAAGATCCATAATTGCAAAATCATAAATTTTGAGGGAAGTTACTACTGCYGTGGTTGTTCGTTTGTGTTTTTGTTTTGTTTTGTTTTTTTACACAAAATGACTGTATATTAATCAAACCCTTTAAAACAAAACTATACCTTTCCTTACTAATGCAGAAGGAGGAAAAACCTGTAGCGTGTGGGGAACCTCAAAACACGAAAGAGGAGAAGAGTGAGTTGCAATCTCCCTTCTAAAATTAGAAGGCAGTGTTTTGGAATACAATCAAGCCATTAGATGTGGGCAGACTAGTTCAGATAAAAATAGAATTAAACTGAACCCATATTTAATATTCAAAAATGATGAAGGTTTGAAAAAATGTGATAATCATTATTTTCACATACCTCAATATCTACTGGCATTAGTAGTGACTAGAAAGTATGGAAATGTTGTGTCAAAAAGAAGGTTATTCTGGAGATGGAAATAATTTAGTGATTGAAGCTTAAGGCAAGACATCTGGGAACTTGTATTATGACATTAATTCCTGCTGTGGTCTCAGGTGCCTTATGTCTGTCTTTCTGCTTCTGTTCTTTGTTTTGTTTTTTCCTCTCAAGACTGGTTGTAAAGAGCTTTCTGGATGTGATGTGCTCTTTTCCTGGTCTTGCCTGCTATGATGATTATAAACGGCTGTGACAGGGAACAGTGTGGCAGAGCAGCATCCCAGCAGCAGCTCCTGGAGAAAGAAGCCTCTAATTCCTCATGAACAAAACAGCTACCTTTGGGAAAGGTGGAGTTCTGGCACTTTGGTAACGTCCTCAGAGGCAAAAGAAGGCAGTGGTTCTTATTCCCTCTGGTGCACTGAATGCCAGAAGTGACGGCAGAACTGGGCAATCTGTGGAAATGGAGAGCACAGAATCTGTGACTTCTACTGAGTTTGTGCTTGAGCGCAATGAGAAGGATGGTGAGAACCACTGCTGATGTTGATTGAATTCTACCTGAATGGTATTGGCATACTCCTTAATTACTACAGACTTCCAGCTACTGGCTGAAAATCCATTTGTAGAGAGATTGGACAACCTTAGCTGGGGAGATAAACTACAGGATTACAGAATATTTTAGGGAATTTGAGAAAAGAAACCAAAATTTTCAATTCCTCCCCCCCCCCCCCCCCCCCATCAGAGAAAGCCAGAGGTTAAGTTCTGGTCCAAAATGCAATGGTAGAAGGTAGGTGTAACACGACTGAAGCAAATGGCGTTACAGCAGAGTCACTAAGAACAAAGTCTAACCTTGGTGGCTGTGGTGACTTATGCCATTCTGTTTATATAGTTACATTTACTCTTAAAACAATACATGTTTAAGTATTTTCCTCCTCAATTGTCTGAACCGAGACTGCATCTGTCTGAAGGGAGATATTGGCCAATAGTGAGTTTTTTTGACTAGATCCCTTGTTTGGAGCAGTGTACTGCCCAAATGAAGGAGAAGCCCGGCCTGAGAAGCAGTTTTCCCTGTCCCTTTGTAATCTAATGCCCCAGGAGCACTGATTGCCTGCTAACATTTTGGTATGAGGACAGCAGAAAAGGCAGAGCCATTATGGAGGAAATGGAACCAGGCACAGATAAGAAAAAAGCTAATTAAAAATGAAGGGAAAGAGGAGCCTGGAAGATGTAACAGTCCTGGAAAATGTTTCAGTCATAGAACAAAGGGCGTCTTCTGAAAGATTTTCTTAAAAGCATTGTCAACGTAAGTTCCTTTTCTTCTGCAGAGATCTTTCTATTTTGGGTATCTGTCAAAACTGCTGGTCACTGTATAATTGTAGCTGGCTCATCTTGTCCACCTGGATGTTTTCTCTTCAAAGTGATTTTATTTATGTTTCAGTAACATAGCTATCCTATGGATATCCTTTGTTGCATTCCTGAAGAACTCTTTCCCAGTGCTGAACCAGAGCCGAAGTTATCCATTATGAACCAAACACAATGTAGCTTCATAAATAGCATTATTGAAGAGGCACTTTGCCTGATTTCAAGTACCCACTTTGCTAACATGTGACTATTCTCAAGAGTAATAAGGGCTATATTTGAGTCTCGATACCATAATGAACAATTCAAGGGCCAGGGTCTTGTCTCAATTGCATTAGGATAAATGTAGAGTAGCACCACTGAAGTCCGTCAAATTGTTATGGCTTTATATTGGGCAACAGAGATCAAAATGTGATTCACTGGATTGCAAATAGGACTCTCAGGCCTGGTACATAGATGATATTCACCAAGCACTTACTTATTTCTTCCATTTGGTGCTAAGGTATTTAACAGCCTTAGAGAAACGGAAAAGTGGGAGTTAACAATTTTTAAGGATATTCACAATTTTTGTCACTTCACAGTTGTTTGTTGTCTTTTTCCTGTATCACTACTGCCTGAAGCTTCCCATCTAATTTGAAAAAAATAGAAATGATGAAAAAGAGTAGTAATATCTTTTAGCATTTTTATAGTAACAGTTATGGTAACTTTAGACACTTGTGTCATGCCAGTCAATGTTTTAAGGTAACTCGAAAGCATTACAACAAGATTAAAAAAAGTACTTTTATGCTGATTGTAGCTGACTTACCAGCAACGGGAGCCTCTGTGTTCATTAGCGTTCATGTAACAGGCCTGTTATATCGGCTCCACCACTTCACAAATGAAACATGACAGACCCCTTCAGAGAAGGCTGAGAAACATAAGACAGGAGATATGGCCCAGTATAATTCTTTATTTTTAAGATACTTCCTCCTGTCTGGAGCCCTGATGGCTGAGGTCAGTGTCTGGCGCTTTCGGAGACTCTTCATGGAGTGAGCTGACCCTGCTCGTGGAGGGGGAGGACCTTGGCTGGCCGAGACGTGTGGCTTGGGGTTATTTGTCACCTATCTAGCACTGTTGCACGTACTGTACAAGTGCCTCGCGTGGGGCAGTTAAGTTTTCCTCACATCCTTCCCCTGCCCAGCAACGTGGTAGGTTTGGTTCCTCAGCTCTGCAGGGAGGAACGAGGTTACTTTTCACCCTAGCCTAGATGATGCCAGCTGAGACATCCAGTTGATGGCTTTGGGGACACCTTCAGGACATCCCTGGGAAGTAGGCTGCTCCTGAGCCGAACTCTTCCTAATTGAGGAAGGAATAACTGCTCTCCGCAGGAGCAACTCCTGCATGAATACTTGCATCTGAGTTAATGCAATGTCTTCCCCTGTGCCAGCAGGGATTAATCTAGCCTACGAGCTCAGGCTCCCAAGCCCTTGGTGTCTCATTTAGGGCAATGAGTGCAGAAACCCTGTGCTGAGGCTGGTGGAGGGCGCACACAGCCCGCGTGGGAGCAGCTGGCACAGGAACTCGGGGAGCGCATGTCCACGGGAGACTTCTCACACCTACGCAGAGCGTGGCAGGGATGGGAGGARCAAGCAGCCTGCCTCAAAGTTAAAGCTTAAAACATCCTTAATAACAGAGTGGGAGTGAATACCATTTAATCTTTGAGTTTTACCACTCTTTCCAGAGACATGAGTGGAGGAGTAAGGAAAGTACATAATGACATATCCTGTAACATGGCAGAGAAATGTTCTTTTTCCTTCAGCATTGCTGAGTAGTACCAGCTATTAACAAGAGCTCCATTGTAGCTAGATGCAGGACAAATACAGCAAAAGGCCTGTAAATGTGGAATAGGGACTGTGTATGCCAGGGAGTACAGACCCCTCCTTTCATATTCTGACATGCTGGCTTTTTCGAAAGTCAGACAGCAGTGTTCCCATAAAAATGGGAAGCAGAGATGCCCACTTCAAATCTTACACAAGGAACTGACCTGCCCTGTCATCTCCAAACATGCATGCCACAGGTGCCCAAGGCTTAGCCTTTCCAGTGAATTAACCCAATGGACTTGTGTGAGGTTTCTGTAGATTTAGCAAATAGTTATGAGCAAAGTATTCTCTAAGAATCAATGAGACTTTATAATTTATGTTATATATCCCCAGAATTAGGCACAGTTACTCAAGGTGAAGGCTCTCTGTGCAGGAAACATTAATATACACCGTTATGAATTTGCTCTCATAACACAGCAATAGCAATCCACTGCTGCCTTTCTCATAGCTTCAAGTACAAAAAGGAGGTGAACATAAGGTGAATATAGGGTGTGTTTCACGTAGTTTTTGCTCTGAATAACACTAAGTGTGTCTACACCATACAGAATAACACAAGGTACAACTCCTTGATGCAGTTTCAAACGTACTGAGCCATCCACACCAGGCAGGGTATCATCATGTAGAAATGTATCTCAAAACCAAAGTAGATCCCACTTAGTATTGTATGTGTACGTGGTTTTCAGTTTCAGAAGCATCTTGACTGCTGTTTGAGATACTCCCTGTTGTGTGGTGTTGATCTGCCTTTGGTATTCCCAYGGATTTCTTTTGGGGGCTTTATGAATATGCAGCAGTGTTGTCTGAGTTTGCACAGGCGTCCCTATGAGTTCAGAGTGCAGGCTGCATTAATGATTGTAGCATGCGCTTCCTTGTGGAGTTTGGTAACCATTAATAGCTTCTCCTTTACAGCCCATTTGATATATATGAGGGCTTTGATATCATTTTACAGTACCTAATAGGAAGTGGCCTGACAAAATACCAGCTCTTGGAAGATCCTTCTAAGCAGCGTCCAGAATTATCTACGTGGAGGAGCCAATTGTTTTATTAGCTAATCGGGCATTTCACTCTGTTTTCCAACAGTATTTTGGCATCTCCAAGGAGAAAATATAACTTGATGTGGTTGCAAACATCCTGCCATTTAGAATATGTTAAGTGTAATATACATCTCTGTTACTATTTGGATAATTCTGAGTGTCTGTGCTCATCAGTGTTGAGGTATGAAAGTGTTTAAACTATATTGCCTTGAGATATAGATACAGCTCTAACTCTGTCTCTTTGTAGGCCTGAAGCTTTTCAAGGAACATGTATAAAGCCCAAAATAACCGTTATAGTTGATTCTTTCCCCCCTTGCCAAATATAAGTTTCCTTAGCACCAGTAAAAGTGTCTCTGCTTGCTCCCTGGGATATGACCTCTTCATGCATAGTGTTTTTTCAGATGGAGGTCACTCAGCTGGTGCTTGTGTGGGCAGAGGTGCAAGGAGGCTGTCTGTGCTCTGTGCCATGTGGAAGCCATGCATTTGTGCTACCTGATACCATATCCATCTTTCTAGCTCAGACCTGATGCTGTGCTGATGGCAGACCCCAGGCTTTTGGTCATTTTAGAGTGCAGGCGGGGTGAGCACATGGCAAGAGCATGCAAGGTGTGTGTATAGTTACCGCTTTGTGAGTGGCACGGGTCTGAAGTGACCTAGCAGCAACAAGCGCGAGAAAATGCTCCCCGCCAGATGGGGTGCCCAGCTGAGATCCTGTCACCTGGGCTGTAGCTCTTGGTTTGTGCTACACAATCCAATAATGGGTCTCTCTGTCCTTTTTGTTTTTCCGCTTTCCCTAAAAGTAACTTTGACTATTAGTTGATGTATGTCATTAGCTATGCACCCTACTAATATCTTTGTACATGTGAACCTGTCTCAATACCCTTTGTGCAACCATCAGCAGGTTAGGACCTGATCGCAGCTGGGGCCTGTGGTTGGGGTAGAAATACAGTAATATAATATCAAAGAGCTCATTTGCATCTGCCGTCAGGTGTTACTGTAGCAGTACATAACCTCTTCTAGAAGGATGGGAGAGCTGCAAATTTTACTAATAAACAGCAAAGTTAGAACCTACTACTTGTATTCCTTTATAGTTAGGATGCCTGGCCAGTACATGTTTCAGACAGCAATAAGATTTCAGCTTCTGTGTAAACTGTGCACAGCAGGTCACACTCTAGGTTTTTCTGGATTTAGATGAGAAAAGATTCTTGTCAGTAATCCAAAGAATACCCTATGGACTGGATTTTTAAAAGAAAAAAATCAGTAACTGCAATATGAGCCAGACTTTTTTCAAGAAAGTTGATTTCCAATTTAGGCACCCAAACAAAGCGGCTGTATCCCGCAAAGAGCACAGTGGGGTGTGCGCACAACACTGACCTCGGCAGCGCATCYGCAGCAGCAGGGCAGCGTGCGCTTCAGAGGAGCTGGTCCTTGCTCAAATGTCTAAATTAAACCTCGGCGTATTGAAAATCTGCCTACAACTGAGGGTGCTGAGCCCTTG
This sequence comes from Apteryx rowi, assembly GCF_003343035.1. Lineage (NCBI taxonomy): Eukaryota > Metazoa > Chordata > Aves > Apterygiformes > Apterygidae > Apteryx > Apteryx rowi. The sequence goes on along the minus strand of NW_020451027.1, from coordinate 939,984 downwards.
GAAATAACCCCCTGGGCTCTTACGGAGGGCTGGCCCTGCATCTGTTAAATCTGGAAGTCCTGGGAGCAATCTCTTGCTATGCAGATTTGCGTTCCTTGTTGAGTTCATTTGGAATTGGTTATTACATTTTTATAATTACGCCCTGTGTATTATTAAAAGCATAAATACATTTCGGGGAGTGAGAATATTATTAATCTGTTAACACACCATAAAAAATCTCTTTGGTACATTTCGCATCATTCTTTGTTTTATGTTTAAAGCATGTACGTTTCTCACAGCAAAAAATAATTCTGTTGATTAAATGTTGGGTGAAACTGTTCCCTGTCTGTGGAGCAGTTTTTACCAAAGGCAGTGCTGGTTCTACACCTTTTCACTAGCTCTAGTTTCACAGAAGTAAGTTTAAGAAACCATCACTTATAAATAGCTTTCACTTGAGAGCTTTTTTTTTTTTTTTAAAACTTTTTCCAGTCCTTGGCTTTGCTGCTTGCTGAAGTTGATAAAATCTAGTCAAATCTTCCTTTTAGTGTCCATGGGTCAGGAGGTCACACGCACGCACAAGGAGATCCTAAGAGCAAACGCCTGTGCCTGGGAGAATACGGGCAAGCTAATAGCTTAGCTGATGTCATGCACGAAACTCCTCGGTGCAAGCGGGAATGAGGAGCAGTCTTACAGTCAATTATTTCTGCAACATTTGCCAGAGTGAAAGCCCACTTTATGCAGGCAGTGGGTTTGTGCCATAAACACAGACTGTAAAACACTTGGCGATATTTTTGCTGAAAGACATTCCATCCATATATGGAATGGTGATTATTATTAATGATACACTTTAGCCATTGTTATAAATAATTTGTGGTTTTGCTGTAACAGTGCTTTGACTCACTGGAAATGATAACATGCTTCAGCCAGGTACTTTCAAGACCTTTAGGTATAATCTTCCAAAACTTTTAATTTCGCTTTGTGGGTTCTTATAATTATTAGGTAGTTTAGATGTCAACCATCGCATATGGCTTATGCTGTGCATAACTTCTCTCTTTGCATTGCCTTGTAGAACAGCTTGCTTGACTATAGCCAGTATGGTAATAAATCTGAACTTTCTGTGAGGCTATCCTCTGATTTGCAGCGAGTTAAACACTGTCAGGTACTCTTTTGGCATAGCTTCATTGACTTCGCTGCATTTATGGTCATGGAAGATATCATCCTCTTCACACGGATGTACATTAAAAATGATCTCATTTTATCTGTGGTTATTCATTAACCTAAGGAAATATCCTAAAAGGTGAACCTTTCAATATCTGGAGAAAGAGAAAGAGCGACATCTGTCTGATAAATCATTATTCATTCATCTTAATGCCTGGGGTTCAAAGATCACATCACCTAGCTTAACCACTGATAACCTGCCATCTATTAGAGTCAAGGAGTATATAGAATCTTTTTTCTTAAAGACCAGCTTCACTCATCACCTGTGTCTATGGTGTATAACACAAATCACTCGCCTCTGTTAACAATGCAGAACTTCTGCATGTCTCACTGAAAGCCTAGGTTACCTGTGAATTACAAATAGTCTTTCCTGCTCTGTGAGCAGTCTTTGTAGACAGGAAAATAGAAATAACATTGCTTCCTATTTCCATAGTCCCTTATTTTGAAAGAATGATAGTGGAATAGCTCTAAGTTCACATATCTCTCTTTAAATAAGAAAGCATGGTTTAAAAGTATTTTACTTAGTAGTATACCTTATGCTGCTAACACTTGGAGAACTGTTTCTCTCAGAATTTGCAAAACTTTGTGAATGTTTTTAATGAACTTTACAAACATTGTTCAGTATTATTAACTTCTTTTGACACACAGGAATATGAGAGAGAGTGGTTAAAGATGGCTTTTAAAAATAACTTCTGATGTTTGGTTACCTCAGTTGTGCAGTAAGTGAATGGAAAAATGACTTTTCTCCCAGAAAATCACATAGAAATGTCTTATGCTTTTCTCTGTATATTCTGCTTTTTTTTTGGGTAATCTTTGGATTGATCTTTCTCTGTAAGTAGATCATTATTTGAAAGATTTCATTGTCTATTATTACTCAAAAGCATTTCTAAGGATCCTGTTCTTGTAGTTTTCTTAGAGGCAGGGCAGGGAGAGATTTCATCTTAGTTTTTAGGCAGTAAAATGTGAAGAAACAAATAATTTGGATTGTTACACAAAAATGAGAGATTCACATACTACTGTGGGCATAGGGTTTAGTGTTGCCATGACCCAGGGACATCAGTAGCAGACAGTGAAGTCGGTGCACAGCTGGGCTCGGACTGAGCACGGGATAAACAGCAAGTCCATATGGGGTCATTTCAAAAAGAGAAAACAAGAAGTGAAAGAAACCAAAATACCAATCAAAGCAGAAATAAGCATTTCTGATGGGCAAGAAACAAAGCCATGATTTCATTCATAGTCAGATTTGGAGTTGTGAACATCTAATCTCAAGGAGTGCCTTGCTGGTTACAGTGTTTGATTTCAAACACACAACATATGCTTTCTCTGTCACTGCCATACATATAATTTTGATATCCCTCCTCAAAGCATTACTAGAATACTTTATCATTTTGTCCAATAATTCTGAACATCCTTTTCAAGGATATCGCCATGAAATCTTCTTTGTTTCATCTTGCATTCCATAGCATTCCCAGCCTTTCATTGCTAAGTGGTTACAACCAAGTTGCAAACATCTGCTATGACATTTTATAGCATGTTTTGTATCACTTAGTGTTATTTTAATTGGTTAAAAATAAAATAGCTGTTGCTTCTGGTACAAAAATCTCAACAAATTTAAGTTTCAGCTTAACCATTTCAGACAACACTGGCAAATTCTTGGGGAAATGTGTCCATATTTGCTTTCAGTGATCTTATGTGCAATTTTCTCATGTGACAATCTGTAGTTCCCTCCCTGGGGAGCAGGCTTGTTGCATAAGGAATTGCATGAACACCTGCAGCAGCACCRTGTACATCTCACATATTCAAAACTAGCAGTCACACAAAGGGCTTTTGCACAGGGGACAAGCATTCCAGCGGACTGCAGATACCACCAAATAATGATGTGTAGGGTTTATCTATGCAAGTAATTTACTGTGCAACATAGGTTCTTTACAGGTATGACTTCTTGTGTCCAGCTGTGCAGTCCTGTGCAGCATGCTAATGAGGGCCAGTGGGGCTCATGAAATGGGGTCACTCATACTGGTTCCTCAAGTGCTTCAGCATCAGGAAGGATCTTGAACTTCTGTCTCTCTTTTGCACTTTCCAGGTGGAGATACGTGACTGAATCAGTATAACAGCTCATTTGTAGAAAATATTTATAAATTTTCCTATAGTTATTTCATGAGCCTGGACTGACTAGTTCACTGGTAGTTTATTAAGTAAAAAAAGCATAAAATTAAAAGTTTTCTAGTATCACTTTAAAAGAGGCAAAATAGACCATATGGGTGCATTCATAACAGCATTTAACAAGGCATGTTCTCTTAAAAATCAGTGAGACACTGTCTGGAAAAAGGAAAAAGAGCAGCAAGAGTGTAATGGAAAAAGAAAAATCAAACAAATATAAACCAAATCTTCGCTATGAATCTGGCTGTGGGCAGTCTGGCCCGGGTTTGCACCCCATGAGAGCAGCTGCATTGCAGTGGAGCTGACAGCAAGATGGGTTTACAAGCCTGCTCCTCTGCCTGGGGATGGGTGCTGCATCGTGTCTCTCTTGGTCAAAGGGGAGCCTTCTGCTCAACGGCAACGCTGAAATTTGCTAGTGGTGATGGCAGCCTTGCTTTGTGGTGGGGAGGTCGCTGCGTGATCATGGCCATGGGCCAAGTGGGAGGCATCTGCAACTGGGCAGTGAGTCCAGGCCTGTGTCCTAAATACCTTAAACTTTCTCATTAGCATAGTGAAAGTCTCACTCCTTTTACCAACTGCCTCAAACAACAAGAAGAATTCGGAGTTCAAGCCAGAGACATGATATCAAAACTTTTTGCAGTATAATTTGTTTTCAACAAGCATCCCTGTGGTTGTATAAAGTTATGGATTTGAGCAATGAGCAGTGGGTTGGGAGCAACAGTTAAGTAGGATAAGAGGGTAATAAAACCAGGGCTATAATAAAGGAGGAGAAATAGCAATTGCCTGGGAGCCAAAGTCGTTGCCTTGCTCCCAGCAAGCCTGAAGCAGCTCACACCCAACGTGGGGAGGCGAGGAGGTACAGCCAGTAAGCGTAAGGCAGCCCTGTGTGGCTTCGGGTTTAGATACTACTATAGAACATACAGAATTGCTTAATTCAACTAGTCTGCATTGATACATGCAATACAATTATTTGATGAAAGCGTTGTAAAATGGAGACTCAATCTGTAAAGAGCGCTGAAGAACAAATGCAAAGAAATGTTCTAGTACAAGGAGGTATATGCTTAGCTTTTTAAGTGTGTGCTTGACTCTCACTTGAGTGTCTTAGGACTCACCCATTTAAATACTTTTCTGAATTGGGCACTAAAGCTCCCCAGCTACCTGGAGATAAGAGCTCAAAGAAAAAAAAGTGCATTTTATAATGTAGAAATGTTTAAAATAACAGCAATAAAATTTTGGTGCAGGACACTTTCCTAGATATTAATGAAAGGCCACTGACTCCTCCCTTCCAGGCATTAAGCTGGGGGAATTTCATGAACTCTGGGTAGTCATCCACCTCTTTCAGACGAAAAATAAACCTGTGTTGCTCAACTGCATGTGGAATTCTTAGATACCTCCTTTGCTTTTTATAGATAGAGGTGTCCGTACAGTCTGGAAAACAACAGGTCAGATCCCTAGCTAGTTAAGGTCAGTCTAAATATTACATTCTGCCAGCCTAAATTTCCCTTCATAAATACACTTGTTACAAGGTCTGATGTTTCTGTCTTGGATTGTCAACAGTAAATAACTCTTCTAATCCTCTAAAAGATGCTATTCTTATTTATCCTAGCACAGTTTAAAAGATTTTATATGTAAATAGAATTTGACATTGAATTTGAATATCTGTTAATTCTCACTGACAATAGCAAAAGAAAAAGTAGGTTCTTAGTTAACAACTCATTGCTATGTGCTACAAAAACATCTTAAACCTTTTCAAGAATAAGCCTCATATCAGAATACTTACCCTCCATAAATATCCTTCCCGATGCAACATTCAATAGCAAGAGAATTCTGGCTGAAATCAGCACAAAAAATTTATTAGATTGTTGTCAACCAAAGGAAAGTGCCTGCCAGAAATATTTAAAGCAGATATTGATTGAGATACCATCTTACAGTCTTGGCAGCTAGATGACTTTTATACTGAACAGAGAAAGCCAAAAGGCTAAATCCTCCAAAGAGAAGGGTGTTCAAAAACCTGCCCAGGCTTATGACCCATGAGCAGTCTCTTCAGAGTACTTCTGAGCGAAAGAGTCTATTATTGATTCAACAGGCTTTTTTGCTTTCCTTGTCTTTAGTTTCCTCTCTGTCCTTCAGTTCAGCTGTTTGGGGCTTTTCAGGAAACCTCAAAGAGGAAGTATCTGATCTCTTGCTTTGCAATTTTTATTATTCCCAGACAAAATGCCTTGTTACAGTGCTAAGAAGGTTGAGAACAGGGAAGTAATTTAGGAGTGAAGAACGCTAAAAGAATAACTTATACATTCTATGATATATGTGGTGTATACAGATGCGTGTGTATAAAATAACATTCTTGCACAGTTTAAAAAGCTGCCAAACCCACTGTCAGGGCTGAATTTCAAAGAAGCCAGGATTTCTGAGTGACGGAGGTGCAGAGCTGAGGTCGCTCCGGTTGACCTCTGCTCTGCCCTTGCTAGCTGGCCTGGAGGCTCAAATTGCCTTTTGCGTAGTTTGGGGCACTAACGGAGAGGAGGAGCACCCGTGAGGTAGCGGGCGGGGATACTGTCTCTTTTAAGGAGTTCATGCCAACAGTTTGCTGTAAGTATAAGGCTGTGTTTTCAGCTAAGGTAAACTGGCCTGGCTCCTTTTGAAAGCAATGGGCTATGCTAATTTATATTAGCTGAGAATCCAAGTCTGTTTTTATGAAGAAAAAACAGATTAATATGGTTGCTGCTATCACATGGCAACGGAGTTTTAGTTGTGTTTTAAAGTCATCCAAAACTGTTAGGCTGTCCACTAATGAACGGGTTGCTAGCATAGGAAGGGTCATTTGATGTTTGCAAACACTTTTTCTTCTCAGAAGAAAGAAAAATGTGGCAAATCAAATACTGAAACACTCTTTTTTTTTCTTTAAACACCACATGACCAATATTTACTTTTTCTGAAGGACCAGATTACAAACTAGCAGAGAGAGCATACACATAGAAATGGAGAGAAACTTTGGAAAGTTTTGGAAGAGGAAGTGAAAGAGTGCAACCAAGTCTATAATAGATAACACATAAATCTGATCTTATCAAGCAAAAGGGTATCAATTCAAACATTTAAGAGCATAGAGTTTATATTTACCTGTCAGCATTAGGTTCAGGAGAGAAGATTGATATTTCATTCAGTATTCGCTGCATTCAGCCATTTGCTGCATTATCCGCTTCCTTCTGTTTCTCTTGAAACACTTCTATTTTAATATAGGATCCCGGAGCAGCAATATGCAACCTCATCAAGGTTTATAAATACATTTAATTTATAATAATTTTATCAATAGATGGTCCCATGTGTTTGACTTTGACATGCCTAATGCTATGATCCACAGCCTAAAGAACTTACAACGCAGGATAAATCATGTGTTTGGGTCCAGTCCTTAGAGATAAAAGGCTCAGTTTATGTAGTACAGCACAGATCCACTACTGCTGATCTTCCTTACGTTCCTGTATCATTTGCTAAAACCCTTGAAACTGAGTCTGCGTGCTGTGCAGGAAGCTCTGTAGAATGGTTCCCTGATATGTAATATAGTGAGTCAATTATATATATTCATTTCTTTTTGGTGATTTGCTACTGGCTGCTTATTGATCTCTGATGAAAAAGTGTTATGAAAAGAAATTTATGTGCCCATAAACTCGATGGCAATGGTGATAAACAGGATTTGCATGCAGGTATAGCTACCACTTACATTCCCAGCAGAAAGACGATATTGCTTCACTCCAGATGATTGCAAGTGAGAAATGACGTGCCCCACCCCAGAGACGCATGTGTTTTGGGGTGAGCGTGTCTGCACGTGTGTGCAGGTAATACAGTCACTATCTGGAGTATCATCAGAGATGTTTACCTCTTTCGCTCCCGGGCAGTGGACGTAACGCACACCGCGGGTAGGTGAGGCTTTGCAGGTTGGATTCGTGCCCCCGAAGCGGTTCCTCGCAGAGCGTGGCCCCCGTTGCCCTCCTCCGCCTCCCCGTGTCCGCCGGCTGCGCAGTGCCTCTCTTCTCCATTCCCAAGGCAGACAGCGGGTTTGCTCCCGCRTCAGAGGTACCACAGCCTGCTTCTGATAGAAGCTGTTACGGAGTGTGTTTGGGTCTGTGCTGCTGATAAACCAGGATTAGCTGCTTGCCGTGGACGTAGGAGCTCGCGGTCCTTTGGCCCCCGCAAGCGTGGAGGCAGGAAGGTAGCGAGGCCTTTCTGCAGAAACCTCGGCGCTCGGGCGCAGCCCGTGTAACAGGCAGGCTCACTGGGGCGACCGTTTCCTGCCTTCAAGTAGGTCGTAAAGACTGGTGACTTATAATAACCTTGTGATCCATCCTCAAGGTGTTAATCATTCTCATAGTACATTAAACAGTCAGTTTTATCTGTGCATCAATCTTTCACAAAATGATGGGAAAAACAACATCATAGTAAGACAGCCCAGCATAATAATTAATATGCAGTATTAAATCTCTCATAAGCAAAGAGTAAGGAAAAGAAAGCTCAGTCATTACACTGGATTTAATTTGCTGAGGGAAACAGCCTTCACACCTGAGCCACAGTCACAGCTTGGTTTTCTCTCAATTAAATCCATGCTTGTCTAAAGCAATGAGGGTTTGGAGGACAAGATCAGGGCACATGCTAATGAAATTCCCTGCAGTACAAGGGCATTAGGCAGAAACTATTACAAGGCAGGAACCACATAATCTGTATTTAAAATTCTTTCTAAAGCAATGAATGTAAGATTTTGGTGAACATTAGATGTAGGCAATATTATTAATAACCAGAAGTGTTGTGTCAGAATAAAACTTAAGAGTATACCAGTACCTTTCTGATATATTTGATTTAAGCAGTGAAAAAAWCAAAAATGTTTATATTTACACATTTTATGAGTAAATATGTTTATTTTCAAACTATAGGATTTAAAATATGTGTATTCTTGGGTGACAGTATCATGTAGAAAAACCTATATCATATGTATTTTTATTCCTACCATTTTGAAATCCAGTGTAATGATAACAGAGTTGATGCTTATTCTTATCCAGATCCATTTTGAATTCTTCCCTTCATACACTATGTCTTAGGCTAAATCAAACTATAGCACTGTGAACTACACTGTGAAATACTATTCTACTAATTATTATTATTTATTTTATTTTATTTTTTACCAGACCATCAGCATTTCTGACAGTGTCATATGGCTCCCAGACAATGTCTTGGTTGAGACTTCCAGAAAGTCACTGGTAGCACTGGCAGTTACTATTACAAATTACTTATCCTTTACTGAAAACCGAGCACTGAAAGGATGATGAAAATTGCATTCAACGTGACTTTGAAGTATGCCTATGCAATAGCAGTGTGTTCCTTTTTTTTTCTTCTTCTTTTTCTTAACTATGGCAAAATTTTTTCGGGGGGAACTGTTTAAAGGTTCCTCATCTTATGCGCTTATAAGCAAGTACATCTATTAAAGAAAACATTAATTGCCTACCAACTGCATATGAATTAGCACATTTCTTCTCTGAACCTTTCTTTAATGAATGGACTTTGAGCTGTTTCAAGTCATTCTGAGCTAACCTATTTCTCCCCTGCTATGATGCATTACTTGACTTCTATTTGTAGATCTAACCTTAAGAAAATTTGTTAAAAGAAATCTTGAGTTGCTTAAGAACTTTGATACAGTTAATGGGAATGTTTTGATTTGTATTAATTAAAAAAAAAAAAAAAAGAACCCTGAATTTTTTTTGAGCCAGTCATGAACCTTGAAATTTGACAAGAAGAGGGGAGAAATACAACATTTCAAATTCACAACTCCAGGAATCCTGTCCTGATTCAGATCGGCTTCACACCAGCTTCATTTAGAATAGTTTATTTAAATAAAAATACAGTGCAGCAAAATAACTGTAACTGTGATCAGCGATAGGCCAACCCATTTTCATAATTTATTTCTGTGGGAACCACTGAATTAAAAGTACTAGAGATGAAAAACAGGACGTAAGAAGTCAATTAGTTTCTCTTCCCTCCCTTGCTAACTCTAGCTTTCACTTGAGCCTGCTTAGTTTTAAATGTSTTAGATGACCTACTTACCTCTGCAGAATATTTTGCAAGATATTCAGCTATTTTTATCTTAATTTGATCCAACTTGTGTCATATATATCACATTTATGTCACTGCAATTCTTTTTCTCTATAGGAGTTTATATGTATGACAAAAAAAACCTTGTCTTATCCCAGTTATCAGGCTCCTGTACATAAACTGAACTTTCAAAATAAACTGGATTTGAAACAGGAAACAAAGACATTAAGAAAGGATTTAAAAAAAAAAGCCATATTTTGATTGCCATTTATGAATACATCTTTCAAACATGCTGATGTACTTCTGTCATGAACGATGGTTAACTGTGCTATTCAGAGCCCTGATATTCTAATCTTTTAAGAAAATTTCCCTACTAGTAATTTACAGTTTTTTTGTTTTGTTTTGCTTGTTTGTTTTTGTTGTTTTTTGGTCACTTTCCAGCCTGACTTTTGGCTTTCTGAACTTGTCTGTTTGTGTAGTCTGACTGGAGTCATCAAGAACTGAACCATCAACTGTGCTTTATGATGGTATATTTGTGTATACAGCAAAAAGTAGCAATGGCCTTTTCAATACTGTATCCTATCAAAGACGCAGTCTTATTACTTCCCCCCCCCCCTTTTTTCCATCCATATGACTGTTTGGCAGTACTACTTTTCATACTTCCTTTGTATTGACTGTTTTGGATTCCTTCCTTCCAAATGTAAATGGTCCATCCCTCTTACCTGTTTTAAGTGCCCGGTTGTAACCTCACCACTGAAAATTCACAATGGCAGAGGAAAAGAAAGCTAGAAATTCCTCAGAGTGTAATCTAAACAAGTCAGTGTCAGCATAGTTATACAGCCCACCCCGTCTTTGGGATATCATGTTTCCATGCCTCTTTCATGGAATTGCTTTGAGTTTTCTAGCAGTGTTTATAATAATCCTCAGTAAAACCTTGAAAACAAACCTGTACTGAATAAATAACTAACACTATCCAGGGTCTTGGGAAGCCTGAGATTGAGTATATCAATAGTCCATATATGACTCTGCAGATTTAAACATGGAAAGATAGGCAGACTCAAAGATAAAATTGGCAAACATGAAGAGGATATATTAAAGTCTCAAATGATATAACACTTTTAATTTAAGTGTATTTAATGATTATATATAAAAAGCAAAACACGAATTAACCCTTTCCACCCAAACTGCAAAATAAGACTCAGAGCTACAGCCTCTCTAAGTCAGGCTATATAAGGGATATTGCTGTTCTGTGCAACTCCAAAATGATGAGTATTAATGCTAATTAAAAAAACCTGTTTTATCAAGAACTAGAAATAATTCTAGAAAGAGAAGGATGGTATAGCATGATACTAAGGCAAACTGAAGGCAAATTTTAACCAGTACTAGTATTCGCAATTAAAAGCTACTCAGTAACATGACAATACCAAATATTAAGTATTTCCATGTTAGAATTTGACATGAGAATAGCTGGCATGATTTTGTTGTATTCAGTCTTCCCCTTGTGATGCATAAATGTTGTGATAAAACAAATCATTATTCATGAATTCATTCTGATCAGAATCGCCCTTGAGGAGATGTAAGAGAAGGAAGTAGAGGCGCCTTATAACTACCCAGATTTAGTACTCATTAATAGCACCAAACCAAGACAGACACCTAGGGGTCCCAAAACAGGGCTGGGAGTAAAGAATCGGTAGGGAATAGTCCTGCAGGTGCAAGAATGGGTGCATAAATGAGGGAAGAAAACTATGAGCCTTCTGAAGCAACAGGCGCTTCAATGCATTATTAAAGTTCTGAAGGAAAGGGTAGCAATGGTCTATATTACAATGTATTTAAATTAAGATTTTTAAGAACTCTCCTAGATATATTAAGAAAGCAGAGGAGAACTTTGTGGAAATTAATTAAAGTTTCTCAGTTAATAGCAAAGAAAGGAGTCACTGATTCTTTTTTTTTTCTTTAAAATTTAAAGCATGAATGAATGTAGTTTATTTTCACTAAAGAAGTAAATAAAATACCTGGTATGCTGAAATGTGTTTTTTCTTAGTATGAAAAATGAAGTTCAGACTTTTGGGGGAAAGGGGCTTTGAGGGGGGAGGGACCCTAAAGAGTTGAGAGTAATGAAACTTTCCCCCCCCCCCATGGGATTGCAAGGAGAGCTGTCCTCCAGCCCTTTTCCTTTTGTAAAAGATATATCTGAGAAGAGGGCATGTCAAACTAGTAATTAAGCCCGTTTCACACTGTGGTTCAAAATGCAAAGCTGAAGCAAAACAGAGAGATTATTCCTCTGCTGCACCTATTGAGTTGTAGGGAATTAAATTCTTTTTGAATGTCCTGTTATCTTGAAGGAAGGACTGCTTCACAGGAAAACCTGAATAAAATCCCAGTAATCAAAAGCTCTCAGTGGTTTATAAACAAGTTCTTACAGTGGGACTAGAGCATGCTCAAAACAAATTTCAGTTTAGTAAATCTCAAAGTAAAGGGTGTACCAAATTAATATTTGCAACAGGAACTTAAAAGGCAAGCCTAATTCAAAAAGAAATCGTGAAATCACTCAGCTGTGACTGGTTGTGCTCTCCCATTAATATCATCAAATGAAATATATTTAAGTATTAAATGCAGGATATTAGACTAAAATGTAGTAAAACCCCACCCAAACTAATACTTAAGTTTTTCATATATGAGTAATATATTTACAAGTGTTCATCTAAGCCTAGGGAACCAAGGTGAAGGAGGTATAAAATCATCTCATTTGTGAAGAAATACTGAACAAGAATTTTTGTAACAAAAACCCTGTTCCTGTCAGAAACAGTGTCTATGAAACCAGCTGTGGAAAGTTATGGAGAGAGAACAAATTTTCTGTATAGGTTAGAATAGGAAACTGGTGATATATCATAATAAGAAACTTGCAAGCTAAGATGTAAGCGGTGGCAAAGGCAGGTAAAGACTTCAGTAATAATCATTTTGGCGACCCAAGGTATTACTGGAAATGTCTTTGCAGGGTTCATAGCTTAAACATGCCCCGTGTCCAGATGCAAGTGCAGTGGTTTCGCACAAAGGTGCGTCACGGGTGACACACGAGGGAGCTCTGACCCCGGGGGCCGGGAGGGCCGCAGCAGCCAGGCTCCCTATTCGCGGGGGCCAGCGAGGGACCCCCRGGATGGGATGGGACGGGACATGGCAGTGGTGGGATGCGGCGCCTGGCAGGACCTCTGCTGTGGAAAGGTCCTCTTGAGAGGGAGAAATGGGGCTTAGGCTAAAGATATCTGTGAAGGCCAATGCTCAGTAGCACTCCGAATTTCAGGCGAGCTCTTCAAATGACCTGTCACTGTCATGAGCTGAGGGAAGTAGCCAGCTATTTTGGAAGCAGAGTGGCTGTACTCTGACAAGCAAGGCTGAGGTGCAAGGATTAAAAACCAGAGAGGCGTAGATGGTTAGCTCTGCATGCTGACGTGATGGAAAATTTGAAGAGGGAATGGAAACAGGTAGCCGAGCATAAATTAATTGCGATATACTGATATTTGCCTAGGCTTATGCTGGACTGATAGGTGTGTGCAGGACAGGACATTCTGGTCCTGGTTATATGACTGCATGGAAAAGGTATTGCACGATGAGGATATACAGGTGTGGGGATGATCAAACCCAGCATTTGAAATTGCAATGTACAAATACACTGATGACATTGGCGAGTAATTGGAACTTGAGTGTACTTTAATATGTGAATAATGTAATTATTATTAAGGAAGGCCTAATCAACACATAACAGAAGATAACAGCCAACAGGAAAGCATATTGTATATGTTATAATATATATATATATAAAGGTGAGCTTTTATATCATGGATATTGGTGTTCAGCTGCTGTATGGACAGACCCTACTGCTTAAGCTGTGCTTTCCTGTTTGAGGTACTAATTGCCATATTACTGAATATGTGCCATTATCAAGTGGCAGTTTCAGGGGAAAAAAGATATAACTATGTATTATGAAGGGAAATAAGCCCTTGAAATACTGTTACAGGATATTGTGGGGGCTACATATGATGGAAAAAATTCATGGAATTAAAAATCTCTTAGGGACTGTTAAATATGGAGCTGTCGTTTAGGGTTCAGGAAGGTGAGGTTGGCTAGGGTGTGAACAGCCAACCCTGATAAGGGTGATGTAGGCCCTGCTGTAAAAAAGACAGAGCCCAAAAGGAAGAAATGCCCAACTTTCATGTCCTGTGTGACAGGTGAGAGGGAGGGAGGAAAACTGCACTGTTTAAGGACTAGCTAAAGGCTAGTAAGATGTTGCTGTACCACACACAAATTCACATTATATGGTGCTTATTAATTAGAACTTGGGCACTAAATTAGTTAGACCCTGGTCAGATATGTTGCTTTGAAATATATTTCTGAATAAAGAAATACTTCTTACTGTGCAAAGAGAGTGACTGTGAAGAGCAGTAGTTACTGCACCAGACTTGGAGTTATCTTCACAGAAACCTCCTAGCTGGGTATGAGTAGGACGCCAGCCCAGGGAAATTGCATTTGGTAACTGATAGGACCAGACTCTGTCCAAAACTGGAGACAGGGGTTATAGATTTTTAGAGACAGGGAGGATCTCAGCTACAGAATAGTGGGGTCTGCCAGAACTTTATGAAACTCGCTAAAATATTTCTTGTTAGTCTGTCTTAATAGCGATATGCTGTGGTGGTGTAACAGAGCAGATCTTCGAGAGAACGAAGAGAAATCTCCACCACGTAACAAGCTACAACAGGTAACAACTTAGGTTGTTACAATGTTGTAACTAGTTTCCATAGAATTTTTCTGTTGTCATTTTACCAATACTTCAATGCATAACAGAGTTTTCTGGCGTTGGCATGCCTGCTCAGCGGGGATTTCGGTGGCTATCCCAAGCTCGTGAGATGCGGATGCAGCAACTCTGGCTGAGCGCAGGAGGGGCGCACAGGGGAATGCTACAAGGTCCTTTCCCAAGTGATGGTGTCCTCTCCCCACCGCTTTTTTCCCTGTTTTCCAACATGTAACAACTAGTCTCATCTCTTTTGCATGGTACTGTTCTCTCCCTGTTGCGTTATATGCCCATATATACCCACAAGTCTACTACAGAATTTTCTGTTAATATCCCCACTAAAAAACATTAGGGCTAAGAGATGAYGTGCAGAAACAATCTGTAACATTGAAAAACTCAGCTGGATGCAGGAACTCGTGAGGAGATCCATGGCACAGATGATTCCCTGGTTGCAGACTTGAGTGGCAGGCAGGATTGTAGTGCCAACTTTAGCAACCGCGAGAGAGGCAGCAGAGATGGGTGAGGGTGGAAATTCAAGAGTTCTCCCTTGCACCTTAAGGGACTTTGCAGGTAAAGCTCCACAGGTGCTTCCTCTGTGAATTGATGTCAAGGAGATAGGATAAGATTTTAGTTTGCCTTTTGTATTGCCTTATATCCAGAGCTTTGAATTGTCAACATCAAGACACTAGCTAAATTTGCACTTCTGATTAAACCAACTGGGAATAAGGAGAATAAGAACCGAGGCAGAAGGAACCTTGTGGAACCACCGCAGGAATTCAGAGGCAAATGGAGATGAGACCATGAAGGAGTAAATGGAGAGACAGGAGAATCCAGAGAGGCAGGAGCAATGGAAACCAGATTTTAATTTGTTGGGCTGGTGCTATCAGGTGACTAGCTGATGTGTTCAAGAGAAGTGATCTTTAGAGACTTGTGCCTTGAAATGGCAGGTTGTAATGAAAAATGGACAAAGCCACAATTTCTCATATTTTCATATGTAGTTGTCTGAATTTCAAGTTATGTCCATTTTCTGTTGAAAATAAGTGTTTGCTTTTGCTAGGATGTAAGAAAAAAAGTACAACTTCAAAGGTTTTTCACCCTTTAAATAAACAAGCAGACTGCTATTAATAATTCTTGTACTAAGAAAGGTGCTGCTTCCTGGCATTTGGAGACAAAATCAGGCAAACCTCAGGTACTTGGCATCCAAAAATTTGGAAAGGTTTTGCCTTCCTAAATTCTAGAAAGGAATGAAAATCAGACTGATTGTTAAGTATATGTTAGTTACTGAATACAGATGATGCAGTGCTGTATCTAGTGATTTGGCCCAAATCCAGTAAGATCTTATTTTATCCAGATTTTTACTATACACTTGCTAAATAAATCTCTGTGACAACCACCAACTGGAAGGAGCACTAGAAGCAGTACATGGGGGAGGTATGCTACAACATATGCTCTGGTTCTGCCCTTGACTAGGACAGTTCTGAAAACAAATTATATAATGTGTTGACAGAAAACTATAATCCCTGAGGTAAACTTGGCTTCAGAAAATATTCTCTAAGAATCATTTGACAGACCTTTTGGGAACAAGGATATATGGTAAGAATGGTATATTATATATATGAGATGCTTTCAAATCTACCCAATCTTCTTTCAAAGACCAGAAATATCCACAGTTTATAGTGGATATAGGAGAGACATTACAACATGTGCTTAATTTTAAAGGGAAAGAGAGAGAGAGCAAGAGAGAGCATTTTTCAGCCTTCAAGGTTATGTTCTAATGCATTCATTCTCGATCCTATGTCTACAGAAAATGGTCCAATTCTGCTGAGTCCTGCAGAGAATTTGGTCAAATTCTCAGCTGAGCCGATAACAGTCCAGAATAACCATTTCAGTCAGTGAAGTCTGCTGAACTTGTTCAACAATAACTGACACAAGAACCTGACTCAACGGAGTATTACTAAGTGGTGTGTATTTTATAAATGATAGGTATCAAACTTACGGTTTCTTCACTGATGTAAGCTGGAAAAGAGTGTGTGGCAGTGGGACATGGCTAATGCTTGAACAGATGACTTTCAGAATTTTTTATTTTAGTGTGCTTTAAAGAGAGTGCAGTTTCAACAAGGCCTAATACTGTTATTTAGGTACTAGCCAGATTCCAAAGAAAAGCACAGAGCCCTTTTAAAAAACATTTTTAGTAATAAAAGCGCTATACACTACAGTATTTACAGTGCACACTATTCAACTGCTATATGGTACATAAGCAACCTCAACAAAATGTGAGATTTACAGTGAACCTAAGGAAAATTTTACCTATAGGAAAATCCATTTCCTTTGTTGATAACTGCTGGGCTTAGGCTGTTTCTAGTCATTTATAGGAAACACTCCGGATTCAGTTCTCCTGACACTTACCTCTCCGCTTTTCTTTGAAGGGGAAATTATTTGCTATTTACTACTCCTGCAATTTTATTATGACTGTCACTTTTAATATGCTGCCTCCTAATGCAAATAGCATTGCTAAAAATGTTGGCTACAGAGAATTCTCTTCTCTGTKGGGGGAGGCGTGATGCCCCCGGGGGGGCTAATGCACCCATGGGGTTTGGTGGGGCTCGGGGATGTCGCCGGCCTGCGGAGGTGGTGGGACAGCCAGGCTGGRCACCAGCGAGGCGGTGGCAATAGCCAGGCAGGCGACGGCTGGTGGCCTCGGTGCAGGCATCACTGCACCCTGCTGTGCACGGGGGACCCAGGTGCCAGCAGCGGGGACGTCTGCTGACACCAACGGGAAGCACGCTCCGATGCAGAGTGTTTGGAGAGCTAAAAGTTTAGGGAAAATTGTCTGCAGCCTGAATTTCCACATTTGTTGTGTCTCTCCCTTTTTCATAGTAAGTCATTGCACATTATATAATAAAGAGAGATTTTTCCTCATGGTTATCCCTGTAATCTCAGACTGGAACTGGGAAGTCCAAGGAAATGCTTTCTGGCTCCTKCATCATTACGAGTGGTCGCAGCTTGCTGTTGATCCAGTTCAACTAGATCCAGATTAAACTGACATTATGTGGGTTGATTCGAAGCTTTAAGCATGTGAATTTTAGTGTGCACACAGGTTCTGTGTTAGCAAACATGCTGACTCACGCTGAACTTCTGCAATTTAGTGTCTGCGCTTAAGCTTGCTCATAGAGACGTATGCTTGCTTTACTGAATATAATGAGCTTGAAATATTAACGTTTTTAATGCTGCTTTGTGTTTCTGCCTTTAGACATAGGCAGAATGCATATAAAGGTTAAAAGTCATATTTCAGTGGTGGAAGCCATTTAAAAATGGAAAAGGGTCTTCAAAAACTTTGTGGAAAAAAATTGATATTTTACAGCAGATGAGTTCTTGCTGGTTTATTGTATGTGTTCTTCCTATTTTATTCTATTTGAGTGTATGATACCACCTTTTGGTCTTTGGTCATTCCTGTGGATTAAAGGGCAATTGCAAGTCACTGAAAAGGTGCGTGTGCACCTTTTTTTTTTTTTTGTAGAAGAATGGATTACTATAGCCCAAATTCAAATTCTTGCACGTTTTTAATAGAGAAAGATCTTGCTAATTTTGGGGGCCAAACTTTGGTTTATCCATACTTGCAAACTCTACATTTGTCATTCTGTGGAGAGTTTAATTTTTTTTAATAGCTGGAACTATTGCTTTATTAGACATTGTTTTATCTCATTGGAACCAACTGTGACACTTCAGACATAACCTGGCTTTGAAAGGAGTGCAAAATGAGAAGGATTTCTTCACAAACCTAGCCTGTGTCACATCAGATATATTAAAATACCAAGGGAAATGGTTCCTTCTTGCACAGTTCAGCAAGAGAGATATGATTTATTTCTATTTAAGTTATTATTTCACTGAAATGCTTTTTAAAGAAGGGGGAGTGGAAGAGAGCGAAACAATGCTGGCTGTAGCCTATTTTATAGAATAAACAAGAGGACATTTCGCTGCTCCTCTTATTAACTTTAACTTCCTTGTGAAATACTAAAATGATTAATTGATCCTTCCAGCCAGTTTTAACACAAAACCATTATAATCGGTGATGTTTCATATTTGCAAGCTGGCTTTTGCTTTCTATGTCACCTCTTGTGGCATGGGCAGCTACTGACTTTGACAGCCTCAGGCTTCATAAGGTAGTAAGTCTTTTTCTCCCCCACTTTTAGTTTGGCATGAACATTCTTATATTTCTTATTTAATGCTTTTCTAGCCTTACTCTAGCAGGAACATCTGTTGCTCCATTGGCACCATGTCTTGCTCCAGCTAAGAGGCCAGGATGTTGCTGCTGTCAGTGCTGATCGCAGGCTGGGCACCAGGAGCTATTTTAAGAGCTGTGAAACTGTTGCACTTTCTCCCTCGTCAGCACGTATACATGACCATATTCAAAACACAAGGAGATTCGCCTCCCGGGGAGGGCAAGGCGTGAGGTGGTGGCCTTGCTCTGGTATTACCATTCCCCCAGCTGCCCTACTGGGACAGCAAGGTGGTTCATCACAGCATAAAAATCTTTTTTTGTTCCAAGTGATTTATTCTGTATTTGTGTTAAGTACTGAAACTTTTTTGAACAGTTCTCTTACTTTTTTTGGTATTCTGTTCTTACCTAAAAAATGTTTCTACTCTGCATTTGTGAGGTCTTTTATGACATTCATTTGGTCTTTGCAGAGAATGTTTTACGTGTGCAAATTCAAGGCAAGTCAAAGGCCACCGTCAGGAGAGCATGGTGGATGAGGTTGCAGTACGACAGTATCATGTGCAGAATAACAGTCCCTCTTCCAGTTTCAATAAAAAACAGAGGTACTTGTGTGCAATGGCGAATTTTCATTCTACTCGCACACTTTATTCTATTGATTTCCAGTACTAGAATCCTGTTTTATTGAAGGTATCCTCCCCACCAACTGCAAAATGTCAACACAGTTTACAAGATATTGCATCTTTTCTATTACTGAATTCTATTCAATTAAATGTATGACACCAGCAAACATTAAAACTCCAGAGCTTGCCAGGGGAAATAATGCAGTACAGGATTTTTTATTATTATTTTTTTACTGTCCAGAGTCTTCATTCAAATGAGGCAGGTTAAGACAACTGTCACTGACAGCCAGCTTTTTTCAGCAACTGGAAATAACTGTAGGGCTGCTGAGTAACATTCCCATTTTAGACCAAGTCAATCTTAAATAATTAAGATTTATTTAAGAGATGCTTCCCTGAAGGTCATCCTCAAAAGGGATGCCTCCTTCTGCCCTCGGGGAACCCTCCCTGGTGTGGGAAAGAGTTAGATGTTCAATCCACAGAGCTCAGAGTCCTAGTTTCTAGCTTTTCTACCAGTTCCAATGAAGTTGGCCCCATAATATGGATTTAAAAGGATTGCATAGCCAGTGACTCAGACTTGTTGATTTAGGGTCAGGTTGAATCAGCCCACAAGAACTTCAGAGCAACAGATATGCTTTATCTGACCTGCTTGAAAAGATCAGATCTAAAAGGTAAATGGCTGAAATATGGCAAATGAGAGGAAGAAAAAAATGAGCTAAGACTCTGACCTAAACTAATTTTTTCAGTGCTTTTTCACTGAAATCAGTTCACTTTACACAATAGGTCAAAGGAGCTACATAATCTTTCCAAGCAAAACTTGAATTTTAACCTTTTCCCCCTATCCTGGCACTAGCCATGAGCTTTCATTCCTACACTGCATATTTAATTCTAATGCCAAACGAGGCATTCATTTTTGACTTAAGTTACTCTATATCAGGGAATTTAATCCCCTTGGTCAGATTTTGCGACCAGCTTAGACAAATAACACAATAATTTTGTTTTATTAGCACTGTGATCAATGTTTTATCACTCCACACTTGACAGTGATAAAAACCAGGCCACGTGAATAAATATTGAAAGGGTTTAAGTCATGTGTACAAGTGACACATTTTCAAGTGACTGTAGGACTATAGGACTAGGTTTCTCTTCCTAGACTTTGAAGAGAGAATTGCCCAACTGGAGCTGCCAGCTACAGTACAAAAAGAAAGGACCTATCAGTTTTTTAGAGTCTTCAAAATGATGAGAACCTGTGCAAATAGTTTAGATAACCAGCTATTAATTATGTCAGGTTGGGTGGGAGGAGTCCTTGGTTGTGTCTTGCAGGCTTTGCTTCTCCTCATACATCCTAATACCACATTTGTGGTGTTTTTGGCTCCTCCTCAGTTTATGAACTGCCAAAGCTTCTCAGTCCACCCCTGCAGTACTGCTCCCTGGGCAGGTGCTTCCTTGCTCACAGCTGATTTCTCTTGCCTAAAGGCAGAAACTTCTATTTGTCACTTCTAAACTCAGTCTTATTTTAAAAATGATTTCCTCAGTTTGTCAAGATTATTTCAAATTCTAATCCTGCTTGTCAACATGCCTACACTCCCTCTCAACTCTGTGTCATTTATCTAGTTAATTTTGCATCCGTCTGATAGTAATTTCACTTGCACCATATTTCTCAAGCTTCGTTATGAGAATGCCATGAAAAACTGTGTCAAAAGCTTTACTGAAAACAAGGTATATGACACTTACTCCTTCTTCCCTACTCACACAGTCTGTCTTGAGAGGAACCTGGACTAGTTTGACATTTGTTCGACAAATGCATGCTAGCTGCTGTTAATCTCCTTGTTATCATCCAAACACTTACAAATACTTTGATTTTATGTTCCAGAATTCTTCTGTATATGGAAGTTAAGCCAATTGGTCTAAAATTCTGCATTTTTTTTCCTTGTTTGTAAACAGATACAAACCTACTAAGAGGGAGGGTCTCTTAAATATATGCTTTATGATATGACACAATAGACCAAAAGCTTGGAGTAGGGATATTATCAAGACGTCTTGTTTCAGCTAGTTTAAAACATTTAATTGCAATGTTATCATTTCAGTGTTGTGTGCTTTGTTATATTTATATAGTATCAATATACACAAGACTTGCAATATCTTAACTACTACTTTTCAAGCATTTTATATTTGTTTAATCCAGAAAAGAAAGGCTGGAGGAAGACTACCTATTTGTTTCCAAGAACTAAAAGGCTAGGAAAATGGGAGTAATTGCCTTAATTTTAAGAAAAGCTGGTTTAGGTTAAGTAAAAATGTGTTAATTATATGGATGTTTAAGAACCAAAAAAGGCTACATGTGGAGGCTGTGAAATGACCTTTTTTGTGGAATTTTAATTACAGGTTAGACAAATATCTTGCTGGGATGGCACAGTCTTATTTGACCTTGTCTGTTTTGGGGCGTAAATGGGATGACTTCTTAAGGTCTCTTTTAGTTGTGATTATTTTTGTAATAAAATATCAAAGTGATGGCATCTAAATGAAATGTTTTGAAAAAGTTAAAATGAAATAGATCTGATATCTTCCTGTATCTTGATGACAGAACCAAACCTCAGAATCTGCCATAGAACAGAAACACTAACTTTTGATTATGCATAGTTAGGATTTGGATAAAATTTCAGCTCAGACAGTATCTACTTCTTGTGATAAAATTTATAAAGATGGACCAGTAAAATATGTCTACTTTCAAAAGAGGTAACTGTAGGCCATATGTGACTCCTTAACTCATTTCTGATCTTATTTACTGCACCTCTCTAGCAGCGTTGCTCTACTTCTCTGCACTGGAGTTGCTGCTAATTTTCACCATGTGAAAGTGGTCTGCTCTGGTTTCTTGCTTTCTTTTTCCATCTGCTTCTATTTTGCTGTCCCTGAAAAAAACATATATCATACCAAGGGCTGACCAGATTACGCAAGGAAAATGCATGCAAATTCCATCCATAGTGTAGACAATCTTAGTAATTCTTTAACAAATATAGTCTTACAGACCAAAGGAAGTATACTTATTGACAGATACCAGAGAAGGAACTTTTGACCGAACATGCAAAACCAACTCAATGTAAGAGTATAATACCTAACAATACAAAATGACTTTTAGATTCACAAATGGATTAATGATGTGTTTTGCATCAGCTTGAGCAATCAATATTGCTTTCAGTCTCTGTCTATTATTTAACACTCTCGTTTATGCTTCTAAAAGCTGTGATTAAAAGCATTCTTCCCACAAATATATCTCAAACTAAGCAGCTTTTTCTGATAGAGTTTACCTTTACCAAAACCACAAGATTTCAGCTGTTCAGGGACACACCATTGGATCTGGGATGTGAGGAATGAATCATGCCTTTCACGAGAGAAAATGATTATTATACATTATTATCTCACGATTGTGTGGCACCAAGTATGACCCAGGTGCTGTAGAGATAAGTAATAAAACAAAGGCGAAAGAGCTCCAAACACAAATTATCCTGTTCTGCACAAAAGTGGATCCAGGCATAAGAAGAGAATTAGCTGAAAGAAAAGAGATAAGTAGGTTTTAGCCTGAAGACTCAGCAATTATTATGTGGAGTCCATTAGTGCTGTGAAGTACCAGGGTGTAGGATGACATTACAGGGCTGACCCTCAGACTCATTACGGAGGTGACATCACTTGTGCTTGTCTTGTCTGGAAGCACAAGTCGCCCTACAGGAAGGAGGTGTGCGACACCCGTCTCCCCAGATACGTCCAAGGAGAGAATTTGCAGAATCAGGCGCTCAGTGTTTTGAATACAACTACCATGACTTTAATGGGCAGTGATTGCAAAGAAATTATAAAGCCTGAACCCATGCTTTATAACTGCCAAAACGACACAGAACCAATATAAAACATTAGAAATAAAAATGCATGATTGTTGTCAGCTGTAATTTCAGGAGCTTTGTGTTTGACAGTAACTGCTAAAAAAGAACATCCTTGTTAATAAAGTTATGATCTTATACACTCCACAGTGAAAATTCATCTGCATAGAAAGTATATTTTTGAGAAGGGCTATTAACATTTCTGGTAAAAAAGAAAGGGATTCTAGGGGTTTTAATAAGCAGTATCATTGGTTTATACTTTGCCCCTTTGTATCTAGGCGAATGCAAGAAATGTTCCCTAGTTTTAGTAGCTGAAATTTAGTTAGTGTAACACACAGAAACCTGTGTTCTGTAAAGGTCATAAAATGAAAGCTGATGGAGGAAATCCTGCTGGTGYGGCAGTCCTGGGGTGGAGTTATCCTCTGTGCTCAAGTAAAATGAGGAACTCACCCAAGTATGTGCTCTCATTGTGGAAGTATCCTAACATTCATTATGATTGTCAGGTCCGATGTTTTTTTCTCCCTTTGGGAAAGAACGGGAGCATAACTGAATCTTATTTGTTTCTGATCAGAGTAACAATTATTTATGACTTATATTACAATATATCATATTACACAGTACTAGGTAGAGTGTGAAAGTATGACATTAAACTGTATGCCAAGCGGTCAGATTTGGAGACTAGGGAAGAAGGTAGCAAAGGAAAGAAAACACAGACAATTGCATTCAGGTCACTTCTTGGAACGGAGCCGGGTGAGCCACAAATGAGGCAGAAAACTGTGCAGGCAAAATGTAGCCAATGACAAACATTTAAAAATGAATAAGGGCCTCAAAATTGAGCTAATAACTCATGGGATGCTTAAGAAACTTTATTTGTTCTTATGGAAATGTTTGGGCTCTGTAGGGTATGTATTTTCAACTTCCCTCTGCGGTTATGTGAGGTTTCTTCCTTTTTCCCCATGAACTAAAAGCTGACCTTCTGACAAAATCACCCAATTCTAGCATTTAAAGACATACTATGAGTTATGAAACACAGTGTTATAAAACTGACAGACTGGGCAATGTTAGATGGAAATCCATAAGAACCGAAGGCAAATAAATAACACAGAGAAGAAAAGCGACTGAAGTAAGGGGAGAAGAAAGTGACAAGGTGTAATTTGCCCCATCTGATAATTTAACTCAGATATTCGCTCTTTGTGGCCAACAAAATATCTGATATCTAAGATCCAACACAAAATTCTTCTTGACCATAACCTTTTAAGTGCTGTTTCAGTTTATTTTCTCAGGTTCTTCCAAATAGTGAGTTGCAGAGCTTCCAGGTACTTCTTTTCTCAACAGCAATGTGGCCGTGAGCACTTCAGTTCTTGATACCTTTGAGAAGACCCGCTCATTTCCTACCTTTCCAGGGTCCTTTCCTGGTGAGCCTTGGGGCTTGTGCCAGGCTGCATCAAGTGGAGCAAGACGACTCTCTGTGTGCACCTGTTGGGGACATCAGAGCTGCCGTTGGAAGCAGCTGGGACACGCGCTATGTTTTTAAGGTAGAAAAGGTGTAATAGTGGAACAGTCAAGTTGCCCCTGCCCTGTTCTCGGAGCAGGAAATGAAGAAAGGAGTTTATCTACGAAACTTCAAAAGAATGACAGCTTCCCCGGTTTCTTCTATGCTCCTTCTGGACTTTGCTATGTATCTCTAAACTAGAGAAATATACTTGCTGTTGTAAAATAGCAAGGTTTTTTGTACAGATTGGTCTGCCTTGGTTTAAGGATCTTAAAAGGGTGTGAGACAGGGCCAGATAAAGCTGCTAGTCCCCTGTGATCTACTGGGGGCAAGAGAAAAGATGAGTAATTATAAGGCAAAACTACCGACACAGACACCTGGCTTGGAAACCGTCAAATACAAAGCACTGCAAAGTTCTGCAAAAAGTACTTCAGATAAACAGATTAGAGATCGTAGGTTCCTGCATGTTTCTATTTTGATGGGCAGTAATTATTTTACAGAAGTGATGAAGAGCAAACCACAGCAGCCTGCAGGGTTAATAAACTGCCATGTTCTTAGGATCACTGAAATACAAAATACTTTGTGTTTTACAGAAACTTATTTCAGTAACATAATGCTGCTTTGCTCTATAATAGTGTGCTGGGAAACAGCTCTACCCCACGAGGGGTGTGGTCAAAGCAGTACAACACCAGCTGCGACAGTGCTGAAAAATTGCATCTGTTTGTAAATATGATTCACACCATGTCTTTCACAGGTAGAGCAAGATGAAAAGAAATTAATAGTTTTGCCAGATAAATGATTTTTCTTGTCAGGAGAAGCATCTGCATAAATGGGTTTTTAAGCAGACAGGAAGACAGTGTTCATACTTTTCATCATTAGCGATGGTACCAGAACAATGGCATTAAAAACTGGATTTCATAAAACAGCCTGAAGCCATGGAATACAGACAAAGCAGGTGGTAATCTGTGGCTATAAATGAGCTATTTGTCTGATATTTAAAGTGAATAAAAACTGTTGAGGATGTATCCTCTGCTGGTGAAACTAGGGTGGCTTAACTGGCTTAAGTCAAGCTGTACTGGTTTGCTCTATTTTCATTGCCTGACTTAGTGCTTGTAGTTTTTAACTAAAGCAAGATGAGAAATTGCAAATTAATGTGGCCTCTTCATGCAGTGTAAATGCAGAGTGGTTGCTACAATAAAGGTTGTTTTGTTTGTCTGTTAAATAAGCCTTTTTTTTTTTTAGCATGATTACCTTAAAAAAAAAAAAAAAATCGTATGAAGGATGACAGTCGTCTTGTTCTCTCCTGGTTGCCAACCAGTTATAATTTGGGAAGATACAGAATTTTAGGACTTCCTCGGGAGTCCGGTTTATTTCTCAGGGAGCAGCAACTCTTGCATGAAGCTGAGGACCAGGAGGGCTTTGGGCAGCCCCTGTGGTGCTCCTGCAGCCCCCGCCACCGCTGGGCTGCCGTGGGCAGGGACAGCCCTATGGTCCACTTGGCGGGGCTGGTGGGCCAGGGCCTTTGCAGTCAGCCTAATGCATAAGTCATGTCTCTGCCTGCCCCAGGCTGGCTTCCAGTGTGAGGAAAAAGCAATATATAAGGTAATGTCAATGCTATAAAAATCTCTGCGACTTGAATGGAAATAGAAGTAGAGAGAGCGCTCTTCCAGCTTCTCCCTTGCCCTGCCCGTGTGTGGATTTCAGGGTTAGTCCACTGCAAAGTTATTGTTGTTCTTTACAGCTGCAACTTCATTTTTAAGAGCTATTTGTTTTGCTATATTTTTGCATATCCTGTGGATTGTCTCCCACAGCATTAATGGACTTGCACAGAATTATCTGTTATATTTTTAACAGAGGCTAAATTTAAATTATCTGTGGCTCTTCAAAATTTTCTTTGATTCAAGTCAATGAAAGACAAGAAATTTACTTTCAAGTTTTTTTGTTGCAAGAATTGAAGGATGACACATAAGCTTACTTTGATGCTTTTGAGATCTGGAAATGTGTGGGGGTGGTACTCCTGTCTTGAACTTCACAATTTCTGAAAAGAAGAGGAGTTTCTGCTTGCAGTGTTTTAAAATGAGGTTTTCTGTCCATGAGTTTCTATTAAAAGTCTGAGTTCAATCTTGGCTCCATCTGCGGAGTCTCTGAACTAGGCGAAAGTGTCATTTCAACCAATAACGAAACTATTCCATTATGATCTTTCCTTAAAAAAAAAAAAAAAAAAAAGTAGTAGGAGATGAATTTGGTTACATAGCTTGTCATGTACACCTTCGTAGGCTTTGTGGAAGTATAATGTGGTAGGAGGTTAAACTTGCTGGCGGTGTATGGAATAAATGGTTTTGTCTTTAATAGTTACTGCCAATAAATCTTTCCTATGCCTTATATAGGAATGGCTCTGTATTTTAGTCAACACAGAATTTCTAATAAATACCAACACACACAGATTTTGCAAAATATGGCTTGTGTAAAAAACTTTTTCTCTTCCTTTTTAACAAGAAAGGAATTTCATGAATTTGAATACTATAAACCTCATATTCCTACAGTGATTAACTACATACAGAAATACTGTAAATAGTACTGTGCTGGTTTAACTCTTCAATGGACTGTTGTAACACGTGATAGGGCGTTGTGACCACTGGGTGCCTTGTAATTTTCTCTCACTTCTGTGTGTTACTGTGTTTTTCATTTGTATGTCAGGCGCTCTAAAGCAGGAAGAAATAGCAGGTGGTGAAAAAACAGGTAAAGTGATAAAGTGCTTTATCTTAAATCCTTATTTTTGTTCTTCTACTGGAGCACCATCCTTTGGTTCAGCTGGTAAATTACACCCATGTTCATGAGCTTCCTGACCTTAAAGTAGGGCTTTAAACTAGGGTCTAAGGGGGAGGATAATAAAATCCTGCAGGTAACTGGGGATAGTCCCTGCACCAGGGTCTACAAACATAGAAGGTTCAGGTTGTTTATGACAAGCTCAAAAGAGAAATGGGGACAGTGGTTCAGCCTAAGAACAACTCTGACGTCTTCGTGTTAGGCCTACAGAAAATAGAGAAGTTTGATCTTCTAATGGTAACCTATGTGACAAGCATAATACAGTAGAGAACTTACTCAACAAAGACAAACCTTGTAAACAGAGGTTTATAAGGAAAAGGGCATCACTCTGTGTGTCAAATGTGTGCGCCTGTTCTGAGGTAGAGATCAGAGAGGACAAAAATACCTATTGAAAGTATTCTGTGCATGACAACTAAAGAGGAGAACAACATGGGCACTGCAGTGGTGGTGTCTCGCTGTGGACTGCCAAACCAGAAAGGTCGGGGGAAGCTCTCGGTGAGCAGTGAATAGCAACGCCCAAGCCACATGGCATTGTGGTAATGGGTGACTTCAATCAACCCAGTTAGGAAAGGAGTTTAGTAGGATGCAAGACATTCAAAATATTGAAGTGAGTTGGTGATTTTTTATTTTATTTTATTTTATTTTTTTTTTACTTCAAAAGGGGTGAAGAAAGACTTAGAGAGACTTTTCCAGACTTGATTGTACCTTTTGGATAAGTTCTGGATGAAAATGTTAAATCAGAAGGTTGTGTGCACGAGGACAACCAAGAAATGATAGAGTTCAGGATCTTTGGAAAGGTAAGAGGAACAGAAACAACCTGCTCCTCCCAAGCAAAGAAAAACTCTTAGCAGCCAAAACATGTGCACCAAAGGAACCTAAATATTTTGCAAAGATAGATTTCAGTTGCCTCAGGGAACTCCTAAATGATTTTCTCTGAGGGGCTGGTCCAGGGGAAAAACCCATTTCAGTGATGTAGCAGATCTTTTAAAGCAAATAACTTTCAGAAACAATCTAGGGAAGCACAGCGTAGATGAAGTTACTACAGACAGGTGCAAAACTGGTCAGAAATCCATATCCAGAGAGTCAATCAGTGGTCCAGAGTTGAAATGGATGGCTGTGTTGAGTAGGGTTCTTTGCTTATTTGTCTTGTCTGATTTTTTTTTTTCCGTCTCTCCTTGTATGCATTCATTTAGCTTTTAGTGAATGAGCTAGAGGACAGAATAGACTGTCAGCTTATTAAATCTGCAGAAGGGGCACAGCTGGGAGAGCATGTGGATGTGTTGGAGGACAGAATTAGAATCCAAAATTATCTTGACAAATTGGAATAATTGTCTGAAGAAGAGGGATGAAGTCTGATGGTTATAAGGACATGATGCTATATGCTTGGTGGCAGTAAAAGCAGGAGGGGCTGCCAAGCAGTCCTGCACGAAGGAATCATGGGCTTGCAGTGGATCATGAGCTGCATGTGACTCTAGTTTTGTCTAACAAAGGCAAACTCATTACTTTTGCTATGGCTGGAAAGAACTATCATGAGCAATTTAGGGAAATGTGATCGGATGAAACTGTGAAACTGGTATGAACAAAAGTGTAACCTGCCAGATGTAGGAGGTAATCTTTCTGCATGACCAAGCAAGACTCAGCTGCAGTGCTGTCATTTGGACACTGCAGTTCAAGATAGATACACACAAAATGGGAGATACTATAGAAGAGGAAAGAGAACTCCCAGGGATACAGAAAAACAGGCTTTACAAAGAAAAATGGAATGAATTGGGGAAGGAAAGACTGAAGAGACACATAAGTCTTCAATGTTATAAAATGCTGCTGCAAAGGGGAAGGGAATAATCTGTTCTCCATGTCCACAGTGAATAGGACAGGAAGCAATGATCTTACATTGTAGCAAGAAGGACTGACATTAGGCATCGGGACAAATTCTGCTGGTGTCAAAACTAGACAGTTTTGACACAGGAAATGATTGCCTGTGTAGGTTGTGGAATTTCAATGACTGGAAGAGTTCCAGAATAGAAACCTGTCAGGACTGATGGTGGGGCACAGGGATGGAGCACATGACTGCTTGAGATGTTTTCCAGGCGTGTCTTTTTGTGTGTCTTTATGTTTTTATGATTCTATAAAAGAAAGCACAAAAAATCAAAATGAAGAGGTATTGCAAAGCCCAAGGTATCCTGTTTCATTGCTTCTCAGTGTTCCAACCTGTTAAGTGCAAAGTGCCTGGGAGTCTGATTTTACTTGGTTGCTACTTTAACTGTTAGTGATGTAAATGGAATCTCATAAAGTTTTCTGTCACTCATGTTTAACTGAAGAGTCAGCTTCCCTATAATGACTACTCTTGTTCACACAAAGAAGCTTCTGAATCAGAGACTTCAAATTAAATGTACAGTTTCTGTATTTCCATTATCTATGCTTTCAGGAGTAGGATAGATGGAACAACTTGCCACACCTGAATTAGAATATTAACCATCGTGCATCTTAAATGTGTGGGAGCTGTATATATTTGTTTGTGTCTTCTAAGATTTGGAGTTTCCACAAGTCACTATTTTCTCCAAACTCTGGTTTGCTTGTAGCCCAGCAGCACAGGCTTTTTGTTAAGCATTATGGTTAAGCTGTGGAAAAGAGTGATCATTTAAGCTGATTAAATGATTGTATGAATCTTATATGTTAGCTCATCATTTTCAGCCTAAGGAATACATCATCAGACAATAATTCTTCCAAACGATTTCAAAAGCTTGACAAAATTTTTTAAACAAGTGATATAAAATGTACAGCTGTTATCTGGCATGGAGGCACTGTTGAAAGGTGTCTTGCAGAACAGCAAATCCACATTTGTATTGAAGGATTATTTCATAAAAGCAGCAGGTTTTGATCTTTACGACATTTTGTTCCCACATGCTTTTCAAATCAACATTTAATTTGAATTTGCTAAATATTGTGCAGTATTTTTATTCATTCATAACACGCATGCTTCAGTGTTCTCATAGAAGTGGAAATAAATGCATTCACTATAAACAATAGTTTTGAGCATATTTTAATAGAAATACAGTATGCAGTCATTTAAAAACAAATTTGTAAAACATTGTTTTGCAAATAAAATGAAATGCAATTGCTCAACATAGACACAATATTTCAAATATGACAGATAACACTTTCTATTCTCATTTGCTAACATTATTATTATGAGTTGTTATGTGTGGCTGAGCTCTTAGTAATTCTGAATGTGACCATGTACATCCTTGTCATGGGGCATACCATTTTTGTTATCTGCTTCTGCCTTAGAGAAGTTGAGTTACAGAACTGAGACCTGTCCTATTCATTACTTTTATGTTCTTTAAATATTGGAAGTTATCAGAAGTAGATTCAATTTAGGGATCTCTCTATTCTGTAGTTCTGGAACTAGGTGAAATAAATTTAGGAGGAGGGAACATGCATCCGGTGAGTTCAAACCAAAGACAAAGTTTAACAGACAGAAAAGCTTCATTTTCTGTGCAAAATGCTTGGAAAGGGAGAAAGGAGAGAAGATTTTTCCCATTAATCCTGAGTCCAGATCGCTGCTGGAGTCTTGTCCACGCCCTGGTATTTCAGGTATTCATTACCAGCAATTAGTATGGCTTCACTTGCACTTCCTAAAGGAGGCAAGGACAATTTGGGAAAAGCTGAGACTTGCACTCCTGGAGCTAGTCACAGCTTCACCTCATTGAGCAAAAACTCTGGTTTACTCTTTGTCTGCCTTTCAGGACCAGCAGAGTCCAGCTCAATCGGTTGTTGGCCACAGACAGAACTTAAGAAATCAAAGTACTCATAACTATATTTAGATTAGGGCAGCTATCACAAAAAATAGGTTTGCAGTTGTATATCTGGACATGTCTCCACAATGGCATGATACTTTGCTTTTGTGCACATGAAGCTGATTGATAGGTTTTATTTTCTATTTTTTTTTCTAAATGTCACTGATCAGATAATAAATTTGACTATGGCAGGCTTTCAGCTGGTATAATCTACATGCATTTAACAAAACTATTCCTAGTTTGCATTACAATAAGTAGAGAAAATCAGGTCTACCTTTATTTATTTATTATTCAAACTGAATTTATGGACTTGCATGGTTGGGATTAATTTAGATAACCAGTGGACGTTGCTGCTGCCTCTGCCAAAAACAGAAGCAGGAATATTTCTCTGGCTGTTTAAATAAAGGTAACTCTAGGCCTAGAAGGTCTTAATAGGGCAGTTTTGGAATTTTGCCTCATGTTCCCTAAAAGTTTTATTTTGATTTTTAGTATCCTTAAGTAGTCATTGATTTTTTTTAACCTAATTTCCTTCCTGATGTATTTAAGATTGAGGCAGATCTGCCATCCATCTACAAATCACTCTGGCTTTACAAGCCAGCTCTGCCATCCATCCACAATTCACAATGACTTTAGTCAGGAAATTAGAAGAAGGCTTAATTTTTTGGAAAGTAAAAGATTCTTAAACAACTTCAGCCCTCTCTCATGACTCAACTTGTGATTCTGTTTGTTCCAAACCCTGGTTCATGGACTCTACCAATGTATAACAGACAGCATATTGTAGCTGACTCAACTCTTGGCAATCAGAATGGTTGTGTGCATTTTTTTCCTTTTTAAAAAAAAGAATCCTGATTTTCATTTTCTAGAACATATGCATTTTAATGGCAAGATAAAGAGAATGAAAATCTAAAGCATTAAAATGAGGAAGTATGTAGTGTAATAATAGTATCTTTTTACCAAAGCACCTTAAATTATTTAAAATTAATTACTACTTATTGATTAATAGGATTAGTAGGATTGTGTCCTGAATATCCTTGATTTGAAAAACTACTTTATCAAAACTTTTTGCATCCAGAATATGTATCATTTCCAGAAGTAAAATTGAAGTCTTAGTAAGACCAAATATATTTGTCTCAATGATGCTCGTTTCTGGCAGATTTTTAAAAAGACTGAGAAAGCAGCATAGTTCCTGTTAAGCTTATGCCAAAGGTGCGGCTCTTCATGTCTTTCAGACATAGAAGAATGAGTCATCACCTTTATCTTTGGCTGCTACTGTGAGCATAAATTTATGGAACTCAGTATTTGGAATTTACATGGACTCACTATGTCATAGAATTCAATAACAATATCTGTATTTCAAATCTTGTATACTTTTGACCAATATTTAAGATTTGTACATTAGAATTCTGAACTCTCATCTTTTCATACCTCCATTTCATATGAAATTATATTTTTATGCCATTTAGGGGTGGTAAGAACAGAGAACTATTTTCTGAAGAGGTAGCTCTGTACCCAGCATAAGAGCAAAATCTCACCTTTGCACTGTGCCAAACTCGCCTGATTTTGGAAATCTTATGGGGATATCTTCATATGTTTTAAATCACACAGGGTTAATATGGTCTAAAGAACAGATTGCATTTGTCTCATATGGCTGAAGGGGAGCCTTCTTCTACAAACAGCTCCTCTGACCCTTACTCAGTACGGAGCCCTGCTGCCTTCGCCCACCAAATGCAATAGCTGTAGCTCCAAAGCACTAATCGAGCTACAGGTGTCAGAAGAGAATTACCTGGAAACCCTGCAGAAAGATTAGAGCATAGCAGAGTAAATTGTTGACTTTTTAGTTTAATATCAAAAAAACATCTAAATCAGAAGTCCTGAATGCTTGAAAGAACTGGCAGTGTCTGACATATTAAGGATCAAGAAAGATACTGCTTGAAAGAGCTAAGACATACTGAGCAAACACCAGATCTATGCACCTGCAGTACGTGAACATCAATACTAGGCATTATATAGTAACCTCTTTTTGTGGTGTAAATCAGCTGTAGCTGCAGCTTTTCACTTCAGGCTGGTGTCCTTTCAGTGTTCTGCTGAAACACCAAATACTCTCAGGTAGAGACCTGTCTCATGAGATTATTGCATGTATTCAAGAAGATCATTTTCTGCTTGTATACCCAATTTGTACATTCCTTATCAATTCATCTAAAGACRTCCTCTGGAGATATTTGCAAAGTTGACTCAGTTTTGTTATACGCTTGACAGATTTCTTGTAATGTATCATTTAGAGCGAAAGGAGAATTCATCTGATATAGAAAAAGAAAGCTGATGCTTTATGAAGTGTGGTTTGCTACCAAAAACTTCATGCATATGGACTGGCTCTGTGCATGAGGGCCGTACCCGATGTCAATAACTCAGTGCATACGGAGGTTGCAAGGACACAAATATACCAATGTGAAGTTGCCCGCTTTTTGTGTGAGCTGCTGGGATGAGCTACAACAGCTACGTTTGTCTGTTTTAAGCTGCCTGGGAAGAGATGCGGCTGGAGAAACAAGTTTGCCTCTCTCTTTCACCAGAGCAGGAGTCCCAGGGAATCTGATAACCATGTTGAAAAATGCATCAAGTGAAGGTTTAAAATGTTATTATAAAGCACTACATAAAAAAGTCAATTATGTACAACACCTCAAGATTTACAGATCAGAAGTATAAATTATAAGCGAGCTAAAACTTGGCTATATAAATAAAAGAAAGGTAGACCTCAAATCAGTTGGCTCTACACTGAAGTTGTTAAAGATTTTAAATATTTAGCAAGGTGTACTTTTTAACCTTTGCTCCCCATGGGAAGCAATCTAAACTCTATCCAAACCATTAAATTAATCCTTAGTGGCCTCTGTAAAACCAGAATCTCATTTCTTTAGCATGCAAACGATGCTATTAACGTTTGAAAATATACAGCACAAAAAAATCATTCACCTGTCTAGTTTGGTCTGGCCTGAAATCTTAGGCGTAGTCACATTATAGACACATGATATAAAAAGTAATTTAAAATTTATTATTGCAATTAGATGGAAATGACGAGCTTTATTCGAAGGATGAAAAGATCAATCTTTTTGGGAAAGCCCCGTCCGGGCTGCAGCGGCACCCTGCGCTCCCCGCGAGGTACCGCACGTGCATGAACATACCTCTGCCCTCAACGTCAGCCCTCGGCTGAGGCCCTCCGGCTAGGTTCACCTCCTGAGGGACGCGTGGGGGAGGCTAGTGCTGAGGAACCTGGAAGACATCTCTGACTAAATGGGTTTATGTTCCATTTTTGAAGCAGCCCCTACACTTTGGGAAGCTTTGGTTCACATCCAGACAGCCTGTGATTAGTCTTCCGCTGTATAATGAAGCAAAAAAAGGCCTAATTGAGTTACTGTTAAATTAAATTGGAAGACTACAATTGCTCCAAGAGGAATTGGAGTTCAAATACTTCAATGCTGTATCATTTTAGACAGGTTTAGTATTAGTTTAGAATTAGAAATCTTTGTGATGCAATGTATTTTTTTTCTTGCTAACTCTCCTTTAAATATTTACAATATTAAAGAACYGTTTAAGAAAAGAAAGAGCATCCTAACAATGAATGCTTGTTACAGTTGATCGCTATCTTCCACTTTGTGTGAATAGTATTTTAACATAAAAATATTAATATTTCAAAATACTTAACTCCCCCAGTAATCAAATATCTGCTAACACTTCTTTGTTTACAGATGCTGATAACAGTATGTTTTCTTCTTTCATGTCACCAAGGGGATGGTGACTCCTATGCTAGCCTAGAGCGAGGTGAGCTGGGCAGGAGCAGGGCAGGGGTGGGTGGGGAAGGAGGTGGCGTTCAGGTGCTCTCCGGCCAATACGCAGCCCCACAGGGACCCCTGCCATGAGGTCATAGCTGACATCATCACGAACGTATTTGTGATGGTTCTCTCCATTTCTCTGCCGAGCTGATCTCAACACTGGGGAGACTCTTTACCAATCAGTTATTTGCATAATAATATTTTTAGAATAAGTTTAAAAGAGTCATATTGAAAGTTGAGTGGAAATTATTTTTGACTGCATAAATTCTACCACATAAATCCTTTATAAAGGCCTGAGAAGGAAGTTCTTGGTTCTATTCCCTCAGTAAAGGTATTTCTTAAAAGATACTTATGGTTGCTCTGGTCTCAGATGTGCATATACAGGTAAGCTCAGTGTTGGCTTGGTTAAGTGTATCTGTGAGTGAATACACATCTGAAAAATATGTATTTGCTAAAGCTGAGCAACCTAGATTGTAAAAGTACAAAAAATGTTAGGGAAAACTGCTGGAAGGCATATCCTATTAATGAAAATGATTGAAATTACATTTTTGGATTATTGAGGAATTAAGAAAAACATATATTCAGTCACACTGTCTTTTTGAGATAGCTTTCTATTACAAGTACACATGGTCAATAAAAGCCACAGAAAAATTGCAACTACTGTACTTACAGAAGTAAGTTTTTTCAATTTAATCCTTTCCAGAAATAAAAAAAATACGAAACTTCTATTACCTTTCTTATGGCTATGAAAAAAATCTTTAAGATATAAAATGTGGTAGCGTTCCAGCAAGTCATATTTTAATAAATTAGCAGCCTTGAAAACTTTATAATATTTTGAAAGTGAGAAAAGAAAGACTAATTTATTTTAAAGGTTTACTCAATGCAAAGCCCCTTGCTGAAGTTTGACCCCAGATTTAACTGTGTTACTGAGATACTGTGCAAAATCTGTACTTGTCTATATTCCCAAATCATCAAGTCGAAAAAAGGAAAGGCCCACTGCTACGGCAAAGTTCTGGGAACGGTGGTTATTTGCACCGTACGATTGCATTATATTTGCATTGTATTTGAGTGCTTACATATTTTTGCTAATAACTCTAATGCAGTATGACCAGTTTCACAACTCTTCAGCAATCAAACCAAGCCCGTTAGGGTGTTTGTTTAGCATAGGCTGCAGGGTCCTGCAGGTAGTCAGGCGACTGCTGAGAGAAGACGCAGTGATGGCTGTCCTACAAACACTTACTTCTCTTGCCTCATGCTGATGAGTATTTTCATTTTGACTAAACTACAAGATTGACTATATGAGGGAGAGGGGGAGCAAACAAAATCCTGCAATATCTCTGGAAAACCTTCCTTGATGTTGCTTTTAATAAATGAGCATGTGTAAGAGGCAGTTTAGTTCTGCTTGGGGCAAATCTCCCTGTAGGAACAAGGAGCTGAAGAGGATCCAAGGAAAGCAAAGGAAATTCAGTACCTGCTGTATCACATGGTTCCCACCAAATAATTTTCCTTGAAGTTACAGTTGTTCACTGGGAAACACTAGGTTTTGGAATCCTAGAGCTATAATTAGTGGAATAGATGAAAAGAAGAATTTCTATTCATTTTAATACAGTTAATATGCAGACGGAGCATTCAGTTCTGTATTCAAATTGAAAGTGGTGAACTGGGTTAAAATAAAGTCAGTTTATAAATTTCAACAATATTTCCATAGTTGAAAAGTAAACAGAACGGAAATTGAAATAATTCGAAAAGAATGTCAGCAATCTGTCATGGAAATAAGTGGAAACGAGCTTCTCCTTTAATGTTAATTTCAATTTTCTGTATCTACAGAAGCATTTAAAAATCACTTTCTATAAAGAGAGACAAGATGGTAATTTATAATAAAAAAGACTGAAGAAAATAATCTGATTTTGTGATGAGCATTTTGAGCATTAAGAAGAAATCTTCACGTTCAAGGACACGTTCTATAAAGTGTTGACTTTGCCATGTTTTATTGAAGCGTGAAGCAACATATGTCCCTGAGTTTCATAGCCTTGTATATTTAGCGCAATCATCCTCCCACCTACTGCCTAACTGCATGTCAGAGCTACTATGCTTTACGTGAATATAACAACATACCTTACTGTGTGCTAGTACAYGCAGAGGGTCAGAATATTATTTTCTTGCCTTGATAAACAGCTAATACTCATAGCACTGCTAAAGACATCGTGGTTATTCTCCATGTGAATATGCTGTGTATAAATTGGCCTTTTTCTTACACTTTTCCAGTTAGCATGGATTACGTCAGAGTAGAAGGAGATCATATTGGCATGTTTTGGAAGACTGAACATTAATTCATATTAACTAATGAACTATTAACTATTACTTTCTGTAATGCCCCTTGAAAGAATGAATGAAAACATGAAAGGGTTTTTACAAAGACTGAGTAAGTGAAGCCTCTCAATCACCATCTATGGTAACTCAGTATTATTGCTTGTGTGTTACAGATGGGGAAACTGGAGACGCGTGGAGAAGTTGTAGTCTGCCAGCGAGCAGGAATGGGGCCCTCGGTGACTCGCCCAAGTCACAAGGCGTCTCTGGCAGACCTGGGCAGGGAACCTAAGTCTCTTGGTGCCTCCTAGTGAACTAAGGAGGGACCTGCTGCAGCCGGCCCCACAAGCCACCTGTGGGATCCTGGGTGTGCGAAGTGCTGCTGCCCTGCTGGCACCCCGCGTCATGGCAAATTGTGAGCATTTTGATTTCTGCTTGCTTTATTTTATCACAAAGTGAACAGGATAAATAGTCATAACCCTGCAGAATTTTTCTGTTCAGTTCCTACCTAAGATGTCAACATCCACGTATATGTACTAGTACTTTAAATCAGGTAGCCTGTAGGCATCTTAGGTCAATTTTGAACATGAATCTGTGTGTTGTGGTGAAGAACACCTGGTGGGGATCAAGGACTTTGGGCTTCGGGTCCTGTTTCAGGCACAGGTTTTTTTAGGTTGTTTTTCAAGGACGCAACATGTTTTCTGTACATTAATTTCATCACTAGTAAAATTGTTTGCATATTCTTCTAAATCTAAAAGCTTTAGCACTGTAGTCAATCAATGAGTATATGTGAATTATAGAGGTATAGAAATACTAAGATGGATTGCCCACAGAGGTACTTGTAAGACTAAGAGATTATAGAATGGGTGGATGTTGGTACAGCAAGACAATCTTATGAATTAAGATTTCAAATTCAAGGTATTTAGGAATTCTAAATATCTTGGTTCCGTTTTTCTCTGCAATACTTGCCATAGGAAGCACAAGGATAAATGCTTTCATAAGAATCATATTAATTACTTAAAAGAGCCTCTTTATTTACTAGAGCCTTCAATTATTCATTCTAGTTTGCGTGGTCTGTTACTCTAGAGAGTGAAATCCAGAAATCCGCACTCAATATTTATGCAGACTTGACTGGAAAAAAAAAATCCCAGCAGCTTTGGTAGGACCTTTACCTAAACCAATTTCTGAATAAGCACTTCAGAATCTAGACCCTAGTGGAAATATGTAATCTGAATTTAAAAAGAATTGCTCTGAGTATACAGAGAGCTATAACATTCAGTGGCTGAGGAAGAGAATTCACAGCATCCTAGGTTTTAAATTATTAATTTCTATGAATTTGTTATCCTCTACTTTCCTTCAAAACTTTTCACCCTTTAAATATTGCGAAAGAGATTTTCTTCGTTGGTTCAGGCTTGCTGTCGGTTAGGCTTGCAGTACTTTTCCTCCAGCTAAGGAAGGCAGAGATTTCCTAATCACGCTCAGTGGAGTCTGGTTACACTTCTGTCAGCTAGTTCCCTTTTTACGCTAGACCACCCCAGCTGACCCCAGGTCAGCTTTTGATTTGCCGTCATAGATGAAGCAATCACCCAGGAATAACATTTCATTCTTGTGAATTAAACACAGAGCCAGGGCTCTTGCACTCACCTCAGGTGAAGAGCATAATTTGACTACATACAGACTTTAACTAAATTGCTTGAATACTCGGAATGATAATAAATATTATTGGGCAATATGATAACTTTTCTGTATTTTTCTGTCAGCTGGAATATTTCATGTTTATTTAAAAGGTAATATTGATCTTAAATAAGACTAAGCAGAGCATTGTTTAATAAATATATATGCACGCTTTGTCACTGTTTTTTGACCTTTTATCTCTTCTATGTTCTCAGGCAGCACTGATTTGAATTTGGCTAGAAGAATGTTGTTTTTGTGAATTTGCAAATTTCCTCACAGAACTTACACTACTATGAGAAGAAGTGGTTAAAGATTAGATTAATTTGGAATTTCCTGACTTAGACTTTCTTTGACTGTGACAGCATTCACTATGGGCAGTATAACTCTGATCTGATGAGGTGACAAACCTTCACGTTTGTAAAGAGTGCTACTTGACTTTCTTGGGTCACCAAAGGATACTTGCCCTCTCCCTGCTGCCTCATTGGAGCAGATTTTTTTTTTTTTAGACAATTGGTCTGTGCAGCTCCAGCCTCTCCAAACTTGAGGAAGAGAAATACTGTTAAGACAAGTCAAGTTTGCAGACATCTGATGGTCTCGGTGGCATGTTGTTTTTCCTTTCTGAAAGCTTCTATATATCCTAGTATGGGACCAAAGGGTTATATTCAGAGTATATTTAAGTGTTTAGCAAAACAAAACAAAAAACTTCAAAATGATCATAGGATATTTTCTTTGATCAAATCTTGTATAAGAAAAACTACTGAACACAGTAAATTCTCTCATCTTTCCATGTATATCCTTTGTTTGGATTCTACGTTACTTTGAATACTGAATTTTGCATTAATGTTATTTCTTTGGAATGGAAGCTAAAATACAGTGCAATACTGAATCTTAGGAGTATTCAGCATGTAGAAGCAGAAATGTGAGCTATTTTGAAAAAGCATGGAGGTCATGATATATTCTGCTTCCTGTTTCTGTGAATGTAGCTCAGCATAAGTTTCTGGCATGAAAACTCATTTTTACAAATTCAGAATTCAAAGTCTAAAAAAATTTGGGTAGTAATTGCTTCATATTTTTGTCTAAGTAAATAAGTTCTGCAAAAACTCTTATATTAGAAAAAACTCTTATATTAGAAAGAACTAGTGAAAGAATAAGTGAGAAATGGCCGAAACATTGCTGAAAATACAAAACTTTAAAGTAAATGTGCTGTACTACTCAGGGAACCATATGGCATTCACACCTTTACTGCGTGGATCAGTCTAGCGTTCAGATTGAGTAACAAGTAAGGAAATGGAGCTTGATTATTTGAAGACCGTGAGATCTGCCTCTGACTTTGATCAGAAAAAATAGGACTTTGCTCCCTGCCTGATATTTTCAGCAAAGTTGCTATATTTTGAAAGCTGCCATGGTGCGACATCTTTGATTATTTATATATATATTTAGATAACAAATTATAAATATGTGAGAGAATGAAAAGAAAAGAAAGAGGAAACTAGCATAGTCTCTAAGAGCATGAGGGAAAATGCCTTTAATTATAGGCAGTGATTATGCTTTATTTTTTGGTGCTTTTAGTAGCTCTCTCAGTCACCTTGGTCTTAAGTGGTATCAATAGTTCAATATATTATCACCTGGTACACATTAGGAAGCTGTAAAAACAAACAAACAAACAAACAAACAAACAAAACCCCTTCTTTTTTATACATTTTTCTAAAAAAAAAAGTAAAATTAAGTGTTCTTCATTCATAGATACAAATAAAATAGTGGAAAAATACATTTTTTAAAAGAAAGAAAATTTTCAGAATTAACTGTTAAATTGTATTTTCTCCTTCCAGTAGTTAGCCATATATATTTATATACTAATCCATATATATTTGTCTTTGGACAGCATGGGGAATCCTCTGTAACAACCCAAGCAGTTAATGATCCGAGTATCCTGTGACACGAACTCATTTCTTCCTAAGAACATCTTCCTAAGACATTATCATGTAATAACCAAAAACTGCCTAAAGCTTCTCATGTAGGCAATGCAGGTGTTGTAGAATCAAAACTGTGAAGTTATATTGAGGGAGAATTTGATCCAAAATGGGAAATCTAGAACAAATTCTTACAACCRTACTTTTCTGTTCTTTTCCATAGATGGACTGGGGATATTTCAAATTCTTCCCCATCCCACCAAATCACAGTACAGGGTTACTCAGCGTCTCCTTTCTGTGCAATGTTTTGCCAAAGGCAAACTTCTGTCTTCCCCCTCAGTCTACTTCTGCGTTCTGATGAGCTTACCTTCAAAGACGCAGGCATCTCGCTAACGTATCTTAGACTGCAAGGAGACCTAATTATGCAAATGACAAAATTTAGTGTCACAGGCAACTCTTTGTCTAACGGCAAATTTCCTGCCAGTGTGTACTTTGATGAAAGGGATTGTTTCATGTCATATTTCTGCAAGTTCAGAGCAGTGAAAACTGACTTGTATAGGTTTTAATTATCATGTATTTTTTTCTCTTGATTGTGTATGGATTAGAGCCAGATTGGATTATGATGTCTCTGATTTCTTTTCTGTACATTATGAAAGGAGGAAGGTCAAATGTATCCAATAATGTTTTCTCAGTAAAAAACAAAACAAAGCAACCAAAAAACCCCCACAATATTTCTTCCTTACTTCAGGAATGCTATGAATATGTGAAGTGCAGATGTAAATGAATGACACCTGGAGTCTGACTCATAACTCCAGTGTTAATAGCTGTTAATACTGGATTGGTAGTTTACAGTAAGTATCAAAATGACCTGACACGTTGCTGGCATAGGATCAGCTGATAATGGAGATTACTGCTTGTCTAAAAGGTTTCTTCCTCTAACTGTATTAATTCCTTGGAATGAAAATGATTTTCTCAAGAGGCGAACAGTTTATTGCATATAGATGTGTAATGGTACTTAGAAGGAGATGTGGCTGTTCCAGTACAGTAAAGTATCTGTTTAAGAACTTTCTTGATTAGTGTGTTACCTTGAAATCAAGGCTGATCAAACTGATTCCAAACTCATTGTAATTAATGGGAGTATTTCTGACGATTTCAGTAATCTTAGCCAAGAAGTATATATATGAAAAAGAGGCACAAAGAGGAGATGATATGGTCTGCAAAGACTTAAAATGAAACCTAGATATTTATTAAATAATAATTATAGTTAGGTGTTTCATTATTAGTCAATTGTTCTCTTTTCTCTGTTCAATATTTATTTGCTAACTTTTATACTGAAAGGCTCAAAGTTTGAGAATTTTAATGCCTGATTAAGTATTATTTAATCACTTGATACTAGACACATGCTTTCCTTTTATTCAAATTTTATGATTATATTTTACCAGAAAAATAGCAGATATTGCTGCTCACTGTCATTAGGGTAAAATATTTCCTGGGAGATATCCCAGCTCCGATTGGATTGGTGTATTTCAGCTCAGCGTCACACCCTGTTTCACTAGTGTTACAGAAAGCTTCCTTAAACCTTCCTTCCCAGTGCCTACAACTTTCTCAAACTAAACCTTTCTAACCAGGGCAAAGACACAGGATTTTTAAATAGAATAGGCGGGAATTTAGACAATGTACTATGTAAAAAGTTAAATATTATGACACTTTTTCCCCATTAATTTGGCTTAGATCAAATAAAAGAGACTTTGTATCTTGTACCAAGCCAAACCTATATTCATGATTTCTATACATTCATCTGAGCCCATAGCAAAGGAAAAAAGCACATGCTGAGCAACTTTTTAGGCTCATGGCAACCTCACTGTGACAGATTTACTTTAATCTGTCAATAAATTATGTTTGATACAGACTCAAATTAATGTTAATAGAATTAAAAGAATATGCAAGCCTTTTCTCTTCTAACTCAGGATGCAAAACAGGCAAGGAGTTGGATACCTCTAGCCAAGACACTTGACATGACAAAGAACATTCGTTAGGCTAGATACAAAGATCGGGTGCTCTTGTCATGTGGGAAAGGAATTTATTTGGGGCGGGGGGGGAAATAAAAATAATAAAAAAATAGGGCCAGGAGAACTAAACTAAAACTTACACCTCCCCCTCCTCAAGAATGGTGATTGCGATAAAGGATGACTAAGTATACATACAGTGGACGTAACCACAATGAGACATGAGGGACATGTGTAGAC
Organism: Apteryx rowi; assembly: GCF_003343035.1. Classification (NCBI taxonomy): domain Eukaryota; kingdom Metazoa; phylum Chordata; class Aves; order Apterygiformes; family Apterygidae; genus Apteryx; species Apteryx rowi. The sequence goes on along the minus strand of NW_020451027.1, from coordinate 897,000 downwards.
AGTTTCTGTAGTGATAATTAATCAAACACATCAAAGCAGCCAGTCAAACACAATAGAAGCGTCTTTCATAAAGAGAACCTGGAAACAACAGATTGCTGCCTGGCAAAGGGTCAAATGAAAAAGTGGTCATATGAAGAAAAAGGATGCTTCCCTGAGGTCTGAGTCTGGTTTTTGCTTAGCGTCTATTTAAATATTTGATCCAGTGTCTATTGAAGTTAGTGGGAAAATCTCCCACCGACTTCAGTGCTGTTGATGTTAATAAGGGTCTTGACAAATTTGTGACAAAATGTTCTGCGTTTTTTTCTTTTTTTTTTGTGAGGGGTAACTTTGGAAGGTTCCTTGTATTCAGATCTACTCCAGCTGAAATCAGAATTAGTTGGTTTGAGGGTCTGTGTTGCATACTGTCTATGCGGAGATGGTTGCTGCTGCCTCCAGCTCTAGGGGAGTGCAGCTGTGCAGTGTTTGCAGGAGAGGAGGATTTACAAGCAGGTCTCCCAGCCATGAAACTGACTTTCAGGTTACTGGTGTATTAATTTTGGCTTTTAACTAGGTAGACCCAAGCATGTGATGATACTTGCTATTATCAGTATGCTTATAATCCAGTTCATAAACCTAACGCATGAAACTGCTCTGCCTCGTCATTAGGAGGCTCTCACTTGGTTGAATGTTCACCGAGCTAAATCCTAAAGAACACCAGTGGAGCTGTATTCAGACAAATCCCCAAATGAAGTTAGGGCATGTTTTCCTTGAATAATGACTTCTGAATTTAGTCTATTTTGCTTTGGACAAATTTTGATCTGGCAATATTGATATAAGGGCAATTTTGAGGTCTTATCAAAATTTGAGAAAAGAGCAGTGTCTGCCCCCCCAAGTTTTTACTACAAAAATGCTCCATTTTCCAGAAGGAGATTACTGCAGACAGTGGTGTGTTAACTCTTTTGCTTACCTTTTCTCAGGTCAAGGTTGAAAGAACAGAGCATACTGGAGTTAGGAAAACTCAGTGTCAGCATGAGGTAAAGAACACCAGCATTACATTTCTTCACCAATCACAACTAATAAGTTCAAAAACACATCAGCTAAGGTTATTGTACCCTTGACGTGAAATGTAAAGGTCAATGTAGAAACAATCACATAACACTGTTAAAGCTCTTCCTTGTCAAATCACATATCACTAATGAGTTTTTGACTGCAAGTTAGGCTAGTTAAATTGTCCGATTTCTGCTGCATTCATGTAGTACGAACAGGTATTGGGATAAAAATATCAATGTTATGGTAATTTCCATGCTTTAGGTGAAATAAATGCAATACAAAATAACTACTAGCAAATCAAAATAAAAAACCCAAACAAGCAGAAGGAGGAGTTTTTAAACTAGTACAAGCAAAATAATTATTCAGCAGCACAGACTAGTCTTTTGCAAAGCTTTAAATAAAATATGCAGAGAGATTAGAAGTCCATGGCAAGAAAGTTCTGAATTTTGTCCCATATACACCTCCTCAATATTTTCTTTGAAGCATGGTCAGATTTATAGCATAGCATATCTTTTACTCTAATTCAAAACTGATTTTTATTTTAAAAACTAACCAAGCCAATCTTTTTTATTAAATTTGTTGTTAAAAGAAGAAAAACTTTGATGTTAGAATTTGTTGTTTAAAACATACTGTTTAATGCTCGTCAAGGTAAAGGGCTTAAAAAAGCAATATCTAGGCTGAGAAATTGCAAACGGCCTTTTCATGAAGCAGCTTTGGAAATAAACATCTATCCTTATAATCTATTTTAAGAAAGATAGCAGTATCAGTCTATTTCTTCTATGGATATATTTAGTGAAAATACTTTTTCCTCTAAAAATAATAAAAGAAACTTTTTTTTTCTTTAGGAAATGGCTGGGCAAAACTACAGCAATACTTAATTGGAAAGTACTAATGAATGGCACAAACTTCTTGTGTTAAAATTTTTGCTAAAGAATTTTGTATCAGCTGAATTACCAAATGTGTGAAAGGAAGTGCAAAATGATCAGAGGTTAGGAAGAAAACTAGAAAATAGAGGTATAAAGGCATACTATATTAAGCCCTGAGGTAGTGCACCTTATTTATACAACAGAGAATGTCTACAGAATAAGCAAGCAGCACAACAGAAGTATGACTAATAGATAGGTATGAATCAGTGGATTTGTATTCTTCTCACATTTCCCTCTTCCCCAAAGCAGAGAAAATGAAAGAAACCCCCTCCTGAGCTCTTTTAGTCATTCATCCTTTTCAGATTTGATGCTCACAGTTATGATAGTTAAATTTTAGCTTTGGGCAGCCCAGGGTACTAATCTTACATGACTCCTTCCAAACTAAATCATGCACTCATGAATCATTAACCTTCTGTCTTTTTTTCCTGGAGAAAATATTATTAAAGGTCTCTCTATATCTCCCCACTCCCAAATCTAGAACTTTTGTCTTGTTCCTGTCTAAACCTAAACCTTCTAAACAGAGCATAGGTTTCCCTTTCATGGGGTATGGATTATTTCTAGCTCACACTGTTCCTACTTGAATTTAGTCACATGGAAGGACATTTTCTAAATATCAGGTGCATAACAACCCTTGAGTGCCAATAAATCTATATCTAATTGCAGTGCTGTGAAAATCAATCGACTAACTTGTCTTTAAGGTTTGCATAAACAAGCACCTACAAAAAGTGGAAAGCACTATCTCTCTGGCAAGAGAAAACACCCGTAGCAAAATAGGTTTACAGAAGCTCAAGGTGGCAGTGGAATCAATATTCGACCCAGTGGCATGCCTTGTCACTAAAATCAGACATTTTATCACTAATTATGAAAGTAAGGTTGGACCTGCTAGCTCTTTTGCAAGTGCAGTGCTTGCAGATTTCTTGAAGGCACATGTATGAGATTAAGCTTCCCACCGTAAAAAAAATCTCAGACACTTTCATTTTATATTTCCTGTGCTAAAGGATGTAATACCACAGCCAGTTTGTGCATCTATGGCTTTAAATGTTTTTCGTGCAGCTGGGGTTTGAGGAGGACTGCAGTGATTCATAGCCCTTGTCCAGGATCTTGTACAAGAGCACATAAACCTTGGTGGCATATGTTAATAGAACTGGGTCTTGACCTTGCAGACACTAGTGCATGTGTCAAACTTCCCCTGCGGCATTGTTTGTGTCTCTCTTAGATACTCTCTGAAGCCATATATGGGAGTATTGATTTTTGCAGAGAGAATAAAGTTAGGATACAAATCACATTCTATTAATTATTTTGCCTTTTCAGTGTAATACAAAAGGATCATAATCTGCTTTCACCTGTGACCGGAGTTAAAGGTGAGTACAGAATGCTTGTGCATTTTTGGTTTTACCTAATCTCCTTTGTCTAATTATGCTTATTTTGCCTCAGTAATTAATGTCAAGGTGATTTTCTCATGTTTCATATCTATATTTGGGCAATGGCAGAAACAAATTACATACTTCATGAACCTGAAAGTGAAAGTAGGTGGGAGCAAATTTGCCAAGATTCTTATTCCAGTTGACAGGTCTGCCTCTTGTGATATTAATAATGCTTCAAGTGTGTTGATATAAATCAAGATATAGCCAGAAGCAAGCCATAGACATGATAGGGGACTACTGGCTCTGCTTTTTTAGTATCCCTGGACCTGATGGCAACACTGCAGCTTTCAGCTGAGTACCATCCACCTTAGCCTGGAAACTCATAGAACAATTGTGTTCTGCACCTGACTGTATATAATGATTCAAGTCAGGTATCCCCAGGGCTAAATCAGTGAACTTGATTTAAAATTCAATTCAAAATCTTGTGGTGCTTAAAAAGTCTTTTCATTGACTTCAGTGGGCTCAATCTCAGCATAAAACTGGCACTTACTTCTCAGGACACTTTTATGCCCTTGGAGGTCTGAGCACTCTGAAATCAAAATACCAGCTCGATCTTCCAGTCCTTATATAAGAAAACGCATATTAGGATTCAGCAAATAAGAATTTAACAGGGAATCTTGTAGGGTTTTCAGGAAACTTAATTATAGGTCTTATGCTGCGTCTTCAAGCAATGGTGAATATTAGCTCCTCTGAGTGCTGCAGAGCCTCTCTCTTCTCTTTTGTCCCTGGTGAAGCAGTCTGTCCAAGAGATTAATAAAGAATAGGGAAATCTATCTACAAGCTGCATAATAGACAGGAATGAGAGTGGGCCAAAGTGAGTGCGTGCATTACTGTGCTTGAATCCCTGGCTAATGATGAAGGGCCTTTTGGAAGTGAAAGACATTTCTTTTCCTCTGTCCTAGCATTCTGTTCCTAAAGTATGTATTTTAACATCTGTAGCTGTTGCTTTTGCTTTTCTGATGTGCCATGGTTGAGACTGCAAACACCAGAGGATAATATTCTGTCAGGAAATACTCTGCCCTCACTTTTCCTTCTTGAAAGATACTGCATGCACCAAGGTCAAAAGATTTCAAGGGAGGGCTTGTGGACAAGGGAGCTGATATCTTCCTTTGGAAGATGAATGTCACAGCAGCACATGAGAAACTGGCATTGTTTTGTTTCTTTGTGCATGTGAATAGGCAATTCATTGGAAGAAGTTATTCTGTTCTTTGTTTTTTAAAGAAAAAATTTTATGAGTGCTAAATTAGCTGAACTAAGAATTCAGGCCCACAGCATAATGGGTGAGACTCTTGAAACTGCTGCTTCTGGCAACACTTATAATCTCTCTCTCAGCTTTCTGTTCATGTTTACTTTCTTTATCAGTGAACTCTCAAATCGTTCAAGTTCTTGAATGAATAATATACAGCAGGATCTTACAAACAGAAGCAAAAAGCGTAGGTTCCCCACCATAACCATCAGTTTGCAGAGGCCTCTTGCAGAGGTTTTCCTGTGGTGTGTGTGTGTGGGGGTCCTCTCCCAGAAGAGACAGTTAGGTAACTCTCAAGCTATTCTTTCCCTCCTGCCCACCCAGCTGCAGGCTGGCTCCAGCCCTGGCTCTCCTGCCCAGCCCCTCTCTGCACCGCAGCATGGCTTCTCTGTCCTTCTCTGTGGTCTCAGGTTCTTCTCACGTATGCTTCCTTGTAAAGGCCTCTTCCTTCTTCCCCCTTTCCTGAGAGCTTTTCCTCTTGGAAGCTGTGTACAAACAGCTATTTCTCATTATCTGAATCAGCCTTTTTTTGCCTTGCTAAATGTATAAATCCCATTTTATATATATATCCTCTAAGAAAAGGCATAGTCTTTTCAAGTAACAGTGAAATTTGCTATACATTCCAGAGGAATAATTGTCTCTTTAATGTAGTTGATGCCAGCACCAGTCAGATGTGTATACCAATGAGGGATGCTACCCTAAAACTGAACACTGAGGGTACAAAATGGATGGAAAGAATGCCCTTTAGACTTTCCATTTCCCAGGAAACCCTTGTAACTTCTGTCAGGATATTGAGAAAAGGCATTTAAATGGTTGAACATCTGTACTGTCTTTACTGAACTATGGTTGCTGAGTTTAATACAGCATTTATGCCTAACAATGAATGGTCTGTGCCACATGCAGAGCTTCGGTTATAAAATGATACAAGACATGAGGCTATATCTCCAACAGTGTAGCAGGATGGAGATAGGAAAAGAAAAACCCCAAACCAGTCCTCTGTTTTTGAGGAGTATGAATCTTGTGGAGACCTAGGAGATCCATTTGGCCATTCCACAATAAGCCAAGAGAGTCTGCTCTTACTGCATGTGCTTTTCTGGACATGACTTCTGCTCGCAGCTATCACAGGTTGCTGTGCACAGAGCGCTGAAACTCAGCTGCAGGGACACTTTTCTCTCCACAGCTATGTCTCGCTTGATGATACACACTTGAATAATGCCTTCAAAACACTTCCTTGACTTGTACATAGTATGTTTTCTGTTATTAATAGGCCTAAACTTATGTTGTTTATATGTAGGCAAGATTGTCCTACATTCTTGGATTTCACCCAGGTTCCCTTCAATCTTGGTTTACCTTCAGCATGCCCCTGTGTTTCCAGGGAAGAGACTATGCCTACATGAAAAGGGTTTAGCCTTATTTGAAGTTTTCTTTCATTCTATGCTTTCCTCCGTTCCCCTAACAATTGCTTCCCCCCCACCATGTGAAAAAAGCAGAAGAATTTGTGATTTATTATTGCTTAGACTGTTTTTCTTAACTGTTGAATTCTTTTCTGTACAGACTATCTTCAAATATTCCTCTATCTTATATTATTTTTTTCTTTAAATGTAAATAATCCCCACAACAATATCACTGATGGATTCTCTTCATTTATATAACCTTGCCATTCCCAGGAACATTTATCCCAGAAAGGCCTGGCAAGTCTCAGGGTTCTCATTTTTCTTGTAATTTCCCTTCATTGCCATCTAAAGTGGCATTAAATACACAGACATGTTGACCTAGAAGTCTTCTTGACAAAACAGAAAAGCAAGACCCCTTAAAAAAATAAACAGATGGTGTCCATAGTTTATGGTCATAAAAGAAGATCCCATTTCTTTTCAAATACTGTGGTGATTTTTCAGTGTACACATTCACTGTCTCTCTAGAGAGTTACAAGTTTGTTTCTTTCATCTCCTGAACATTTAACTGAGGTCTTGAAGGCATCTTCTTTTTCAAAAATAAACCCCATTTTAATTTCTGAAAATGCTGGTTGTCTTTCTCTTCTTTCTCCATCTTTACCTTTCCTTTCTTCCAATATTAAAATTAAAGAACATTCTTTTCCTGTTACCTGAGGAATTACATTTTTTTTTCTTTTTCTAGTCAAAAGGTTTTTGTTTTATACTATCATGCTCCCTGTTGACTAAAGCTCCTGTAGCATTTTGGATATTCAGTATTAGTCCTTAACTGCTCAGTGCACAGACTTAATAAATACTATATTAGCTTTCTCTTTAACAAAGAGAACCAGAATGTCCTATTCTTATTAAGAATACAGTGATGAAAACTCATGTAATTTACTTTTGGTACAGTCTCTCATTAAGAGAAATGGAAAGCTGATTTTATAGTCTGAATCAGTACCTTGATAATATAATAGCATATATTTCATTGACAGAATACAATAAAATATATTTCATTGATACAACACCCCAGTTTCATTTTTAATAAGCAAAGCGCTCACAGTATTATTTCAGACAATCCATTCAGTGATCAAAGTGTTGGCAGAAACTCTTTAAAAACCTTGCCTGCTGGACATATTCTCCTACATTTCTCTACGGCACATAAAGCATTCAGGACTAATTACCACTGTCATCTTTAGAAACCATTGCTTGGAAGACTGGAAAGAGAACAATTCAGATATCACCATTTCTGCTATGTGACAATGATTTTTCTACAGCCAGCAGGCAGCAGCATGTCTTTAGCAGGTCAGGATGGCTCCATCTCTCCAAGGGGAATGACCCCAGTGCAGCATGGCAGAAATCTTGCTGTGAGTTGTGAGCCTTGGCTCGCAAAGCAGGGAACTTAATGTCTTGGCCACCGGGTCTGGGGAGAGCTGCTTGTTAGAAAGAAATGGTTGCTTTTAGAAGGGATTGAAATCCTTGGTTTATCCATGCACACTATTGATGAGAGGATACAACAGGATGGAGTGTGCGGTTTTGCAGAGCTTGCAAACTTGTATTTTAGGAAATTAGTTTTGCCTTGTGAACTATTCTTTGGATACTGTAAACTTTTCTCAAGTGAACCTTGACTTGAAGCAAGTGCTATGAGAAGTTATCACTGCTTGAGTATCCTAACCCTCAAAAAGTGACATTGGCACAGCTTGGTGGTCTGTGTCAGCTTCTCGTCCCTTAAATGTCAGTCTATGAGCATTTTTTATTCTCCCTCTGCGTTTCTCTTTCTCACACTCTGTTCTTTTTTCATATTCTCTGCTTCATTTTCATCCTGTTTCTCACTGGATTTTCTCTCTACTCCTTCATGATCCATCATTTGTAGTCTCTCCTAAGCAGAAAAACAATCAAGTGACATTCAGTTTTGTACCAGACTTTTCAAAACACAATGTTCCAGCTGACTTGAAATTAAGGAGCTTGAGTACTGTTTGCAAATCCAGGCATAGATGTGTTACAGATACAGCAAAATTAAAAAAATTCAGGAATTATTTTTAAAATCACAGCATACATAAGAATTTAGTCATTTAGTCACGGACCTGAAAAAAACCTACACTTGAATTAAACTTGTGAGGTTGACTAATCCCGCTAGCCATCCCTGTGGATACTAGATAATTTCTAATGTTGCAGAACATGGACCTTATTAAGATATATAAGATTAAATTGTTGAGATTGGAGGCCTATTTTCTGTTGTAAAATTATGTACTTGATCTTGTTTGTCCATGTTTTTGTATGTCTGTAAATTATGTGTACATAAAGTATTAAGTGGATGGCATTTAAATAAGAATTTTGTGTGCTTGTAGAATCCAGTTCTGAAATGTCACCGTCTCCAAACTATCCATCCATCCTTCTTCAGCAAATCGCTTAATGCATGGATAAGTCCTTCAGTGCCTTACTTAAAGCTAAGCATGTGCTTATGTACTCTGATATAGATAAAACTGGGCTTACAAGCTGAATTAAAATATATGGGCATAATCCTGTACCATTGAAGTCACTGGGAGTTTAACTATTGGCTTTAGAAGTCATATGTGAGTATTAATGGCTGAAGGTGTGTGACCTCATTTATTCCTACAAATTCAGTTTGATTTTACTATTAAAAGTTTTAGACATATAAAGCTTTTTCTACAGTTTTAGAAGATATTCTGAAAATGTGGCCATGTCATAATCATATCCTAAAATTTTATGTAAAGTTAGATACTTCACCTAATGTGTCTAATAGTCCTGAATATATGTACTTATGAATTATAAGTATAATAATTCTGGCCTGTTTCACTTTAATTCACATATGTAGTGTTATACAAGTCCTGGGTTCTATGAAGCATGTAACTAGACCAGAGTAAAGAATGAGAAAAGCTTCATGCATATTTTTCTTCTCTAGCTGATTCTCTTGAATATTACTTTCACAGTAATGTCTTCAGAAAAAGTTTTCAAAGAACCCTTTAGATTACCATATGAAACAACTCGTACAATTCTACCTACTCACACAAGATTTAAATCTCTGTTGAAAGACATGGTTAATTTTTAATGATTTTTGTCCAGAACCAGCCTAACTTTTTAAAACTAAAGCTGATATTAGCCCATGAATGAATGACATCAATTGAAATGTACTTTTTTTCTTCAAGGTGATTGATGTAATTTTGTATTAAAGTGACCTTTTCTAAAAATGTTTTGACTGTAATGATTTTCTGTCCTTTTTGCTCAGCAATCAGAACAGCAGAACTGGAATAAGCCTGTTGCAGCTACTTGATGTTAATGCTTAAAGGGAAGTGAGCTGTACAGCCTGCATGCCTGTAGGATGGCCACAGTGCATACAGGTAAGTGCCAATGCGCTGTAGAAGGCTAGAGTCATAACCTGTGAGGTGTGCAGCACACGGTAAGAAAGGGGATTGAGACTCACAGGATTGAAAATACAGTCCAATTGCTATGTTGGATTTAGTTTGGTTGCATTAAATTTCTCAGCAAGAAGTTCTGATCTTCTCAAGTGAGTTACACGTCTAACACAGATATGGGCTGATTCATGTTCTGACTGATCTTGGTTGTGTTGGAAATCTGGCACTTGGAAAAACTTTACGTTAATAAATTATATCTATATATAGTTATAAAAACATACCTGTAACTCTATGAAAGTGACTGGTACCTTCTTACATGAAACCATCTCATTATGAGCTTCCCTTATAGAAGTAGTAAGGATGGTAGTGACTCTTTTTAGAGTGTATGAATGAATGTTATATTAAAGATATTTTCATTAAGATAGGAGAAGTGATGGTGAATTTCACTGAGAAGAAATTTATTCTTAAAAATGTAAGTCAAAACTTTTTATCATTCAGATAATCCCAGCTACCCTGCCCCCCCAAGCCCCCCAAACCAAAACCAAAACAAAAAAACCCCAGCTAAATGAAAACCCTTTCAGGGGTCCGGAGCCTAAGGTGAGACAGATGCTTGGATCTGATGACCCTTCTGGTTTCAGAATGTGTGGGCAATACTCAAGGCTTATTTTCATTTGAACACTGTTAAATATTGTAATCATACAGGGTTGCCTTATATTAATTTCAGGAATGGAGACACACGCCCACACACCTACACACTGAGGTACACACAGCCATAGTGCAAGGTAGCAGCTGACCTGATTGACTTGTCTTTGTCCTACACGATGCAACTCAGAGTGCCAGCTCCAGCTGTGACATGAACACAGAAATCTATTGCAACTTGTAAAAGTGTAATTGTGAGAACACCAGTGGCTGATTCTCAAAGACTCTGTATGGATTTGTCTGAAATCTGTTTTATGGAAAAGGCAGAACCTACTGCTTTTAGTTTGCCTCTGAAACTGCTACATTTGYAGTCATGGCAACATTTGGCACAGCTTCAGCACGCACAAACACTTATACCTTGCCTTAGTGTAAATCATGAAATCAAATTTGCTTATATACTTGGTTTGGTTGGGTTAAGCTCTGGGCTCTGTGATCAGACCTGCACCCAGCTCTGCTCTGGGGCAGGACTGTAGCTGACTGAGAAGAATGATTAATGTCTGTAAAACTCGGATGTGCCTTTCTAAGGCAGGCCCTGATGTCTCTGGGCCGCTCTCCCTTCAGCGTCAAGGTAGCTCTCCCTGAGGAGCTCTGTGCAGTTGGCCTCTGCTCTGGCTTCTGCTGCCCTCCCAATGCCTGGCTTGACATCCGTGTGACGCTGCAGCAATAGCACATTCCCAGCAGTTAAGGCTCAAGCAGCCAGAAGCCAAATGAGATGTGCGTTCTCTTTTCCTTTTGGTCCAAGTGAGTTTTGAATGTAAATCTCAGTCTTGTGAGCAGCCACAGCTGACCTTTATGTCTTGCTGTTTTTCTTCTGGAGGTCAGTGTGGAAAGTTCTTAATGACTGGGTTGTTCTGTAGTGTTTCTATGAGCTATCAGTCCTGAAGACATTGCAACATAGTCTTCATTTTGGAAGATTCTTTCTTAGGAGAATGAAAGGTTGACACCTTTCATTTGATGATATTCTGCAACTTCCACAAAGCCTTCTTCTGCTCCAAAGATAACTGGTACAGTGTCTACTTTGTCAGGTTTTAGCAATAGAATTGGGACTTCATTCTGGGGCTTCACAAATGCTCCTGGCTCAGAAAAGGCCTGTTTTATTTTAGCTGTCTGCTCACCAGGATGTCATAGACAATATTATTTACAGTTATCACCCCTTTGTCTGGAAAAAGTTGTAATTTGTCTGGGGACCAACACTCACCCTCCAAAACCACAACTCCAAGTTCAGCCACTAGCTGACTGCACTGGCAGTCTCTAAGGTGCTCATCACGGACAAGTTTCTTTCAAGCCTGGCACACATCACCATGGGGTTTTAGGTCTGTGGGGAACAAATGGTTTCCTTTAGGTGCTACAATTTTTTTTTCTTTTTAAAAATATGATGTAGCAAGAGCAAATGGACTCTCTGGGGATTCAGGTGATATCTCCTGCTTTTTTGTCTGAAATCGTTCAAATCAAAGAACCATAGAAAGCAGGGACACAGAAAGCAGAGAAAGAAGGGACATGGAGAGGTCATCTTTGCCTGGAGCTGGGAGTAGATATTGGGGAAGGATCATTCCCTTTATGCCCTGCTCTGATATCACTCTCTGAACATCAGCTACTGTCCATGGTTAGAGACAGGATACTGAGCAAGACAGACTCACTATGGCAGTTCTTATTTTCTAGTTTGCTTAGTTTTTATTTTCTTAGTTTTCACTTTAAAGAAAAATCTAAGGCGTAAAGCCATGTCTATTATCTTCTGTCTGTAGGAGGAGAGGTAGGAAAATCATTTCAGTGATATCCTTTCAACTGTGAAGTGCGTTTTTTCATAATAACTCTGTGATCTTAATATTTTAGTAAATAAATCAGAAATATAGAATATAACAGAATTAAGAGGATTTCCTTAAAAATAAGGTTGTAATTACAGGCTATTCTACTACCAGGACTTATTCATATAGCATATGGCTTATCTAATTAAGAAGAACACTTTTATTTTTCTATCTTTTAATCTTTTAAGCTGAGTATAATACTTTAAATTCCATTCATTTATTATCAAACTTGTCAAATATTTTTTGCATCAGAATTTTTTCTCTTGTTCAACCTGCTCTTGTTAAAGCCTGAAATTAAAAAATATATAAATTTAGCTTTTGAAATTAAAGCTGGACTTTCTTTTAAAATGCTTCTTTTATTCTAATTCTTAAGTTTGTAATCCAGAAGTTTAGTGTTTCCCTCCACTGGAAAGTGTTCCTCAGTCTGACCTTTATCCTTAACTTAGAGTCATTTATGTCTTTAAGATGATGCATCTATTGCGTAATTATTGCAATGTCAATCAATGTCAGATAACTTGAACACAACTGGAATAACATTAAGAATAGCTGTGTTTATCACATTAAAGTATAAGACACAGTTACACAGTATGAGAAAATAGAGTACTCCAGAATTTGTCTTCCTTACTTTGCTAAGTATATCTACTAGAAGGCCCTAATCTTGCCAGCTGTTAGCCACAGGCATCACCTCATTAAAATCAGCAGGACTACTTGGCCGCCACATCGTGGTTTGGTTTATTGTGTATGTAGGAGCAAGTTGAGGGGAAAAGGTTAAAGGAGCCTTTGTGGGCAAGTATGTGCAATTCTAGAGAGGAGGTTCTGGGCCTGACTGCTGGTCTTGCTTCGTCGTGGAGTAGGAAGGGTATACTGAATTATACCAAGTCAGAGAAAAGCAATCAGCATAATTAGGTGCACAGGGCTTTAGGAAACATTGTCTCTCCTGGTGCACAGTGCTATGTTTGGTCTTCACTGCAGTACATCTCCATATACTGTACACTGGCCAGCACCCCAACTGCAGGGCAGGTCCAGTGACAGATGTAGCTTTAGATGTAGCTCTGAAACAAAAAGGCCTCAAAACAACTCAGTTTGAACAGCTAGAGCATGAGTTGTGACATGTATTTCATGAAGCTGATCCTATGACATCCTCAGCAGCTGCCATTGCCCATGTATAGCTTTTGACCATTCATATACTCTTTGGAGCGTTTTGTCCTTTACAGTTGCAAATTGTTGGTATCCCAGGAAAATGAGCTTAGCTCTACACAAAACTTCAGCCTGCCCTTCCTCTTCTGCTTTTCCTTGTCAGTATGTAAGCAACAAGTTTATCAGCTACTACATCTATGCTTTGTCTGCCTCCAGCCTGCCATCCTTCTGTTAAGTAGCTCTTAGTGCACAAGTCATCTCACTGTTTTCAGTATGATTACTCATGTAAGTACCACTTTATAAAGGAAAGGTGACAAAATAGATGTCCAATTTGTCCACATCCCTGTTGTTATGACATTGAAGTTTATTGTCTTGGATTTACTGGCAACTGTATTGTTCCAAACTGTGGCTTAATTCAGGTTCAACAGAAAGATTAAAAAAAAAAAAAAAGTTTGCTCATGAAGCTCTTGTTGGCATTCAAACATCTTTCCAGTTCTTAAAAAAAAAAAAAATAAATAAAAAAATCCCCAAATAAATACAGTAGAGAAGCCGTGCAATTTTCAGATCCTTAACTATCTATCATCGTCAATAATTTTCTCTATCATGTGGAACTTTCTGCAACACAAACGGACCCATAGTACTCTTATATTTATGAATTCATAACAATGTTAGGTATTCTTGGAACCAAGGGGTTCTTTTTGTTTTTGGGGCTTTTTTTGTTTTTTTGGTTTTTTTTTTGTAACAAGTCAGCCTGTCCTATTTGAACTTTTTCTGAACATTGGTTTATCAATAAATCATTCAAATGATCTTAGTCATCTACTGCAAAGTGGAGAAACTTTTCTTTGTCTTCTCTGTCAAATCTGCTTCTAAGGTTATCTGTTCACAGACATATGAATATTTATAAAGATGACATTTTCAAGGCTTCTCTGGCCCTAGATTCTTAATGGAGAATAACATGCCAGTTTAAATGGGTTAAAATTGTTTTCTCTGAATTCAGTGTGAAGCATTATCACTGTTTATAACCTGATGCTTCTATTTAAAGGTAAAATTGAGGATGCTCATTTCAGCTGAGGATATTGAGAATTATTGATTCATCTATATACCTATTGATGTAAGCATGCATAAGCCAAAATGCAAAAATAATAAGCAAGTTATAAACAATTGGTGGACTCTAGAAACAAATTTAACAAGGTGCCCTCAACTGCTAATTACCTTCTAGAATTGAAATCTGAAGACTCATACAGTAGGTCTTTAAGAAAAGTCACATAAGGTATAAATTTTGTGACTACATTCTTTAATGATGTCAGTAAAGAGGGAGGAGGCATTGAGCCAAATTCTTTACAATGCTGGAGCTGCAGAGGCCTACAGTTGAAGACCTATCCCATTATTTTATTGTAGCTAGAGGAAGACATCATGCATTTTTGCATTCAAGTCCTGGATTTGGCTAAATTCCCTCTGTATCATCTCAGGTTCTCATTGGGAAAAGGGCTGTAACAAACACACCACACTGAGCTTTGTTGAAATGAGGCATTCTTGATCAATTATCTGTAAAATGTATGGAGGTCCACAGATGAATGGCATCTAGGAAGTACAACATATTCAGCAATAAGTGATTTTCAAAAGAAATCTTTAACAAGGTGCTCCTGGTGTGTTATTCATTCTCTGCAGAATCTTAAAACTCCATGCCCAAGGTCATCTTCAAAAGCTGAATATGTGAGTAAGCATGAAACAGATCTGCCAAGCTGTTGTCCACAAAGTACTTAACAATCTACATTGCAAAAGGTGATGAGGAAAAAAACAGATGATTATAGCTTGAACATTTATTAAATTTCAACTATCAATTTCTTTAAAAGGGGATTATGTCATTTCAATAAAGTAACATAATTAATCTGAGACTCAGGAACTGTCTGATCTGATCATATTGGAATAATCAGAGAATATTTTATGTTCTACATATATGTGTGGGTGTATATATATATATATAAATATATATGTATATACATTAGCAAAATACCTACAAATAATACAGTGGCTGAAATGAATGGCACACTCTAGCCATCACAGGGCCTGTTGTGTGAACTCCCTGAAAAGGAGCCTTTGTTTCCATAGGCAACAGAGCTGCTGTGGCATGATGGATCAAACGCATCCGGATTTACTTTTATGCCTCTGAGGTAAACAGTTGCCTGCTGCACTACATAAATACTGAAAGAAAAACCCTCTTGGTAAAAGACCTGACCAGCATGAACTGAGGGTAACTACAGGCTGCGCAGAAAAGCCTAACTCAGGCAGCTCCCTGATAAAGGTTCCCTAGGAGAGTGCTACATGCACTGCCGTTTTTGCCTTTTCTGTCATTTACTGCTGTAACTTTTTTGTCGTGTATTTCACAGCTTTCATAGCAGCCTAAAAACTGATAAAAAAAAATCTTTAATGTGATCATTTCTTCCCTCCCCCACCTCCAGAGAGAATATGCTTTGGTTGTCTTGTCATAGTGAGGTTGGGAGAAAGAATTATCAAATGTCTCTGCTTTTAACTATTTGAATTGCAGAATTAACTGCAGCCTCTAATTTCAGCAATCCCAAACTGCAGTGGACACAGATAAACGGAGAGTTTTAGAGGAAAAAGTGTAAATATTGCTTTTCTTTTCAAAACATACCCTTCCAGTTTAACCAGAGTGAAATAGATTCAAACAACTTATTATAAATGAAGGCACATGAATAATGACCTTTAAAGAAAAAAAGATGTTGTTGTACAAGAAATATGAACCGTGAAGATCACAGAGAAATGCCAGCTACTGACAAGTTATGTTTGAGTTTGCTGAGCTTGCTCATTCATCTGATTAAAAATATATCATTCCATGCAATCTATGTTTATTGTTTTTTGCATTTCCTATTTATCTTGCTAATGGCTATGTTCTCTTTAAGCTAAATTTTCAGAGGTGCAAGTCACGGAGGCACTGCTTTCTCCAGTGATTCAATCCAAGCACAGACTAATCCTGAATGAAGTATATAAATTTCTACAGAAGTTGCTGTAAGAATTTCATTGATTTATTGACTGATTTTTAACGGTACCCACCGTCACAGCACTGAAACCACTTTTAACCCCCTAAAAATAATTAAACACTTCAGGTTTTTCTCTGTAATATTAAGGAGACTTTTATAAAAAATTATACACCCTGCTGCTAAAAATGCTCTGGTGCTCACTTAGCTTAATGAAAAGTGAGAGCCTGACCTGTAGCCGGGATCTTCTGAAAGAAAAAGTCAGACTTAAGAGGTTTCAGGACTTCCACTGGAGAAGTTCTATTCTCAGGCTGTTCCCTTCTTACGGGTGCTGGTTTCTCGAATGACTGACTCCCATGCCACATAGATTTGGCAGTATGGCATCAAAGCACCCCAGCAGCTCATGATGGGACTCATGATCATTTCACTGGGCCTACTTTTACTGTCTGTTTCTGCTAGACTAATTTCTCTTCAAAAATGGGTGCTGGAAGGTACAAGGTGCCCTTCTGTCTTTGACTTTCTCCATCATAAAAGGTCAGGTGCTGAGATATTTTTGTCTTGTCTGTTCCTGTCATAGATGGACTCCTGAAATTCATATAAACGTTCTGTTTATTTGTTCTGATTAAGGCTGCTGAATAAATTAATAAATGAGAACACAACAAAAATGTCATTTTAAGGTAGAAACCCGTGATAATTATTATATCACAGAGTGATGAATTCATTTCAGGATGGTAATGCATTTTTTTGAGTTCTGTATCCTAGATCTATTCCACCTTTCCTGGTTAACATGAAAGCTTTTCAAGGTCAGCAGTACCACACGGGTAATGATGAGCCTGAGGTAGGCTTATGTTAAGTGTGTCCTCAGTAGTCAGGTTAATCTTTTCATTTGTGATTTTTTTCCATAAATAAATACATGGAAAGTCATTGCCTGTGTTACATAAGTAATCTTTGCATCTTTAAAAAATCACGGTAGTCTATTTTTCTAAGAGGAAACTGACCCGTGCATTAAAAACAAAATCTGTTACAACAATCTTACTTCATGTGCTCTATTTAGCAAAATGCAAACTCTGGCTACGCTGCTTCCAGGTTGCTTAGATGTAAAAAGTGTGGCAGGATAAATAAAAATGGGGCAGTTTATCTGCACTTTTACATTTAATATAAAATTAAACATTATTCTATCTGACCTAAATAGGCGGAAAAAAAAGTTAATGAATTAGATTATCAGTGTCTGAAAATGGAGATCACTTTAGATACTGCTGGGCTGATCCCTGTAGTCCTTATCTGATCTTGTGAGCTCAGCCTTCTACCTTCACTTCCCATTTATTTTAGTAAGAATTTGATTTTCATTAGCATGAATACCATTTGGTGTTATTTTGTAAAGGTTTGCAAGGTTTGGAATGCTAGTGCTAAAACTGAATTTCTGCTTCTAAGAAATCTTGTATTGTTATTCTTTCCTCTGAAATTCTTTAGTCTTAAACAGCAATCTGACTTGTCCCTTAGCATTTCCTTATTATAAGGATCCAAGTGTCACATATTTCCCTGTGCATGGAACTGAACATAAAAAGATAAAAGGCTATTGTGAAAGTAGGTTTTAGCCTGTTTTTTATATAGAAAGAATATTTATGCATTTGTTCAGTCTATGTGTGTGTCTGTCTAAATGTCTCATCTAATAACTTCTGAACCCACTAGCTGATGTCAACCAAATTTGACAGAAGGGCAGAAGTATCAAAGAAAATTGAGTTCTCAGTAGTATTGTAAAAATAAGACCCCATAAGCATTTTGGCTGAGGGAAAGACAGTAGGCTGAGCTTGTGTTTTGTGAGACATCTTATAAATTCCCATACCAGAGGAAAAGCTCAAATCAGAGCTTAAATCATGAGACACAAATCCATTGGAAACCAAGCTGCATTTATTTCAGGCTTCATTGTTTCACTTTTGTTTCTAACAACATCTTATGGGATTTAGAGATCAAAAAATTATTAATCTTGTGTATTTGTCATTATTTTCACTATCTATTTAGCTTTCACTGTCCAAACTCATGGACAAGAGATTTTTTTTAATTTTTTTTATTTTCACTTTTTGTCAACTTCTCATCAAGCACCAGTTTACAGGGCGTGAAAGTGTTTATATTTGCTTTTTAATTACTTATTTCAATTCTGTTATAGCATACTCTGAAAACCTCCTTCCTCCCACCTTTTTTCCATTATAAAGACTAATGTTCGTCTTTCTTTGAAAATTGGGAAAATATGCAATCAGGAAGCTATGGAAAGGAACACCCTTGTTGACTCTAAGCCTTTGCGCTGGAGCAAATTCATTAAAATGAAGGTTCAGAATGATTTTAATATGATATAAATCTTACTTGCTCTAAATGTAGGAACGAATTTTAGATCAATGCTATTTAAACACAATGTCGATGGAAAGAAACTCCCAGACTTGAGGAAGCATTTGAACATGCCAAACACGTGAGGGTTTTTTGTTTGCTTTTTTTAAGTCGAATCATTCCCCTACCAAAGGCCCTCTTCATGCCCTCTTCCCTGCATGAGAGAGGTCTTACTATTCTGCAGCATATTCCCTGTGCTAGAAAGGACAAGACATCTGTGAGAGGATGAGAGGCCCTGTGGTAAATTATATTCTCAGTGACTGCTGACCTTGGTGGAAAATCGCCTGTCTATATTCTTTTTTTCTGAAATCTCCTTCACATGTTAGATCCTGCTGAGGAACTCAATCACTGGATAAACAATTTAAATTTGCTTCATGTTTGCACAGTGTATGCTAAAAGAATAGGGAGAAAACGGTATTAATGGAAAAAAAAATAGATTCCCAGTTGCTGGGGGCTTTTTGCTACCTGTTAATTCTAGTCCAGTAAACATACATTTTGCATCTCTCTGGTACAATATTCCACCCTTTGTCCTTTGGAGAGAAGTTACTGCACATTGGAGGTATTCACACACAAGGCATTTTGTAAGTGTAAATCAGGGATCTGACAGATTAGCTCTGGCAGATTTAGATGAAGTGATTGAATGCTAACCCTTTCCACCTCGCTCCTCAGCTGGAATTAACTACCTGAATAGCAGAGGCATCCAAATGGATGCATTGCGCTGCTCATAGCCCAGTGTCGTAGCAAAAACTGCAGATGTGGGTAGATCTCCAAGCTGTGAACATGCAACCTATTTTATGGTACTGATGCCAGACTCCTCAGTCACTAGACCTGAAGATGCTTGTGCATGCAAACTTGTTTGCTGAGTTGCTTCACTGTGATTTGATTGTCAAGAGAATAAAACATGCAAAATCTACCAGTGGGTGAGTATTTGCTAGAGATTCACACTCCTTGGGCTAATAAAAGTTAGGCTAACAAAATGGTCCTTGGTGCAGGTCATAAGCTGCAAGTTAAATTTTGTGATTTGTTTACTGGAGAAAAATATGTCACGGGTATGTCCTGAACCTCTTCTAGTTCTCTTGTAGGGTAGATTTGCTTGCTAGTTACATCTTTAGACAGACGCACAAATTGCTTCCAACTCACCATAATGGAATTAAGAGTTTCTTCAAGCCATTACAGACTTCAATTCTTACTTTATTTAGTGTTTCTTGTCTGAGAGAGCCCTCTGAGAGGGGACTTTCCAGTCTTTACCCCCCTGAATATGGCTGTCTTTTCAGCAGCAATTTGTAACTCCTAGCATTCCTTTTCTACTACAAATATGAATGTAAGACCCTACACTATTTATTCTTTCTAAAGTGGCAAGGGAGAGTTGTAAATGGCTGAATTACAACCTGCAGTTGCCAAGAGGCAGGTACAAGTTAAAGAGCAATTTAATTGTATATATTTTCCTCTTTTCTCCTTTAGCTCTTTCCTTAGGGATAGATAAACAGAAAACAGGCAAATGAACAGTAAAGGAGCAGTTCTGGAGACAGGAACAAGCAGAGATAGAGAAGATCAGAAGGAGCTTTGCAGCTAGGAGGAGAAAAGAGGCAGCTGCAGTATAAGACCATCTTTACAAAAGCAGCTGTTTTAAATTAGGATATTGAGTTACTCTGGTCAAGCTTGCTAATGTGATAGGATCTACCCTTAAAAACAGAAATTTTATTATCAGCTGGTAATTTTAGCCTAAGGATTGAATTAGCATTGGGGAGGAGTTAAAACTGTGCATCCCTGTTAGTGCCTGAGCAGAAGCACCAGACTCCAGCTGTGCCCTGCACTAGGCCAGCCAGCTTGAGCCAGTGAGTTTTATGAAGGGAAACCGAGTGGGTAAAGGAAAAGTCAAGCTAACAGAGCAAACTTTTATAGGAACATTATGTCTATTCAAAGGGTATGGTCTTGTGTTTGTTACAAACAGGCCAGCTTGTGATGCTATTGTTATACTCTTACTAGYGTTTGTATTTGCTTCAGAAGGTCATAAACAACCAGCATTTTTCTGTATTACGGGTTGCAGATGTGGAGACTGGTACTTTGACTTGCTTCAAGTGTATTAATGAAATTACTAGCATGTTTAAATTGAGTGAAAGCCTTAAACAGCTTGCTGAGTTGGTATAAAAAACACCCATATGCTATTCTATTAATTGCACTGTTCACTTACAGCCAAGGAACTTCTTGTAGGAGATGGTGTCCCTCACTGCTTTTTCCTCAGCAGTATGGATGTATTCTGCTTCATAACAGTGAATCCCTACGAGATGTTGTCTCCAACAACTGCGTCATCTAGAAGACTGTAGGTATGTTATATCCATAGCTAATAACAGCCCTGTAATCCTTAGCTACACATGCTGTAACTGATAGCACCTGACAGCAGCGTGAGCCAGCATTTTCTGTTGACAGAAAATGTTCTACTTGACATCTAGAATAAGGAATGGAGTGGCTGAAAGGGGCTTAGAGAAGCACTTCTTTTACCATCTTCCCTAAGCTTTATGTTAAAAGCAATACAAGACTGTAACCTCTTTGCCTGGGTACCCACAACTAGAGAGGGACATCCCTTGAAGCCAAGAACTTTCAGAAAAAAGGCATGGATAATGTTAATGCTATTACCATGGTTGAAAGAGAAGTGGACATATTCTTCTGTTGTTAGCTCTTGTGAGAATGCCTTATTTTCTATTAGATGCATGAGCAATATGTTTTGTAAGCTAGGAGTGACCCCTTTTTTGTATATGCATTACATACCATATCTCTGAAGTTCAAAGGCATTTTTGCATGACACTGCATGCTGTCTCTTTGCAGTTTCTGAATGCAGCTGAGAGGAAGGAGTTTACATGAAGCGTGTAGCTTATGCACTTGCCAAATTTCTTCTTTCTTTTCTTTTCTGCCTGAAGTAGAACTTCTGCAAATCTGCCAGCACATCAATATACCATATACAATGTGTCCACCAGTTTTTTTATGAACTGATTCCCTCTCTCTGATCATCAGAATCTATTAACAAAAATCAGAATGTGTGCAAAAAATATTTAAAAAATTATCTTGCTTTCCATTCTTCTCTTTTTCCGTTTGTCTCACTTAATTGGTTTTCTCATGAATCATTCTATGAACTGAAGAAGGTGAGAAGACAGAAGGAAAAAAATAGGTTTTTTTTTTTAGAAAAAAATCCCTCTTATTTTGATGACAAGTCAAATATAGGGTCATTTGTTTAGTCTGAAATACAAGATACTGTTAGCCTTGAGCTTGCTCCCTCTAGAGAAGAATGATTACATCACAGCCCTAAATGGTGTTAGTCTGAACAAATAAATAAACCTAGATCATTCCTTGAAGGTAGGTGGGGGTGAATATATAAGAATGGCAGAAGATTAGGGGAACTTTTCTCTAAGTGGCTGATATATATTAATAGAGCTGCATGCAGACATACTGCTGGGATGACTTAAACTCTCTTCTCTTTTTCTCCTCCAGAAAATCCTCCATAACACTGGAAGTTTACAACCTTGACTTCATTTTGACCAAGAGCTGGGATGCTGAATATGCTCTTATATAACTGACTCTGTGTTGCTCAAGGATGAGTCCTTCTGGCCCTTGTGAGCTGAGAAAATTCCCTGAGAAGACTTGTTCTCAGCTCCCTGAGTCTGATGTGATTTTTCTCTACCCTTATCCTATATTTATGTGGCCTTTGTTTTTTTTTCTATTGTCGTGTTCCACTTGCTCTTGCCCCAGTGTGTCTAACATAAAAACTTTTGGGGAACTTGCAGACAGACTGTGCTTTACTATCACAAGGCTACATGAAAATTGGAAAAGAAAAGGATAGTCAATAACCAATTTAAATGATAAACTCCTACTGTGTCCCACTGCAGTTAACTGAAGACACACATGAAGGATTTTGTACTTTCCCATCCTATCACTGTGGAAATATGTCATATTGTTTTAACAATTTGTTGAAGAGGAAGAAATATTTTTGTTTTGAACCCCATTGTCCAGTATCCCCAATCACAAAAGTTACTTTAGTTTCATTGTGCTCCGTGACTTTTTTGAATTTTGATTGCTGTGCCTGGACTATTCTACTGTTTTTGCATGCCAGATCCTCATCTGTTCTGACAGGATACTTTTTGAGACATAAACAGGGTAGGGAGATAATAAAAAAGTTCGTTATGTGTGTAAGCCCTTTCCCATGGGTCTTTCCACATCTTTTAGGTTCTCCACCTGCAAATGGGTTCAGGCAAACAGCATTCTCACAGAGCTCGGCACCCTGCATGGTTAAGTCGTTGCTTACACAAATAAGATTGTAGCTGGGACATGATTCAGCAGCAAGTATGTTGTTGGTGCTAAATAAATTACCTCCAAACCCCACATTTTGAGTCTCCAGAAATTCTGTCTTTACTTTATTTGACATTATTGATTGAGTGGACTGGTTTATTTAAGGACAAGCTGTATTTTAGAAGAGGCACAATCTTAATCCTTAACAATAGCAAATATAGATTCTCTTCATAATAGAAATGCATCAAATATTTCTGTTCCCTGCTGTGCATGCATAGCTTTCATATTGGGATATAAATAAATGTACTATGAAGGAAAAGCTCTTTTCTATTGATGGCCAAGAGTATATGCCATTGTTTGGGAAAGAATATTATTGCCTTAATTTTTTTCCCCAAATGGTATTATACTTCACCTCCCTTCCCCCTGTACTTGGTTTATTTATCTTCAACAGAAATTCTTCCTATCCTGAGGGATTATGGTAGCCTAACTTGACTCTCTTTTCATTTCTTTTAATGTCAGCGTCTCATCTCTGTATAAGAGGAAATAAAGCTTCTGAAGACTTTGGATAGATTAACAGCATTTTAAATACTCAAGATAACTTTTAAAACAAATCACTTTTTTATTTAAAAAAAATTTGAATAAAAAAATTGAAACTTTTTTCTATTTTCATTTTCCAAAAACCAAGTCATTAAGAAAATGAATCTTCTGTATAATATTTTGTGCATGGACTGTCACTGTTACCTTCCAGTAAGGTTACAAAAAGGGGTCTTGGAGGCAAGAGAAGCATCTGATTCAGATAGACATTGGAATATGAGACACAGAACTATTGGACGTGGTACTGTAGCACTGAAATAACTCCTAATCTTAAGAAAAATATACCTAATCTACAGTAAATAATTCCTAAAAGATAGAAATTTTGACTTGCTTGTTCCTTGTTTTCAGAGATGCAAGTTTTTTGCTGACCAGCAAATCTGTGCTAATGAATGAAACAAGACCATTTCCCTAATCTATTGTTCTTGATTTAAAAATATTGGATTGTTAAATTTTAGATAAAAACTTCATAAATATTTTAAATATTTTATCTTTTATAGCTGCTGGCTATTCTTGGTGTGCATATTACAGGTAGGAGTTTATACACATACTGTCCCCACTTAMAATGGTACAAATAACTTATCTGTTGCATTTTGCCAAAAGTATTCTGTTGCATTAGCTTTAACAAGCTGCCCATTAGAATAGTCATCTTTTCATAGAACTGTTAGAATAAATGTTCAAACATAATACAAATATAATGTCCCTTTAAGATAGAAGGGTATTATTATTACCTCTGTTTTGCAAATGGGGAAACTGAGGCACATAGGATGTTGGGAACGACATTTCTTAGAGCTGCTGACCAATTATGAGTTCAGCTGAAGACTATTAGAAATGCAATGCTTGCTGCCTGTGGGGGAAAAAAATATGCTAAATGACTCTCTCATGCAGGAATTTGTAACAGGGGCTGGACTAAAAAGGAATTTGTTGAGACTCACTCTTTCTTGTCTCGAACTCAATCCCTGGATATAAATGTTAGTAGTAAGTATTATGGAAGGAGTGAGAGGAGGGTTGGATCTGTTTTGGTTCCACAGACTTTTGGGGAGAGAGTTTCCTGTCATTTACTTGCAATTAAGTTTTCCCAAAAGCTACACTTAAGAAAGAACTTGCTTTCAGGAGATAAGCTGCTTTGTCATAACATACCTTTTTTTTTGAAACAATTCACAAAGAAGTGCACATCTGTAAACTGAAATTATCTCCACACGGGCCTCCTTTTTCATTCACAATGTATGCCTAAAATCCTTCTGGAAAAATATTGTCACTATATGTTGGAAAGTGGCATTTACCTATAACGTGTACACTTGGTTTGCATCAGGGTTGTCTGGGATGATGAGAAAGCAAGCAAGAAGAGACAAAGCTGGCTTTCACATTCTGATGGATATTTTGGGGCTGAAAAAGGGTCAAAATTTGACTCCTAGGTATTTCTATGGATTTCCACTGAAATCAGTGGGGTTAGATGGATACTAAGAAGTTTGTAAGTTTGAGCTCAGCTGTGATATGAACATTTCTAAGTTGAACTTTACACATTTTACAATCCTTTTTTCATTTGACTACTGTCAAACTCGTAAAATTTACTTTAAAATTCTTAAGTAAATCAAACTTCTCTGATAATTTATTAGTCTTTCAATTTTTGGATAATCTGTTCTATAGCCTTTCATTTTGGTTAGACACACCTGGCAGATACATATGACCATTTTGTAACATACATAATACAAAACTTGAGAAGAATGTGAGAAGAAAAAATCCCTCCTCTGACCTGGCCCATAAAAAGAAAAGGAGATTACAATTAATTGCTAATAAGCAATCTTTTCATAAACATCCTCTGTGTCATGCAAAGAATAGGAAAAACAATAGATGACACTGTTTGGGGACCATTCTTGGAGTGCTTTAAGGCTAAAATTCTGATTAAGTTCACCAAAATAATTTAAATGGAGGGCTTTTGAGTAAGGGCTGCATAAGCCCATCTTAAACCTGTGACAGACTAAATATATGGAGCTAGTCTCATATCAGATACTTAAAGGTAAGTGTGTGCATAAGTATTAAGGACATGAAATCCTAAAGTAAATTTAGAACCTCTCTTTTGATTTATTTCTTACAGCAAGCAGAACCTGATCTTAAAATGAAGAAATATGTCAGGAAATAATTCCCCTCTCCTAACTTCTGTTTTTCTTGGTGAAGCATTGTTATYTGTGGTGTTTATATAATTATATTCCAGTGTAATTCAAGTATGTAATGACATTTCTCCAATGAAAGCATTTAAATAACTCAGGAAATTGCTTTACTATTCTGTTTCCTGACTTAAAACCCATTTTGTCATGTTCATTTTATTGTTCAATCTGTCTGAGCTCATCTAGATGTATTCTACCCTATACAGAGCAGAATAAAATATTTACTAGCTGATCATCTCATATATGTATATATACAAATATACATGTTATATTAAAGCTATTCTTATATGCATAAAATATTTATTATTTTCATCCTTTACTCAGTTTTATTTGGTATTAAAAGCAGCAAGCTCACTCAGATAACACCAGAGTGTGTTTAGAAAAAGAAATAAAGGAATCTTGTTAAAAAAGTAATATGGAATAATAAATCTGTAGGTTATAGCATAATAATTAAACAAAAAAGAAAGCATTTACCTTTTTGTTTTAGCATCAATAAAACAAAATAGTTTCATCTGAGTATGTATTAAAGTTAGCTTTTTGCATATCAGCTGAAAAGGATTATTTCAAGGGGTATTCTGTTAAATGAAATAGAATAGTTAGGTATAGAAGCAGTATTTTCCAGTGAAGAAGGGGAAAATATACCAGATTTTCAGTAGGACTGGATCCTCTTTTACCTCAAAGACGCTTCTGTGAGACAAGTGATAGGTTAATCGGTTTCATTTTCATGCAGACCTTTTTTAATTTAGTGGATAAGTTTAAAATGCAGACTGAATACCATAGGTGTAGCTTGGATTTTTAATCTGCTTGACTCAAGTTATTCTAGTTAGTGAATGGGGCTACTAATAATATAGTTCTGGAAATAAAATGGGAAGCCTAAGTACTGCAATACTTTTATTCAGCTTTGAACAAATCAGTGGAGCATAAAATATACTGAAACAGATTAAATTTGATTCCTGCAGGAATCAAAGTTTAAGGAGTTATAGTAGCGATGGAGAGAAATTGAGCAGAGGAGCTCAAAGGCTGGCAGGACACATACTCCCTGCCAGGATGCTACCAGGCAGGCCCCTGCCGAATTAGGCCTGAGTAAACAGCAGCAGCTACGCTTCTGTTTTTCGTGCAAAAATACAGGCCAGTGAGATTGGGGTGCTTAATTCCATGTTAACCTGCACTGGAAAATGTCCTCATACTCGAGGGCAAAAATTAAAGGAGGAAAAGATGTCAAATATCCTGTAATAATTGTTAGTATATAAGAGCTCTCTAATTGGTACTACAGTATAAATTCATAAATGTCTTTTCTTCATAAAACACTTTAAGTGTTATATATTCCAAGCCAAATTCTTTAGCCCTTAGCTGAGCAAAACTCCTGCTGCTCRCACTGAGAGGTCTCCTCAGTTAAGGAGCACAAAAGCTTTGTCCTGCGTTACACTGATAGCTTTGATATTTCTGTAATTTTCAGGTTTTCTGTGAGCGAAGAGTTGCAAGCTCCTGCCTGTCTCCCCAAGCTTTCGGGGTAGCGCCTGAAAGGGTGGTCAGAGGCACCTGTGCAGAGCCAGTCCTGCCCCACGGCGGTGCCTGGAGGGGTGCGGGACGGAGCCCCGAAGCCCGAGCTGCTGGAGATTGGCCCCTTGCGGTGCTGTGGCTGGGTCCAGAGTAAGGGCAGGTGCACTGTGGAAGGCAGAAAAGCTGCATGGTGGCATGCATTGCAGGAGGTGATTTAGGAGAGCAGTAGGCACAGGGCAAGTTGCTCGATACAGGATTCCCTGTTTCAGAAAAGCCTTTCCTTCCTGGAAAGGAAAGCTGCAGTGTTTAATTCCTCAGGTTGGCCTGGGACATAATGGGGCTGTTGTGCATAGGCTGGAGGGACTGAAAGCATCACCCTGGACTCACCGGCAGGAGAGCAAGCCTGTGTACTACGYGGGGACTGCGTTAAAAGGTTGCCACTGTGACCCCTCAGGGGTGTTACCACGGATAACTGCTACCTGCCCTAAAAGCCATGTGTATCCTGAGGCACTGCTTATGTGAGTGTTTGAATCTTTTTCCTAGATCTTTAAGTTTAGAAAGAAATGTGAACTTACCCATCTTTATCAGGAAATCTGTTTTCCTTGATACGAATAAATGTTGCGTGTCTTAACTGTTTGCTCTGAATTTGGCCAAATAAATCCACTGGTTATGAATCTACTCTTACGATGCTAGTTCAACTTTGTTTTATTTAAAAGCATTATCCTACTCAGAGTAGATTCAATAACTTAAAATTTTAAGATCTAAGTAGTTGATATATGTTTGCATGTTTTAGACAATAGTAATTCATACGTATATAAATACAATCTCTTCTGTCAGTCTTCAAGTCCAGAAACTAATTCCTACTTTTACTATTAACTATCCCAATAACTAAAGATATAGCCTGTTGTAGTGTTGATGGGTTAAGATACTAACAGAAACTTGAGCACTTGTCTAATTTCTTGAATATGGAATTTGATCTAAGAAGATACTACCTTTTCCCATAAATATTTGAACAACGATCAACATAAAATGCATGTTTAAATAAAAATATATGGTTAGGTGTCTCATGGGAGTCCTATTTTCATTGGGTACCTCTTTTGTAGCAAACAATATTTACTTACTATTAAAGTGTGATATCACTTATTGTGCTGTGGTTGAACCATTGTTTAGTTGATGTTTGGATGATAATATTCATTAAATAAACAAAATAAAGCATGCTGGTTCTCTGCTTAGCAGTGCAAGATATGAAATAATTTTAATTTTCCATATCTTAATCCTATTCTTCATATTTAAGAATTGCAAATTCTGCTAGTACCATATACTTGGCATGTATTTATTATGATAATCTTCAGAAGCAATTTCCATGTAGATGTGCTCTCACAGACTGCATTATAAAAAAAAAAAAAAAGTTAGAGTGAAGACTAGATCTTTTACAGATGAAACTGCATAAAACCCCCTAATGGAGTAATGTTATGTATTCAAGGTTAAACCCCTGCTCTTTACCTGGTACAAAAGATGTTTGTTGATGTTGATTTTCTGTGATCTCTGTTCCTGTGAGGACTATGAGCTTAAGAAGTGAGAGACATTATCTTGCATTTTATACTAATCTTGTAAGCAAGCTTTGTTTATGTGTAAAGGTTGGGAGCTTTCAAAAGTGCATGTATCTCATGCTTGCCTAATTGCATGCAAAATGACTGGAGGATGCTGAAAGCCTTTCAATTTGTATTTTAGAAAATATATATCTATTTAAGAAAGATCATGCAAGATGACCTTTAATCCTCCTCCCAACCCCAGCAGTTAGGGCCAAAATAGGCTTAGCTGGTTCTCCTATGCTATCAGGTTTGATATATTACGTTTGGGTTAATCTATCTGTAACTTACATTCTTGTATTCAGTGTGGACATTGGATTTCTCCCTCCTTACCTTCCCCCTCACCGATTTTTCCCCAACAGAAGTTAAACCACATCTTTTTTGTTTTTGAAGTGGCAAATGCACATTCATAAAAGGCCTGTGAAATATCTGCAGCAGAATTAACTCCTCCTGACTTCCTTCAATTCTGGATTATAAACTGGCTCACTTGTCATTAAAAGTGCCTAATTGAAATAAAGATCTCTTTCAACTGCCGAAAAAAATACAGAAATCCTACATAAGTATCTCAGTAGGTCCTTCTCAGAGACTAAAGTATGTTCAAGAAACCGTAGATCCCAACAGAGTTACTTGTGCCTGAAAGATAGCAGCCTGATTTTAATAAACACCTGAGGGTAGAAATAGTGACTCTGTCTCTCTGCCTAGCACCTGTGGGGAGGGTATAGAATATCTCAGTCTGTCTCCTCATTAAGGAGTAAAATGTACAGGGGTCTGCTATCCACTGTTAGTGAGGAAGCTGATGAGTTAGCCTCATCATTTCATGCTAACTGTTCTCAGTTACTAACCTATACAGAGTGGACAGACAGGTAATCCCCACATCCCTGACAGTGATGCATGTGATGCAACTTGGAGTGTGCAGGAGGAAGCTAAGTTAAAATCCCTTTTGTGTTACTTGCTATTAAAGTAGAGCTTACAAAATAGTCTCTGTGAGCAGAACTTGGGTCTCTTGCATAGGGACCCCTAAGGAGAAAGTTGTGATGGAGGAGGCAGAAGCATGTGGGAACCAATGTTTTCAGTTACTCATTTTAAGAATGTTCAAAAATCTTTAGTAAATGCAATCCATATGTTATCTGTAGAAGCCACTGAGTATTTGAGACAAACAGGTAAGGCACATACTTTCAATGAGTTATGGTAAAGTTGCTGTGATAATGGCAAGTCCCACCTGTCTGCAGTTCCTTAACTACCTTACAAAGCTTGTTGACTTGCTCAACCTACCTGTCAACTCACCCAGCTGTGCAGGAGTTGTAATTACACACTAGAAAACTCTATTTTACTTTAAAAGCTCATCAGTGTTTTAGAGGACTACCCTGCCAAATAAGCAATCTCTACAAAAGTGATTGTTCTGACTGCAGGGGCTTATGGCCAGCTAGATAATAACTACTACCTGCAATGGATTTTCCCTTTTGCTATAGATACCTTGAACATAAAAAGTAAAATGAAGTTAATGTAGTAATTAGTTCCCAAGTGAGACTAGGTGCAACAGCTGGAGCTGAATTTAAGGTGAATGGTCAGCCTAAATTTGATTCAGCTGAATCTAAATTATCTTCTTCTCTCTCCCACCCCACCCTGCCACCAATTTCCTCTTTCTTCCTCCATGGATTCAGCATCCTACTAGACTGTCTAGTATTCTCCATCTGTCTAAAAGGACTAATTAGTCCAATATATGGCAGGCATATGCTAATATCTCTGGAAAAGCTCAAGTTTTTTCAATGTTGGATATTTATTTTGGCTATAGAATTGTTAACCTTCAAGAAGATGTTGTAAGCCTTCTCACTCCTAATTTCTATGGGTCTGTCTCAAACTAAATCTAGCATGTATTCTGGGATTGTTTCTAGCAAGGTGAAAAATACTGGCTGTATTTTTTCCCCCTGGCTTTTGTATCCTGTCCATGTTGTAATACAGGATTAAAGTGCCTTATTCAGATACATATTATATAGAAGTCTACAACAAGAGATATTGTGAATGAATCATGAGTTTTTGCTGGTGCTCTGTGCTGTGGAGAGAAGGTATCTTGCAGGCTTTGCGTCTGCTTCAGCAATTCTCTTGTAAAAGATGGTCCCGGTCACCCTGGATAGCTAGCCATCTGCATGTGTGCTAAAGTTCAATTTATTAGTGAGTTCTGTAAGATGGCTAAGTGTTGAGACAACTTTCTTTCCTGAGGGCCCGTGAGCAAATAAGAGTGTAACCCTAGTCCTCCAATGTTTGAGGCTCAGTTACTAGCCTCCCTCCACTGAATTTCCTGATTCTGTTATTTATTGTACTATTCAAAGCAAACAAAATTCCCTTAACATTGTTCTTTCCTGTAGCTCTTACCTACAAATGAAATTTATTAGACTAGCAAGTTTGGCAATGCCTGTGCTAACATAATTCCTAATGTAGGTGCCCCAAATGACTTTGCTACAATGTATGTATAAAGCAGGAATTCTCAGTTCTCATTGAAAATATGTATTGTGGAGGTATTATTTTGATTTTTAAGATGATTTGCACAGTAGTCCTCTGCCTGGTGTTTAATTCAAAGAAATAATGTTTACTGAAGAGAAGACTTTTTATTGAAAAAGATACTATTTATATACAGACCTAACAATACTGAATTGGAGAAAGGACATTCTTCTAGAAGTTCCTTTTCATAAATACTTTCAAAGGTATTCTGTCAACTTTAATGATTGTTTAATATTTAGAATTTTAATGTAGGAGACCAAATAGAATAATGCATGAAAAAAAAAAAGTAGACAAATAGACATATAGGGGATCTTCTACATAAAGATCAACTGATTATTTCTGAAAAAACTGAAATGTTTCTTCGAGTTAAGCTGGGGCATTGGCTTGGCTTGGTAGGAATATATCGGTGGTGGTGCAAATACCGAGTGTTTGCTGAAGTGAAGAACAGCTATGCCCTACTCTCAAAGGGGAGGTAACGAACACGTCTGTAGAGGTAATGTAACTGGAGGCATAGAAAAATTAAAAGTTTCCTTGCTGAATGAGAAGGGTGTTAGAGACAGCCAGAATGGTCAAGATCTTCTTGTAGCACCATCATCAGTTGACTGTCTTAAATTCCATTTCACATGTATTGTATGAAAGCTACAGTCACTCTTCTTAGTGAAGCTCCTTGTCCCTTCTGGCCTTGTGATCTAATGTAGTCAAAGAGTCCACTGATGTTATAAGACTACAATAGCTCTGAGACCAAAACTTAATTTGGAGCACAGCTTTTCAGAAGACTCCAGTGATCCCTGGTATAATAGTATCAATGTAAACATATACATACATACACACATAAATATATATTATATATACATACATACACACATGTGTGTGTGTACATATGAACATATGGACCCTGAGCCCATATGAAGTCTGTGTAATAAGAAAACATAATTGTTGGATAAACCTTTATAGCTGAACTACAGTTTTCATTGAAAGGTGCTGGAAGGGTGAAGCAGAGCTCTGTACACTACAACAATGTCTGTGTGTATAGGTGTATTGTTAACAATTAGGAGATGCTAAGCAGTAGTTCTGCTAATGAAGCTGTACATAAGTGAGTTAAAATGCTTCTTTCTAGAGTGGGAATGGTGCAGAACCAATATCTGGGATATTTTGATTCTTTAGCTACCTCCATAACATGCCTGCCCAGTTTCCTTGCTGTTATCAGACTGTTTTGATGTGTGGGTAGTTAACAGTTAATTTATCAAAACTATAATCACTGTCATTTTCTTAAAGAACAAGATTATTTCCTTTCAATTTACTTGCTCTCATTTTATGGGATTTTCACTATTGTATTCTGAGCAGCTGACTCCCATTTTCTGAATAATGGTTGTCTTGCAAGAAAATCTAATATAAGAGAGCAACATCAAACTGACAGGAAGATTGAATGGGTAATATATGCCCTCTTTTCTTTAATGTGTGTATCTTTATGATACCATGGCCTGTGGTTGGCAA
Organism: Apteryx rowi; assembly: GCF_003343035.1. Taxonomy (NCBI): domain Eukaryota; kingdom Metazoa; phylum Chordata; class Aves; order Apterygiformes; family Apterygidae; genus Apteryx; species Apteryx rowi. Next base: position 864,448 of record NW_020451027.1, on the reverse strand, counting down.
CTTTGACCCAYACCTTTCTTTTTAGCTAACCTCCATCAACTATTTAATATAGCTTCACATGTCTGTCATATGATTTAGTAATTAACGTCGTCCTATTCCTCATGTTAATATGTTCATTGAAAATGACATAGAAGGAAGGGCACTTAGATCTACTGAGAATTAATTAGCATGTAATTTTCAGTATATCATCTAGTGTTAATTAGCAGTTAAACCATCTTCTGGTGCATGACCTGCTGATTTAAATACAGCATTCTGTTACAGTGGCCCTGGGGGGAAATATCTTGAAAGGGTATTCTCTTGAAAAATGGAACTCTGTATGTTTGGCTATTTCTGTTTCTACATCTTAATATCAAGTCTTTCTCGGGCCTTTCTACAACATAAATCTTCATATATTAAAGTGATAAGCAAACAGCAATTTTGATATTAATCAGAAAAGATAACGATAGAATTAAGAATACTGAAGTGATGTGCTGCCTGACTGAGGTGGGGTATTTCTGTTGCAAGAGGAGGGTCAGGTCCTCCCTGATGGATGTCTGTAGCAGCAGTGACTTCAGTGAAGTTTCACTACCTTTTTTAACTGCGTAAAATTCTACCTAAAAGAATTGTAATATTGGCTGGCTGGGCTATTCAGGAAGTCATCCTCTGGAGTCTTTTCTTYCTCTAGGTAGTTGCAGTGTATATGCTTATATTTCTTATGGAAATAACTGAAACAAGTAGCTTATTCATTATATTTTAACTACCTAGCTTAATAGTTCTGCTTAAGTTTTGCTATTCCTCCTTTTTTAAGTTGTGAGTGATCTTTTAAATTTTTTAATTTCATCAGTATAAAAATATCTAAAGCTCTATTTTATTGAGCACTTCCATCATCTTGAATACCTTTATTATGCTGCTTTTGAGGGCTTATTTTTCTATGCAATTCAATTCCCTTGACCTCAGAAGAGTATTCATTGCAGGTATCCTCTGCTTTATATTACACAGGCTTTACCCTGGTGTGTCATCAAAATTGTTGCTGTGAAGAGGTGAGTTTTACTACTATGAAATTAAACTCCTCCATAGTGATAGAAAACAACTGACCCCGGTTCTTCAACTAGCAGGTGATTGATTGGGAGACAAAAAACAAGCAAGTTTCTTGTGCCATTGGCTTTTTTTTTTTAATACAATAATTCTGAAGTAAAGAAATACAACAAGAGATGCTATTAGACTAAAAAGAAAATAGTCTCTTGAACACAAGAGATGACTTATCCAGAAAATGTCCAACTTATGAGGTTTTCAAAATGAGAACTTTTTTAATAAACAAAGAGTAATTCCTTCAATTATCACTAAAATTGTGCAGATTCTTCTATTAGAAGGTATTGGATGTACAGTGTATGACAGACACAGAGTATGCATGTTTTAGGAGACTTTCTCAGATGCTTGCAATGAAATCTGAACTTTAAAGGGGGTGGACTGTATTAATTTATTGCCATCACAAAGTTTTTTCAGACCAGTTAGAAATGACAGAGCTTAGCTGGTCTTAAGTGCCATGACTCTAACACACAACCCTTAATCTATGGCTAACAGGTGTTCCAGAGTCTCCAATCCTTGTGCTAATCTGGATTTGAAGGATTCTTTGGGAGGCTAGCATTTCAGGAGAACAAAAGATCATATAATCAATGAATACAAGATGAACTTGTAAGGAACACTACCTTGGCTTTGCTTAAAAATTCCTTAGATCTTGATTTTAAAACAAATCTAATAACTTAGTGAACTCTTCACAGCGAAATTTCTTCTTGCTAGCATATTTGTCTGTTGTCAAAGAGCTCATTTCGGCTCCTTCAATGTACTCATTACTCAGATTTGCTGGAAGTCTTTATCTCCATGGACTGATGAAGAATTGAGTGCTGAATGCTATACAATACCTGTATTTGTTCCCCACAGCCAGTGCTGGAACCACATTTGTTAGACTTGGTTTGTGATATCCAACCCCAAACCTTACTTCTGTATTATAAAATTGTTGTCTAAGCGAACATAGCAGTCTGAGCTATTTGCAACAGGCTTAAGTACTGATGTTTACCTAAATTGTAACATATTCAAACCTCTTTATTTATTTATTTATTTATTTATTGGTCAGCTCTAAATTGCATTCAAATTAGAACTGGCCTTTGAAATTAAATTCAGAATGTGAAAACCCCTTGCAAAGTTTTGTGAGGTTTGGGCCTGAAACTCTGGCTCACAAGCTTATTCCTGGAATGGCTGTAGGTGAAATCCTCTTAGCTGATATTGGTCACCACATGAAATTCTGAGGGCAGGAGAGAGGCAACAAAATATGGTTATCTGTGGCTTACCTCACTGTGCTGCTGCGAGAGCTGTCAAGACCCTAGCTATTTAAGGTGAAATAGTGGGACAGTGTTTTTCTTCTCTGGCAGAATTCAGGTTATTGGTATTTTCAGATATGTGAAATGATCTGAGTAGCTTCATTTTCATTGTAATAATATTAAAATTATCAAGCCTTGGACTCTTGAGATTTATGTTCTAAATCCTTTTAGATGGCTGGAAAGTAAAGCCTCAGTTCTACCTATTTAAATAAAGTGTAAAAGTATTTAAATTTTTTTCATATTTAGACTTTTATAGCTTGAGGATAAAGGGGAAAGTAAATAAAATTAGAACTGATAAAATATATTTAAAATAAGTTAATGCTGTTATGTCTCTTCTAAGAGTCCAAGTCACATTGGTCTTAAATCTTGCTTTAGGTGTCTGACTCTGTGCTACCTTATAGCTGGTGAAAAGACATAAGACTGAGACAGACCATTCTAATGCTGGCAAATCTCTTTTAAAGCTAAAAGTAGAGTGTCGGTATTTGCATATGAGTATATGTAAATATCAGGTGATATTGAGTCCAGCTATATGTTACGTACAGTGAAGAAACACTGTCATACAAAGAATGTCAAAGTATGTTCAAATATCCTGTGCTTGGTCTTTGTAGGCATGGAACAAGCTCTCATTGCTAGGTCCTAACGGATCTGTTGAAATATTTGTTGAAATATTTTCTGATTATGAAAACTGTCTATAAAGCTTTGGCCCAAAGTTTACTGCAATGGTGCTTCCATTGTGTTTCAAACTTTTCTTCTCTGCAAAAATTTCTTGCAATGGCTTCTATCCTACAAAATAAACAGTCACACTTTGCCTGGTGCTCAGAGCTTATTATGAACCCTCTGATTTGCAGAATCTTGAGTTCCCACAGTCAGTGACTGTTTCAATTCCCAGTTTCTAGGTCATATTAAAATACTATGATAGTAGCTTCTGTTCATCTTTCCCTCTTTAACTGTCTCATTTTTTGCGTTTCTGGCTGACATTCACATTGAAAACTATAACTGCTTGTATGAGTAAGTGGCACAAATACAGACCTTGCAGAAGCTTGGAAGCATGTAAGCTGTAATTTGCTGAATGATGAAAAGCGAACATGGAGTAAGGCTGGTCCAATATACTCTGTTTGTCACCAAAGGATGAAGTGTTGAGAAGGAAAAAAGAGGAAGGCTGCAAAGAAATCTTCTTTGATGACTGCCTAATGATCCAGAAATATACTGCTTGCTAAAGCTGAAGATACTGCTTTATAACCTCTTTGTGTTCATAGTGTCAACAGGGGGCATGATGAATTCTCTTGGTCTAAATAGGAATGCATTAAGTTATTTGAACAGATTTCACTGCAATAATTCTGCTTACTGTGAAGTGTTTTTGGTTAGTTTCTAACTAGATGCCTATAATCAAACCATAGCTTTCAGAAAGAATTGGAATTTGTGTATTGCATACAGATGTACAAAGAACCAGAAATTTGCAGCAAATGGTCAGGTAATACTCCTGTTAAGATACAGCTAGAAAGTTTGGACCCATCTCCTAGCCCAATAATCATCCTGAAATGTGATTAATTGCTTAGTGGACATGACTCCTATCTTTATTTATGGTGCTATAAAAGTAATTTATGGTACTACACAAAGATAAGGCAAATTCTAGTGAACATATACAGATAAAATATATTGTTTATTGTTGTAAAATAAAAACTCTTATCGTTATTTTCTTAAGTGGATTTTAAAGTCTAGGCTCTTTGGAAACATATGCTGGGGTTTCAGATATCAATACTAAAGAACCAGTGAAACACCAATGCTTTCCTCCTAGTAGATGATATTAAACCTATAGCTTGCTTGTAGCCCTCTAAAGATGGGAATAAATTTTACCTGCGGGGCTGTGGGGTTTGTTTGGTTTCTTTCTCCCCCCCACCCCCCAACAGAACAGTTTATGGTTAGCAATGTGGTGACCAGGGAAGGGTTGGGKTTTTTTTGGGGTGTTTTTTTCTTTTTTTTATTCCTGTACCCCCCCCAATTTTTTTCTTTTTTGTTTGTTTCCTTTTTTTTTTTAACGCAAAAAGGAGATATGAAAGCACATGGAGTGATCAGAAGTGAGGAGAGAAGGGAAAACACGCACACACTTGATAAAGATCCCAGATTTGCTCTGATATTTAGGGTCAATATAGTACTGCAAACAAGACTGGAGTCGAAACACGTGTTTAACAAGACTTTTCACCTATTCTTCACATACTGGAATTCCAATAATAACAAAGCTTTTCAGCCATCACATGCTGTTAGTCTCCTTTCTAACCTTAGCACAGTAAAGCAGATGTCTCATGTGCACACTTTTTTTTTTTTTTTAACCTGAGGCACCTGCTTGATCTTAGAACATGCTCATTGTACTGTGTAGCTTGATAGCTATGCAAACTTTAGAAATAATCCAGTCTTGGGTTATGAATTTGGAACTCTAACTCTTTCAGAATTTGCATAGAAATAGGGCCCTAAATTAAGTTTGTACATGCATATTTTGCTGGTTGGATCTTCTGTCTGCAAAAAGGGGCTAAGTTCTCAGGCAGAATGGGCCTAATTTGTAATTTATTTGCAGACTGGGCCATTATTAATGCATGAATGAAGAAAATTGCTGTTGCGCGTGGGGTTGAAGTCTGAATTGTTGCATTAGCTGCTTCTGTTGGGCAATGGTGAATAAAGACATTTCTCTAGATTCAGTTTCTTGAACTGCACATCCCCAGAAGGCCTTTCTCTGCCTTTGGACTGCAAGTGCTCTTCTAAAGGTGTCCATGCCAAAGTGACTCCAGACTGGCAGAATTCAGGGCATCAAAATACTGTTATGCATGTCCAGAAACCTAGGGACCTTGCAGTCTTCATATTTGACCTAAATAGAGGGGGTGCTGCCTTTAACTGTGCACTAGTCTATGCATACAGGGGAGTTGGCTGTCTAGCATATGTGCTCATGCTAAAGACGGTGCAGGGTTGTGCTACCTTCCTAGTTACATGGTACTCTAGTAAGAAAAACACTCCCTGGCTTGGAAGGTGCTGTTGCAAACCTTTCAGGCAGTTTGGAAGAGAGTGGGAGAGGTACTGCTTCTCCTAAAGCTCTCTCCAAGAGTATAAAGAGCTAGCTGGGGCAAGCTGTGCCAAAAAATTTCCAGGGTAGGACTGTGATAATCCTGGCAATGGACATGTGAACATGTGGGGGATGGTTCTTAGCAGCCAAACTCTGCTTTTTGAACCCAGGCAAGCTCTGCTATAATAAGCTTGCTTCCAAAGGCAGGTCTGTTACTGTTGTTTGGGAGTATGTGTTTGAATGATGTCCCTTCCTGAAAATGCTGACAGATGTTTCCTTTCTCTTTGGTAATGGAGAACATGACACTTGTCAATCAGATGCTGAGTTAAACCTCCTACTAATCTTGACTTGGAGTCTGCACCTCTTAGATTTGTTTGTGATATTTCTGGTTTAAATTAGGATTGCTATGAGAAACTGCATCTACAATGAAGAAACAACTTCTGTTTCTAGTCTGTTTCCCAAAGACAGCCAGAAAGACTTCAGCTCCGATGAAAATGGGTCACATTTCATCCCAAAGCAATTGAAATGGTAGAGTTACAACCCCCCTAAAAAGTTATAACAGCTTTGCCAACAGTTACTCAAGTAAGGGTTCCTAGAGTCCAGTGTTAGCGTATTTATTACAAGTACAGGGAAATCCATTATGTTCCTCACTGTGCAAACGTTCAGGTACAAGTTCTACTGAATTTCCTCACTGATACTAGCAAATAATTTAAATAACAAATAGACCAAGTGCAATCCAGAGTAAGATATTAAAATAAGATGGAGGGAAAGTAATACCTCTCTTCGACTGCTATCAAATTCTCATCTGTTCTCCTACCAGTAATATTCCAGGAATGTTATATACTCAGATATAAAGTCTTATGGACCTTATAAGGACTATAAGGACTTGTGCAAACTTGAGGTGTCCTCTGATATCTGTGACGCTGGGTAGTGGGCTTGGAAAAGAGAATTTTGTTGGAGCAAGAGCATTAGAATGATTGCCCATGTTGTGGGCAATGTTGGTATCAAGGAGGCAGTGAGAAGGAGGCCATTGTATTTCACCCTCCCTGGCAAATCCATGTTTGAGAACAGGAATCACCAACCTGCTTGTTAGGCCCACCAAAGACTGCATACACTTGCTTAAAGATAGTCTGATACAATTTCATCGTAGTACGAAGGGGTTTTGAGTTGAATGGCTTTAATGAGAAGTGATGTCCTTAGCCATTGAAGGCACAGCAGGAACAGTAGCTGAGATTTAGCTTACTGAGAAGAAAATTATCTACTAGTACTTTTATTTCTGTTCTCAGTAAAGTGAGGATTGCCTTGGATTCTTAATCACCTTATGTTTGGACTAATATAGTGTGCATTAAGTATATTTAACACCTCTTGTTAATCTACTGTTTTTCTTACAGTAGCAAAACTATATCACTAACTCCAATTTGGTACATGTATACTTGAAGTTAACTCCACCTAAAGGCTGTTGAAACTACATCTAAGCTTGTAAAAGCAAAACTAGGCACTCATAGTTAAAATGGTAATACAACTGAGGCTGAATATAGTAAAATGGAAAAAAGCTCATTTTCCAGAAAACCTTGAGATTAGGTTAGTAACACTTAAATAACATCATGGTGAAAGCTCATTCTTTTATGGTAAGTCCTAGTCTCTTAGGAGACTAGGAATTTGACAGTAGTAATCTCTGAATATCTAAAATGAGATGGGCCAGCTGTGGTTCACGTATAACTGATATTCTATGGTGCTCCATCTGTTATAAAGGGGATTAAAGAAGAATCCATTAATCTTCAGGCAACTGTGCTTTGCTACTTCTTTCAGGGACTTGCAGAACCTTCAGAAACAAGGCCTTTTTCATCTTGCCAGTTAAAATTAAGATATGAAGCATTTGGTTGCCTGCACTATAATATCTTCCTTTTCTGGTACCTTTTTGCAAGAAACCAAACTTTTATTGTTCTGAAATGGGAAGAAGGGGTGAGAAACTGCAGAGAAAGGCCAGGCTTGCATTTCAAAATGATCCGGAAAGTTTGAGGCAGCTTCTAAAAAAGGAGGAGATATGGGATTCATAAATGAAAATTCATGTAGTCAGAGAAAAATAAATATTACAATTTCATAGATGTAACCCAGTGTAGAAGAATTCATTACTTTTCTCCTTAGAACTGCTCTACTTTGATGTATAACACATTGCACGGTCACCTGAGGGAATGTGCTAAGTTGTGACTGAGAGTTTGAGAGAAGTGCTAGCCATGAAAGCACTAAGAAGCTGCTCTAAGAAGTGGTCCAAATATGAAGAGGTCTAAGATCTTTTAAACACTGTAATCTCCTTGGGACATGAACATGTAGTCTTCTGTTTCTGATCAGCAAAGAAGTCACTTAATCATTACAATCACCAGGGCTGTTGTTTAGGAGTGTAATCTGAACAGATGAGCTGTTGATTGCTTCTCCTTACTAAAGGTTGAAATTCAAGTCCAGAATTTTGCTCTTAACTGGTGCTGGTTGGGACTTAGACATTCCTCCTATGACTTTAATAATGCTTTTTACAAACTTGTGGAGTCTTAAAAGAATAGAGAATTTCATACGGATGTTTTTCTAAGCTCTTGCAGTTATAATAAAGCGGTATTGCAAAAATCTGTGTTAAAAATTAAATGGCAGAAAAGAAAAATGGGGCAAGGAGCAGTGAAGAAAAAGTGGGCAATGGCAAAAAAAAGCGTGGAGAAAATATTCTGTAAGCTCATTGTGCCAAAGAATGACATTTTATGTATTTGTGAAGAACTTAGTGCACCAGCAAGCCTAATTAATGCCTGTATTTGTCTCTTAATTATAAGAGGAATTATAAGATTATTCAGATTTTAATTGCAATCAATAATACGACAAATTATTTTTATAGGCACTGTTTTATAGACATTTATTTTAGCACAGTGGTTTTTATGTCAGCTGACTTGATGCCACAAGCCTATCTCAGTACATTGCCAAACATGAAAGAAGAGTCTCTGATCTGTGTGAATAATGGTAGAATTGATATGTATCCTTCATAAACAGAGGACTTTGAGGCATTTATCTAGTATGTATCATGCTGTATACACACTGGGAGGGGATAACAAGCTTTAATAATGGAGAATTTGTGGAACAGCATTTAAATTCATCTTTTGAAAGCAAGACTTGTATCTGTTCAGACTTTCAGCTTTGTGATGGTAGAGGTATCCTTTAATGATGACTGGATTGAACTCTGATGGCTAAGTGCTTGTAGATCATTACTCTTCCTCATAATAAACACTTCAGGGCTAGAGACATTCCTAGGAGTACAGCTTTGGGAACTGTGACCATTGTCACTTTAGCATATTGTCATATTTCATATGCTAAACTAGAGCARGCCTTTTTAATACTTTCCTTAAAGTTAATTCATGATTTACAGAAGTTAAGATGGCCATGATCTTTTATCAGCCTCATTCGCATGAAAGTGCTATAATTTTGTTCCATTTGATTCAAATACAACGTGTACCTGTGGTATTTGTTTTTTGTTTTTTCCCCTTTTGTCCTGACATGACCTAGGGGTATGAATATGTGAGAGTTCTTTATGCTCTACACTGTATGTTTTGAGATTGAGGTAGTAATACACCAGTTAGCAGTTTTACATAATCTCACTGATTTGAGTGGCTTTATCCTTTTCTTGCACTATAAGTGAAAAAGACTCAGTCCCTTAACATTTAAATTGGAGATACAGATTCCTGATGTAAACTACTTGCAATGACATTAATAGTGGGCACAGCCCATTAGTGTGAGCTCATATTAGCAACATCTTAATAATCATGACAGAGCTTTTTTAAAGTTATGGGAATTTCACTGTAGCATATAATTAAATGTGTATGGAATTTTTATTGGTTATAATTAAGATGCATGATCTTTGTTTATCATAGCATTAGAAAGTACTATAATCGCTCTGAAAAGCACTGCTTGTCATGTGGTATTGCTTAATTATGGAAAAATACTATAAGACTTCAGGCTGGGCTGATTAAAACAATTAGCACAAAATTATAATCAGATGCTATTAAAGTATATAAAAATATTTACTAGCCTTTTCATGACTATGGGAATTGGGCTTTAAACATTGCTGGTTTTAAAGAGATTATGCAATTTATATTTTTCACTGTTACTATATAGGAAAAGAAAACATGAATCTACTCACCACTTGTTAGGTAACATAAACAAGGAACTCACTTACATGTATGTACTTAAGAATATTCTCATATGTTTTAGATTCTTAAATAATGTGTGTTGGTCTTGATTCTCCTGTTATCCACAAAAGTTTTCCCATTTATATCTCTCTTGGTTTCAGCTGATAATATGAAATGTAAAAATGGGTTCCTTTCATTGTTATCAGATCCAGAGTTCCTGTTATAATATCTAGATAATATCCTCCTGCCCCTTTGCCTCTCCTTGGGAAACAATGACTGTCTCTGAGATTCAGTCACTGAGACAATGGTTATGCCAGTGTTAATATTTCCCCCCCAATCGTTATACGGCATATATCTGATATCAATTTTTGTTATGATGGTTTGGATTCTGTATGGATCTTGGAGAAAATCATCAGCTGAGGTAGCTGGAACCAGCAACATCACCAGCTAAAATGCAGAAATCAAATGGGTGTAGGGAATCCAATTTCTAATTATGATTATTTTGTTGTCTTCTGGGTTTTGAATATTTAAAGTGCACTTAAGTAATATTTTTCTCCACAGCCATATGGGATAAGAACTTAAGCATTTTAAAATAATAAATGCAATGAAAGAATGTGTCTCAAAAGTGAGGCCTAGACAGCATCACTGCTTACCCATGAACACTGGCAGTACTGGGACTGACACTTTTCTTTGAGCTGACTGTTTTGTTTTGGAAATAGGTTTCTTGCTGTTTGCAGAGTATTCTCTTCAGTTCCTTTTTGAATCTCCTACACTGGGTAAGGAGGGAGACCTGATGATGTGAACAGAGCTCTGTAAGTAGCAAGTACTGAGCAGGGAGACATCATTAGCTGAACTGATGTCTTGCATTGCTGCTCCTCTTTTCTCAATGTGTAGGTGGAACAGAAGCCTACTCTTCATATGATGTCAAGGGAATGTTGTAATCTAGAAATAGATTAACTTGGAGGTCTAGAGAGTACTAGATAAGAATTTTAGCATTGGAATGAAAAAATAAAATGGTATTTTTAGTCCCCAAACTCTCCCCACTACTGCATGTTATACATTTAAAATCTTTCAGGTCATTGTTATCAATTTCTTCCCAAAGTAAACTCTGAGAAATTCCTGCCTTATATCTGCCCCAGTAATAAAAGAGGGCCTATATTGTTTCAGCTGGGAGTTTTCTCATTTGTTGTGGTGAAGTAAGTTTGTCAGTGTTTTTCTCTTCTCTGTCTCTCACCAACCTCGGCTATTTACGTAAGTGAGAGATGACAACCCTACGGCAACTTTTGAGATGCACTGTTTCCCTCAGTAGGCTAGGTGTTCTCTGAAACAGTATTAAGCTATGCTGTGCCTTTCTTCTAATGCTACATGTTTGCTTACTACTAAATCTGTAATTTTCTCTACTTCTTTTCTGTTTTGCTTTCTCCAAAACTGTGTTGTCTGAGTTTCCATGATAAACAGATGCCAACCATTTCTGTATGCTACACAAATAATTGCATGTGTATGCAGTTCAACTGTTCTAGTGAGTTTTTGAAGACATTAAAAAAAAAAAAAATCCAAGGCAGGAGATCCTACAACAAAATTCTTACTTTGCCTGCACATAGCATGGGAACTTGCGGGATATGTAGACACCATCAGCTGAAATATCTGGTGCAAATAAGTAACACACTGCTGGTCCCAATCATAACACTTCTGTTTGTTTGTTCATTTAGGATGTTGGCAAGTAAGATTATTTCATTCTCCTGCTAGAAACCTTAATTGATTATATTAATTCAAATGAGATACTATATTATCTGTGCATTTTTTTATATTAGATTCTCTTTAGCCAGACCCTACTGTGTTGACTCTCAGCTGTGTACAATAGTTCCTTAAAGACAATATCACTATTCATTTGAAGCTATACCTATCTCTTAAAGAAATAACCATGATGAAGAGCTTCAATTCTTGCACTAACATGCAGGAGGATAGACTCAGCTAATGCATGATGCTGAACCAAGGATAGTTAGTGGGAGAATGGAAGCTGGAAGACCACTCGACTAGGTATTTATCTGCTGGCAAATAATACACCTTTGAATCTTAAGCAGTAATTTCTACAAACTCCACCAGCATGACAAAATTGAGATGGCTAGAAAGGCTGATATTTTATTTTATTTTTTTGTGAAGGTGCAACCTCAATCAGATTCTTTTTGTCAGTTGTCTATCTGTGTTGACAGTAGCTCAGTGGAACCACCATGCTGGAATAGCTTTCTGGCTGGTCCACCAGCTTTCATCCCACCCAGTGACAACTCATCCAAAATCCTGTAGCTTTATTTCATCTTTTGGATGACACGCTTCTCTAAAGTGATATCTTTCAGCAGTTTCCTGTTTCAGGGACTTGGCATGCTCACCATGGCATCTGAGGCCTTTCAGAAAATAATGGTTTCCTACTGTATACTTCCAATTCTGCTTATACATCAACCCAGAACTTGTGCTGAGTCTTTGATTTAGATTTAGAATTTATCTTTTCATCACTTAATGGCTCTGAAAATCACTTTCTATTGCTTTCTCTTGTAGTGCATTTCATAGTGCAGACCATTTAGGTAAATAGGGTTTGCTGAAACTTAGACTCCTGTCCTCCTTTGATCATTGCTGTCTCATGCTCTAGTTCATAAGTTGCATTTGTTTCTTCTAAAGTATCTCTGATGTACGGAAGAATGAGACTAGAATATGAGGGCAGATCTACACTGTAAAATCAAGCTTTGATGCCAGAATTAATCTAGCTAATGTGGGTAAGAGCAGTAGTGAAGATAAGCAGCAGCAAGGACTCTAGTCAGAAACTACAATATGCATCAATATTTGTGCTTTGGTATAGAAATTTTCACTTTGCTCCTGAAATTGAGTCCAAGTTGTTGATATGGAAAGAAGTCTGGACAAACGTCTCTTTATTTATTTTTATTTATTTATTTTAACAGCTATTGGTACAAGTGCTAATGAAATCAAGTTTTTTCATGTGCCAAGCACTTGCTATAATCACGTTTTGTTTTGTAGCTACAACAGTAATAACTCGAAGACTGTGCTCTAATTACTATATGTTCTCCTCCCTTACCTGTAGGTAAATTTTTGAAATTAATGTACAATAAGTGCTTATCTGATTTTAGGATGAAGTACAGAACAGTGGAGGCAAATATTGTTCAGCCTAGATTAACTTTTTGATTCTTATATTCAGTAGAAAATCTGCAGTCACCAATGATGCAAAAACACAGCCCTTTCTGTCTGTCTCTGGTTAAGTTTTGGTCATGAACATAACAACTAACAATATCACAATGAGAACAGAATTCAGTGACCTCTGTTATTCCATGGTTTCAGCAGCTCTGTCTCACTGGGAGTGCTTGGAATTTTTCAGTCAACTTAGCAACATACTCTTTGATACACTCTTCATTATTAAGCTAATAGGGAGGCCCATGGAGGACTTTAAAATGGATTCAAGTGTGAAACCAGTAGGTAATATACATAATGAGGCCATTGCTACAGCTGTGCTGCTCGGTAGAATTAAACCACAAAGGAACTTGAAATTGGCTTGAGTTGAATTGGCTTGAGGTAGACCTGCACCTGTGAACAGCAGAGAGGTTGGAAGTTTCCTGCAGAGTCTGGGATTTTTTTAATCGGCTAAGGTTTTCAATGTATAAGTGACCTTTTTAAAGGCAATTTGGTGGTGCAGGTGGTAGGTTTCTTTTTTGTTGCTGTTTTACTGATTAAAAAAAAAAAAAAAAGAAAATCTCCATGTGTATTTCTCCCTCTCTTTCTCCTCCTAGGTTCTGCAATCAATGTTCTCCCCATTCCTTACCTCTCTGTGGATTTTACATCTCCTTCCATATCTGTCTTACCACAAGGCTTCTTTTTTTTGTAATGCAATATAATGTTATGGTATGAATCTGTCTAAAAGTACTAACCACATCTCACTTTGCAAAGACCTTTGTGTTTTCAGATCTTACTGGTGTTGTCAAACACTTGCTAACATAACAAGGCTATTCAAAGTTAATTTTTCAACTTTTCCAAGTCTGTCCGTGCATCTGGAATTAGGAAATTGTAAGATGATGCCCAGCCTTGTTACTCTGGAAAGATGAATGTTCTTGTGGCTAAGACTGGTTGGGGAGAACAGAAGGTGAGAAGAAAGACTTAGTTCTTATCTCCGTCAAATACTTTTCATGCCTTACAGCATCTCACTTAATCTTCATGTATCTCTGTAGGAATCTTGTACCCCCTTGTACCTGTAGGGATAATGGCACTTCTTTTCTACTCCTATCCATCCCATTGTTTTTGTTTGTGAACTTTTACTATGAAGACTGTTCTTTATAGTGTGTATGTAATGAGATGATATCTATATTGGTTCCTTCAAGCTGTGCCATAAATATTCTTGAGAATCATCTGTCAAAACATCTCCCCAGTGAAAAATTCACGTGTTTAGGAAAACAAAGTATTTTGCCTGTTTCCATGCTTTCATTTTATTTATTTATTTTTCTTCTAGTCCAGAAAGACAGCTCAGCCCAAGTTTCCTGAGAGGTAGTGTGGTTTTCTTTTTGTTGCATGTATTGCTGCAGTGCATTTTGGAGTCTTTTGATCATATCATATCATGAGAGTGATACAGACTGGGGAGTCCAAAAGAGCTGATGAATATAAATCCCAAGAGTAAGAGCAGCAATTCATGAGACTGTACCTCAACCCTATTCCCAGCAGGAATCCAACATTTTAAATCCTGGAACATGGAAATATTTTGTTTTCAGAGAAGTTGAGATTATTATAAATCTACAGGAACTTTATTTTCCAGTCTCACTGATTATACAGTTATTGAATTTATATTTGGAACTTAAGCAAATGGTGATGCAGAGATTTCAAGAGGAACAAAGATTCTGATTTTTGGGATGGGGTGTTCTGGGAGGAGTTGGGTGTCGTTTTGTTTGTTTTTCTATTCAGTGCATTTAACACAGCAGGCATAGAGAGGGTGCTGCTGTAAGTAAAAGTTGTCTCAGGTTATCCTTATAGACTTGTGATACATATGAAAATAACAGTCAAGAGTCTGTGCTTGAGGAAATGCAGGCTATCATGCACTTGTGAAAAAGAGAATCATTCTGAATTTATTTCTTGTGACTCACAGGTAATCTGGGAGAACCAGTAAAATGCAGTGTGGTTTGAGAGACATGGGGTTGGTAGAACACTGCTGTCTGAGCTCAACATGCAAAACATTTTAGTGATTGTGTGTTTGTGTATAATGAAAGTTCATCTCTTGGGGACCTGAAAGAAACATGGCCTTTAAAGAAAGAGGAGAAAACATTTTAAGCAATAGAAAGATTGAAGACATAAAGGAAATGTAACAGCGACACTCAAAACACTTAAAATAGCTTTTTGGGTTTTAGGCATGAGAGTGAAATAAAAAGTGAAGTCTTAAGACTCTAGTGACTTTAAACAAGCTTTTCTTGAGCCAGTGAGCTTTTTGGTTTATGTTTGTGAAGTGGCCAAAAACATACAAGCCTTGTTTCTGATAGAACTAGAAACATTTGGGAAATATTAATTCCGAAAAAAAAAAAAAAAGCTGCTGGCTAAATATAGAAAAGAATATATCCTTGAAGGGCAGAGATTATTTTGTTTCTTCTAAAACTGATTGCAGAAATTTAAAACTAGGACTGCTCTCACACAGCACCCATTTTCAGAATTGGCCACACTGTGTGTGTGTGTGTGTGTGTGTGTGTGTGTGTGTGTGTGTTTTTAATAGTCTGAAATGCTCAGTTAAGCTTCTTCCATTTTAAGGACAGGAGCAGATCTCGGCATTTCCAACTAGAACAGCAAAGTTACAATATCAAAAATCTCCTAAAGTAGTCTCTTCCTGCTGTGAGATCCTGGGCAAGCAGCGTAATTTGAATAAAATTGTGAATTCTTTGAGGTTCATCCAAATTGAAAGTGAACTTTGAACCTTTAGAGATTCACACATCACTAGTTTCTTCAAGGTGAAACAGTTTCTGAGGCAAGTCCAGGAAAAACAACTGCCCTTTGAAGCCCCCAGGGCTGTTTGGGGAGGCCTCTTGCATGCCCGAGGGCGACGCAGGAGGCAGGTGAGTGGTTGGCCGAGCGCTGGGTGAAGCCGCCGCTGAGCGTAGCCGCCACTGCAGGCGTGGGAACGTGCCCTTCTGGCATGGCGACAGCTCATGGAGCTGCTGTGAGTGGGACATGGCCTACCTTACTGTGGTGTTCTGCTCATCAGTTTGTCTGAATAGAAGTCGTTGAGTTTATGGGCCACATTCACACCAGTATAAATTGATGCAACTGATTTAAAGTCAGCAGAGTCTGAACTGCTTAAAAGTGCGCAGAAAGTCATCTACTGGATCAGCGAAAAGAATGAGATTGGACCAATTGTCCTGAGAATTTAAAGCGCTACGCTGTTTGAGTTGGTTTCTAGCTCTTTTTACACTGCTTATTGTCAGGGAAGAGGGAAGCGGGGCAGGAAGCTGGCTATTGGCTTACTTATTCTGTTTGATGTTTGTTTATTTTGGCTCAACTCTTACAAGACTGTCTTTAACTCCAAGTTAATTTAGGGTCACACTTCCTAGTTCTCACAGCTGCTCCAGGACCATCAGCTGTCCTCTCTCGGAGAGGCAGCAAGCCTCTCCTTTGTGATATTCCTGCGGTTGCTGCAATTCTTCTCGTCTCTCAGGACCTGAGAAGGAGCAGTGCCACATAGCTTTAACTCATCTTTCTGCTCCTGGTTTTGCATTTTTAAAGATTAAGTATGGAGAAAAGAGAGGGTGAAGAATTTCTCTCTCTCTCTTTTTCTTTTTTCTTGTTTTTTTTGTTCCTCAAAAGACTGGAATAAAAAGCAAGAAGCCGAGCTGCTTGTTCACATTTGCTTAAGAAGATGATTATTCCTGAGTACATGCAAACCCAGAGCTAACCTTATGAACTTAGATCTTTGTTCAACTAAAATAAAAAAGTGCATCTCCAAATACACTAGAAAGTAAAAAAGTGATTTATTTATTTATTTTTCTCCCCACATTTCACTGGTATTATTATTATTATTACTATTTTGGTCAGTTTGGCTTTAGATTCTCTGTCATGCAATAGGCATGCTTTTTATTCTGGTGGTCAGGCACTACATAGTTACTCCTGAGATAGTAAAGTACTGTACAGTAGGAAAACTGAGGAAATAACCTTTAATGATTCTTTGCAAGATGTTATTTCTACCTTTGCAAAGGCTGATTTAAGTCACAGTGGCAGACAACAGCCAGGAAAAGGGCAAGATAATACTTTATAATAGAGAATGTGAATCTTCCTTACAATGTTAAAATAAAGAGTACTGGGTATTTTCCTTCACAGGCAGTTAAGACTAGATTCTGTCAGGCAGTACTGTTTTCTGTATAGTCCTTCACTAGGGATTATGGTGACCTGATCTAATTTAGATTATGTAAGCAAGTCCTCACTACGATCTTTTTTTAAACTCTTATGAGACAGCTCTTTTCTGCTCTGCCAGCTGTTGGGGCAATAGCAGGGGTGGACCTTTATGGGAGGTGCACAGACGGTTTGCCCCTCATGGAGAAAGACTCCTTGCGTGTGAGCTCTAAGCACAGTGTTCTAGTTCCATCAGAACCAGATCCAAAGTGCTTCCAGGATGAGTGTAGCATCTGATCCTGCTGACAGGGTCATCTTGGCTGTGGGCCAGATAGCTGATACTTAACTTTTTTTCTGCTAAAATGCAATTGAAGTGAGAAAATGTCACTGAATTCTCAAAGCTAAAATTTTTGTTTCATTTTGTGTTTTTTTTTTTTCTGTTAGGCTTTGGCTAGCCTTCTGTTTTGTTTGGTTTTGTTTTTTTCTTCTTCTGCACATCTTTATCCTGCTTTTACTTTATGAGTCTGTGTTTGCATATGGAGCAAAGCTAGAAGAGAAATTCCTGCATTTGCTTTTCAGTTTGGACTGTTTTTAAAATTTAAAAATCATAGCAGTCAGAGTGTACTTTTTTTAATGGAATAATTTTGAAATAAAATTATTGACAGAGATCAAGTTGTAATAAAAAGTTGTTGTTCATCCTTTCTGTTTTGATTGAAACTAGTGAATTGAGGCTACTTCAGAAGCTTTCTTCTGAAATATTCAGAGGTAAGATTGAAGGTCTGACATTCCAAGATGTTGTCACTGGAACTGCACTAACTTAAAACTAAATTTACACACTAAACAGCAAAACCCTGTATACATGGTTATTCTGTAAAATAAAAATTCTTTCATGAAGAGTTAGAAGGGCACAATATAAACAGTGGAAGTGATTGGAAATGTTTAATCTTTCAAGTTCCTAAGGTATTCATCTAAAATTCAAATAATATAACAATACAGTATGCTAAGAAAGAGTATCATAATATTAATGACTATTATTCTAGATCTGGGCCATTAAGCTTCTAGTAACTATTTGACTGTAAAAGTAGTGGGGATGTATACATGTCTTTGTATTTGATGGCATGACTAGATCCATTCTAGGAATTGCAAAATAAGTGAATAAAAATATGACTAGAAATTAAACTGGGGAAATTCCATCTGTTCTTAGATTTCTGCCTCATGCATAATACCAGCAGCAGTTCTAAGTTCTGTAACGGATATCAAGATGTTAATCAAAAACACCTTATTAACACGTGTAGGAAGGCTGAGCTTGTAGCTGCAAACATGTCTCCTCTACATACTCAGTACTGAATATGTCAAGGGCTTTTTGGCCTTGCTTAGACCATGTCCAGACATGGCTAAGGAATTTGTACTAGTGGAAGATGGACTTACAGAAAATCAAATATAACTTTCCCCCTTCTGAACTGTAATTAATGGGAAGCATGTTTTCTTTTAATATAATATCCAGGTCACTTTAGAATGAAAATCTGAAGCCTACGGTCTTGTCAATGAAATCCCCTAGGCCTCTTATTGTACGTCTTGGATTTCTGAGTTCCTGCTGTGGAGGAACTGGGTATTTTTTTAAGCTTTAAGTCAGGGGAGTATCCCTGCTTCTGAGAGAGGCCAGTGCTGTTCTAGTGTATTAGACCAATCTTGTACCCGCTCCATGTACCAGTCCTACACTGTGGATTTTTCTGAGCTGAGTACCATACTTTAGGTTCCTTCTTTTACCTGAGCCTCATGACTGTTTTTGCTTTCCGGAGCTGGACTTCTAACAAAAACACAGCAGATTCCTGAAAAATTGCCCTTAATGTAAGCAGACAGTATAAATATTTTGTCTGCATTCCTATTTTGTATGTATATATGCCACCATGTTTTGACTAAAGAACATGTGCTTCACATGCTGGTCCTAGGTTAAGTGCAAGCAGGAATTTCATAGACTGCTTTTCACATCGTCTTTTTGTAAGTCTTCTGGCAAAGCTGGCTTTTTCAGTTTGTCCGTATTAGCAGTAGAATATTTGAAGATTGCATATTTTTATTTTATCAGTACRTATGTAAAAAGCCACTAAAGCTGATTTGTCAAGTATTTACACATGCTTTTTTCAAGAGAACTTGCCCATGTCTGACAGAGGTTGCAGTTCTAACACTTACCAAATGAATTCAATGTGACATTTTTGCCCAGGGCAAAATAACAATTTTTGAGCAAATTTGTCCCAGTGAGAATTTAATGCTATTTTCAATAAGAAATGTCCATATTTTCAGTGTGAATCATACTTGGTTTATTATTTTGTGAAATAGTACTCCATAGTCATTCCAAAGTATCTTACTTTTGTAAGAAAACTAGTGAAAGTAAAGAGTTGTGGTGATTTGTTTTTTTTTTTTTGGTGAAAGGTTTATGTTATTTCTGAGCAATAAGATTTTTTTTTCTTCTGGCTGCTAATTCTAGCTTATTGAAGATTGCCAATAATTTTAAGTGATGAGGCAAGAAGCTTGTCCTATCAGGAGTTGAGACAGCTCACTGTGAATATAGGTCCTGAGTCAGGTCATAATATGAGATCAGAACTGCAAACAGTGTAGAATGAATTCAATGAACTTGACTAACTTGTACTTGTCAGGGATTTGGCCCAATTATTTTGCCTACAAAGAAGAAAAGAATGTTGTTTCTGAACTTGACCAAATATGAAATACTTTGCATTTATTTCAGTGACAATTCAGTCCAGTGTATTTCATAGTACTAAGCTTAAATAGAATAAATAGTTTTTTTGAATCATATTGTCCTGCACTAATAAAATGGGATGTCTGCTAATTTTTCTGGAGCACCTTATCTGAAGATAAATAACTTTTGTACAGGAAACACAAATCAAAATGATTTAACTGTATGCTGACATGCTGAAAGCAGTATTGTAGATAAATGGCATTATGATCAGTTTTGCTAGGAGGCCTGCAATGAATATTATTAACAGAGACTTTGAACTGAAAGACATGATCCCCCTGAAAGTTGTAAAGAAGCAAAATAAGATGGTGCATCCTAACAAAACAAACATATTTTAATCTTGAGTTCCATTTGAGAGTGGTGTATATCTATCACTTCCATCCAAGCAACAAGAATCCTTGTAGACTATCATCTGCCTCAATTTTTTTCTGGCTTCTATTCATAATTTCTGGTATTTCTAGCTCCTTTTGCGATCTTCTTGAGTGTCTTCTCATCTTTATAGTGCATGTGCCTCCCACTTCTTCCCTGCAAGGTGTTAATCTTTCCCTGTGCTTCTATTTCATGTAAGACATGAATACTAATTTTAATTTTCCTTGTTTTTTTTTTAAACTGATTTTAAAAATCTATATCTTTATGTAGCAATAGTATTCTGAAATTATTTACATACATTTTGTCAAAAATGTCTTGCAGCAAACGAAATGACAGTAAAACTCTTTAAGTGATCATAATTATGGAAATAATGCAAACCAAACTACTTTTGTATACCATGCCTGGATGTATAAGCAACTGCTGCACAGCTCTGGGTACCATGCCAGATGGCCAAATTATAACAAATATATTATTTTTTTTGAAGAAATGTTCAGGCTGATTCAAATCTAAGGAGTACAGAAAAAATGTCCACTATTGAGCAAAAAAAGATTTGAGAGAGAGAGGATACTAGTCTTCTCGATCTGCTTGCATTATGCCAGATTCTGATTCTTGCTACATTGTGAATTCAGGGTAATGCCTTTGAAATGAAGAGTAGTATTCTGGATTATTTTTTTTTCCTCCCTGTGGTGCAACTCATCTGGCCCAAAACAATAGTTAGTAATAAACATGGAAAACATCGGCCGAGTCCTACAGGCCTTGATTACAGCTTCGACTGGCATCAGGTTTCCATCAAGTGCAGTTACAGTTCTTGTGAATGAATTCTGAAATACATGAGGCTCTGATTCATTTTGGACTAGCAATTGAATCTGAAGGTGCCATTTCAGGGGACACGTAAGCATTCATCAGACCCTCAAGCCTCAGGAATCTGAGCACATCTCTTGGACAGCCGGAAGCTGGAATAATTAGAGATTGGGGTGGGTGCGTGGAGGATAGGGAGGGGAAAGAAAAGGCTGAAGGAGTGAGGACGAGGAATTGAGCCTATTACTCCAAATCTTCAAAGCAGTTGCTCTCAAACTTTTGTACCATGGACCGCTGTCAATTTTTCACACCTTTGTGGTTCATCTATCAAAAATTATGTTGCTACTCTTTGAATTGAGCATGTTGTGAAGGTGATGGTTCAGAATTCTGTGGATAGAGAGGGCAGAGGGACCTTTCAGCGAAAAGTGAATTGGGAGATTCAAACATTTTGGATGCTGAGTTAGTGGCAAACCCTGCTTGCCTTTCTTAGAGGTTCTACACTGACTGGGAAATGACAAAATAGCTTAGTGCAGCAAACCTCTTCACTCTCTAACTTTATTTTAATCACAATTCAGTTATGTTTAACCAATTTGCATAAGGTAAATTAAAAAAATGCATTAAAAAGTTTCCAGGTCAGGCATTTTATGACAATCTTTGTATGTAATGCTTGTATTTGTAAGTGTTACTATTCGCTTTTTGTCAGTGTATGCCTGTGTCTCCAGGCATACTGACTTGAGCTTCCCACTGTTAGACCTGCATCCTTCTCATAGGACTATGCTTCCTGTAGTTATGCTGAGCTGTAATCAAATTGGATGAGTTTAGCTCATGATTTTGACTTCTATTGGTCAGATCATAAACTAATTTTTTTCCACTGTGTTAGAAATCCTAAAAAGGTGGAGTAGGAGGGCTTACTACCAAGTAACTTTATTGTTTGGTTGTTGAAATATGTACTCTTCAACCAAGAGTTTGTTTGATTTAAAATTTTTATTTTTTTTAACTTAAGTAGACATGTAGAAAAGAAAATATCTATTGAGTGATGGCTTAGCATTTCCTCGCAGTTTAGCTGTGTAACTCCTTGTTGAACAACTGAATCTGAATTCAGTTTGCCTGTATCATTTCAGTTGTAATAAAAATCCTTCTTGATTCCCAGCTCCTGCCTCAGAGGGGCAATGGTTTGCTGTCCCCCACATCTTTAGAAATCCCGTGTCTGTCTTGGATACCTTTCAGCATCTAAGCTCATGCTATTTACACCTATGTGTGAGCAACTGAATCAAGCCTTTGCTTTTAACCAGTTTGGTAGATGAGGAACAGGTTTTGTGACRCTCTTGAGTTTCAAACGATGAGGCTACAAAGAGAATTGCAAAGGAGCAGTTCTGATCTCCAGTCCAGACGCAGGAAATGGCCTCTTTGGGGGCTGGCTYGTGAGGGGTGCATGTGTTTCTCTGTTTTGGAATATGCATAGTTTAATTCTGAGCTAAAGGGAGGGTGTTGTTGCTTTTGGCTAAGAAAACAGTATCCAATAACATGGTCTTTCTTTTGTGTGTTTCTGAAAAATAAAGATGGATTCTTGCTGAAGCTTGCTCTTAGCCTTACCTCTTTGCCTCTCTCTGGTAACCACTGCCTCTGCAAACAGAAGAGTTAAAGGAGCTGACCATTCCTCTCTCCCATGAAAACCTCTGCTGTCATCCCAGCTAACTTTCATACCCTTTGCTCAGCCTCAGAAGCCCTCTTGCTCCATCCGGCCATAGAAATATGCTGCTGGATGATGTATATGGTTGACTTTCAATATTGCATGAGGTATGGTCTAAAGATGTCAAAAGAAGCAGCAAGTCAGAGTACGTTATGGTTTGTGAAAATGTTGAAGTTTGGCTGGTGTTTCTCTAGTGTATTTTTTTGATGAGAAAAATTAAAAGGCTTATTTCATCTGGAGCTGGGAACTGTGTAGATTGTGTATGCAAAATACACAATCTTGTATATTCTTGTATATTTTGAAGTCTAATGTTAAAGTTACTGATTCACTGCGTTGTTGTAGTACATACTGGTGTTGTGGTGGAGAAAATAGTCATTCAGTTATGACCTTTGTGTAAACCTTTCGGACTAAGGGAGGAAGAGCGAAACTGGGGTAAGTTGGTCATATGGCAGTGAAAACTGCTGAACTCTGATTCCCAGCACTGTAATCCTTGTTTTTAAGAGAATGCTTATACCGAATAGAAGGCCAGAATGTGATACTTACTTTAGTTCACTGAAAACATCTTTGTGAGCTGTAACAGTGTCACTGGGCGGCGAGGCGGAGGCCTGCGGGGAGGGAGGCCGTCTCTCTCCTCCCGGCCTGAGGAGGAACCGTGAGCCCGTCCGCACGGCACCTAGCTGCGGCGAGACATCGTACATCTTCCAGTGAAAACAACAGGGAACGATCCCCCCCGCCCTGGTGAATCCCCACAGTGGCCTTGTGAGGCCAGTGAAGAACGTGTTGCTGGCATGCTCAGCCTTATTAACTAAGACGATTTTACAGGAGCGGGCCTTTCTTTGCACCCAGCTTGTCGATGAGGCGCCGTTTGGGTTATGGCGCCCTGGGGCCGCCCGGGGCTGGGCTGGCTGGGGCCGGTCGCGGCCGGTCAGGCGTCCCGGGCTGGCGCCGCCTTGGGCGGCAGCACGCCTGGAGCAGGAGCCGGGCGCGCTGCTCGGCGGCTGCCCTCCCGCCTCGCAGGCACGTTTATTGTCCGGTTACACTTTATCTATTTATACATGGGCTGTTTCTGTTTGTGCATGTATTTGTGTTTCTCTATGCACAGCTACCTGCGTCGAAAATGTAAATAGTTGAGACATAAGGCGTTAGAATGATTTATGTTGTTGTTTACCAAAAGGTGTACCCTGTATTTTTCTAGCACTTTGGCTAAATACATGTATAAGTTTTTTTCCATAAAGTCGAATATTTCCCTTAAGGAGTTAAGTAATATCTCTGAAACGTTCGGAGGTTAAGATTGAGAAGTCTCCAATATATGTCCCTGATTTTTCTGACTCTATTGCTTATTTGTTTAGTCTGATGGGAATAGGCTTTGTCTACTGTGCTTGAAGAAGAAAAGAAGATTTTGTACTCCCGGGAGGCCAAGCAGTTTTCATTGGTATTTTAGTGAAATATTAAAGGCAAAGCAGATTTGGAGGGACATACTGTAAAGGCTGTCACAGTGATCAGAGGAGCACTGGAGTGAGGAAAGGGACGGCTAAATGTGTAGGTGGAGAGCCGGCCCATTTGTGCAAAGGTATGAGTAACCCGGGTTATGAATTGGTTGCAGATGGAAGCTGGCAAGCAAGAAAAGTGGAACAAAATTATATTGACATCCCTGTGTTGTCTAAAGACCACTACAAGACCATTAGTATTGCTGCGTAGCCAGCAGGGAGGCCCTGTCAGGGTGAGATTTTACTTAGGCAACTGGTATTGATTTTTGGTTTGCTGCCAGGATGTAGGAAGGAAAAGATTTTTTTGCTGTGTCCATATTCATGGCCACAAAGTGGTGTGCTTGAAGCTGGAATGCAGATTTGAGAGAGGCTGTGTGGTATCGTAACGTTAATTTTATTTGGGGAACAATAAAAATTCCTTTCAATCACCCTTTGCACTTCTTGTCTTTTCTTCCATCATCTCTGTTCTCAGTTCTCCTGTTGGGCCTTTCTGAAACATATAATTCAGGATCCAACACACTCGGTGATGGCTTGCAGTGTCCCATTTGGCACACTTTTTTTTCTTTTTCCCGTCGCTCAGAATTAACTTTGAGCAACTTGTTAGTGTTCCCAGTCACTGCAGACAGATGCCCCCCACATCTGACCGTCCCTGTCACCCCGCGCAGCCACAGCAGCACTTCAGCCTTCCCTGCACCACTGCCCCGCACGGGGCCACCGCTGGGAGCTGGGCCTGCAGCCGGCACGCTGGACGTGGGCTTCCTTCAGCTTCTGGCCAAACTTTGGTCCTGCTGCTGCCAAGTAATGCTGCGAGTTGTGCCTTTGGGATGTGGCTGCTCGCCTAGTAAAAACAGATTATGAGCTACAAACAGGCTGTGAGGCAGCCACCGTGCTTGGGTGCAGCTTTTCTCCTCGAGCTGGTCTTGAACTGGTGCCCTAGAAAGGGGCTGGTGCGGCACTGTCTGAGAGCGGGTTCTCCTCCTGCTGCAGTGGGCTTGCAAGGTGTGCCAGGACTAGCTTCTTATAAGTTTTTATGATTGCCCAATTTAACATGTTTATAATGCGTTTATTTCCCTGCTTCCTCTGAGGCAGCTTGGCAAAGAGAAATTTCTGGCAAGAGAAAAACATGTGTGAAAAATAGTGATGGATAGTCTGCTTACAATAGATGTACAGAGACTGAACCTGGCCTTAAATCACCCAGGATCCTTCCTTTGGACTTAAGCTAGTTTCTGGGATGTTGTTATTAATATACTGCTTTACTAGAGAAAATAAATCTGACAGAAATATGTATTTCTTCATACCATTGCATGTATAATAGAAACTTAGCTAAGAGTACCTTTTCTTTGAAGTACAAATACCCATGCACAGAAAATTGTAAGTACTGAATTCTTAGAGAAGCATATGATAAATAAAACAATGATGAATAAGTATAACAGATTTGTGAAATATCCCGTGCTATTTCATCCCTGTTCATCTATGTCCTTAGCTTTTTTCATGCTGTGAAGCCTGCTTAAATGTCATTCTGCTATTCATTTGATAGGAGATTATTACTCTGGAGGACAGATCTCAACACTGCTTGTTTCCAAGGGGATAAAATTAAGACATTATGCTTCATTATACTCTTTCTACTTTATTTTTGGCCAAACATCTGATTGGGAAAGCGATTATAATACAAGAAAGCAAAACTCTAACCCAGGATAACATAACTTCTTAAATTATTTTTTTCATTTTGCATTATTAGTAGTAATTAATTAGGCAGAATTTGTTAATAAGTGTCTTTTTACTCTTAAATCACCATTTTACTCTTAAGTACAGCTAACACTTTTTACTCATAAATATATGGAGTTTCTGCACCAAGTTCTAAGTGCTTCCTCACTGATACTGAAGCATGACAGAAGTAGAGCCCTTACCTTATTCTGTTTTCTTGGTTCTCCCTCCAGAACCTGCTTTGGTTTCCTCTGACTTGACTTTAACCCTGAAATGGAAAATTATCTGATATTTTATTGGGCTGAGTCACCAAGAAATATCTTTGCTTGTCTTTGGAGGGCATTAGCCTCTTAGAGCAGAATGCCATGAGCAGTTTCAAATTACAGTGTATTCGCTAAGGTCTGGGGATATATGGAATACACAATATTTCATTTAACTTTACTGTTTGATACTTCGTGATTTTTCCATGATAACCCAACCTTTATCTGAGCTCTGTCTAGTTAGGCCACGAAGTAATCAGAAGGCGGCCACTGGTTTTTATTCACTGTAGACAACCTGATGCAATATAAATGATAGTTCTGTAACACTATATGTGCAACTATGGTGTTATAAGATGTAAGCATATGGTCTATTTTCTTAAGAAATTAAGGTGCTTAATAAAAAAATAATATATTTGCAGGAAAATGCTGGTAAAGGCTTGGGTGACATTTAAACTGTGTGTTATTTGTGATCAAGGCTGTTTTACCATGTTTTTGAAAAACACCTAGTACAATGGGACCATTTATTCATTCTCTTTGTAGTGTTTTCATATGAATAAATAACTTATAAATACTTCATGGGTATAGAATTCATTCTTAAGTTTGATTAAAATATTATGCACACCCAAGATCTTTCCTTCTGTCCTTAAAACACAAATGCATGTAGTTTAGTTGCCTTTCTAAAACCTTGCTTTTGGATTTCAGGCTGAAGACCATAATTTCCTCAAAATAAAAACAGAGTACAGTCTCTTGCTGTTATGAAGGCACAATTGCTAAATTTAGAAATATGTGCAATAGTTCTAGGGAATGCTATGTAGAATCCCTACTTTACAACATCAGTTGACAAGTAAGTACCTGTTTGCAAGCCAGTAAGATGGGTGGTGTTTTCCTCTCTGCTGGCTGATAGCAAATGATGAAAGATAAGCTGTAGGATATCCATTTGTTCACGAGGACTTTTTTGTCTTGCAGCTGAAGGAAATGTTACCAATTCAGAAAGCTGTCTATGTATGGCAATCAATTTTAATTCTCCCTCTTTGCTGATAATGGAAGCTTCTGTCTCACCCCCAGTCTGGCTCATTCAAGCTGCCTCTTCAACACTTTATGAGCTTAACATAGTTGTATAAGTCATTTTGTGATAACAGAAGATATTGTTAGGCTGGTGAATAGAAAGGAATAAATACAGAAGTGTCAAGCTGCCTTGGGCTGTACCTATTTATTATCCCATATGAATGCATACAGTGTTTCAGAAAACTTGACTAAGATTTTTATCGTTACATGTGTTCGGAGGGGGAGAAGCTGCCTATGGACAATGTTAAATAAACCTCACACATAGAGTGGAGACTACATGGAGACCACCACTCTAAAAGTGTGGTGATTTATCACATGAAGCAGGAGAATCTTTTATAAGAAAGATTGACAGGACTCCATATGCCAGCTAATACTGGGTGGCATAAACATGAGCAAGTGCTTCCACTAGAGGGTATTGGCACGCTCTGTATGGTAGTGCATTATATATAATAAGCCTCAGTTATTATGCCTTTACATGAAACCTTCAAAAGTCCTTTGTCATCTAAAGCCCATATTCCCCAGCACCTCTTCCATTTTCTGGTGGCAAATGCTTTCCTAATACTAGCTCAATTGCCATTAGGAAAACAAATGAGTGGGAAGTCACGCACCACCAAATTATCAACTGGCTCATGTGACTGAAATACCGATGTAG
This sequence comes from Apteryx rowi, assembly GCF_003343035.1. Taxonomy (NCBI): domain Eukaryota; kingdom Metazoa; phylum Chordata; class Aves; order Apterygiformes; family Apterygidae; genus Apteryx; species Apteryx rowi. Next base: position 836,761 of record NW_020451027.1, on the reverse strand, counting down.
TCAGAACACATATAGGAAAACTGAATGTCAGCCATGTAATACAAGAACTAGCATCTCCTTACTCAAAGGTTCTAGGAGTGGGAAAAGAAGGTTAAAATTCCACTATCATAACGCTTCTAGAAAGTCTCTATTCTGGAGATGAGAAGGAAGCAAAGCAAAAAAGCACCTCTTTTTGCATAATATCCAATCACCCTGTTGTTAACAAGACTTAAAACAAATCTAGGATTGAACCTTCTAATGTATGGTATATGACTGGTTTAATTTTGAGAGGAATTTGCTCTTGATGTTCTGGCTAGAGATAGAACTGAAAGCAGTTATTCTTTTCAATCGCTATGGATGAAATGTAGAGCAAATGCCTTGTTACAAAAAAAAGAAATGCCATGTTATATTATAATTCTGAGAGCATTGCTTTCAGCTTTAAAATGTTGATTGTCTTGGTTAGGATTGCTATATGAAATGTTTGTGATTTTACTTGTAAATGACTATTACAAGGGGAAGAGAGAGAGAGAGAACGGTGCGTGTGTGCTTAAAAATATTAAGGGCTCATTATGGGCCTGAGTCAAAGCTCACTGGAGACAACAGGAAAACCTGTGTGACTTCTATTTAAAAACAAATAAACAAAACCTTCTAATGTGGTGGAAAACATTGAGGAAAAGGCTGTACCTTCTGCCTAGCTTTGTAAGACTTCTGTGTTTATAAAAGGATATATCAAAATTTATAAGCTTAGTGTACTTTAGTAAATGTCAAAACTTACCATGCTAGTATGTAACAATATGTACACTCTAAATGGTTTAACTGACAATTATGAATATTAGCTGCAGTTAGCTGAAGCTATTTTAGATGGTTTCAAGTTAATTAAAAAAAAAGCACATGCTTCCTGTGTATTTTCATGTACACTTGTCTTGAGGATTTTAAGTTCTTTGGGGAAAGAGCTGTCTCTTTATTCATTGTGCATAATAAATGCTTATTAGTGGTGATTTCAGCTACGTAATTTTGCCTTAAAAAAAAAAAAATATTATGTTAATGCCTCAAAATGCCATCTCTTTATAAAAGTCCTATTTATTAGGTACTGTGTAGACACATAATAGATGGTCCCCGCCTGAAAAATTTATAATTCAAAAAGAAAGATAAAGTGTAAGAGAGGGGAAGAGGAGAAGTGTTTAGGCTAAGTAGCAGACCTTGGGATAGAATCCATGACCTCTTATTCCAGGCCAGTGACTTAAATTTTATAATAATGCAGCCCAAATGTTTTTGATGCTTCTAGAGACTTTTAGAAAGGTTATGCACATGGTATATTAACATCTTAAAGCAGTGCGTCTCTCTCTCTAGGTACTGATAGAAGGCTCTGTGTAAATTATCCACTTCAGGGTCTGAAGCAATCTATAGAAATAATGTTGTAGTTTCTGAACTAAAGTTCTTCTCTGGGCATTAGAAAGAATTAAGAAGCCCTATGGCCTATTAAGAAACAACAATAAGGTTAATTTCTCCCTTTCTTTTACTGCATTCAGTAAAAGAATGTATTCTTTTACATTCTCGGTAGTGTAAAACATGTAATTCTCTGTAATTCAAGGGAAAAGTCTGTAGGCATAGATATTCCGATATAGTTGCATCAGGTACTGATCGTGGATGGTGGGGTCAAAAAAATCAGCAGTTTGAAAACAAAAATGGCATAGCAGGGTGTGGACAAAATATTTAGAGTTTAGTTACTGAGAAGCGCATGGCTTTCTGCTTTGTTCTTAGCCCTCCAGAGTGGCAGGACCTGGCATCCCAGTTCCATCTGACTCTTACCTCTGGCACCAGCTGGTTTATACCAGTCAGAAAGGCAATTTTTCTTGCAAATCAACACAGGAGATTTACCTATCCTACCCGTGACAAAACTAATTGTGGACCTGAACAAGGTTCACCAGAATGCACAGATGCCAAAAGCAGTGCTGTTTATGCCTGGTAGCGTAAAAGGATAAAATGAGCCATCGAAGTGAAAACACCAAAAAATATTACCACGTTCACGTTACATAATCTTTCTCTTGGTAACCAGCTGACTCATGGAAGGGGTGATGCTGTGTATGAGCACATTGATAAAAGAATTTTAGTGAGAAAGCCCTTTTTCTAACATCTATTTTTATTCAAATCAGACATTGAGGTATCAGGTAACAGGACGAGACTTTTAAGGGCTGATTTGTAAGAAATCATTTTGTTATTAATGAAAATGTAGCCCTTTAAATATTCAGATGTCTACAGCAGTATTAAAAATGAATTCATCTACATACTGCATACCAGTATTTGCTAATGTTTCATAGAAGATAAAATCAAAAAATTAATTATGTAAGGGAAGTAATTGTTCAGGTTTTTTTTCTTATACTGTTTATATTATAGTTTGAATAATTTTCTAAAATTTAGTGAGAGATAAAGACTTATTAGGTTTTCTAATTCTTCTCTTTCCAAAATAGGGTTTTACAATAATGTATGGTTTCTAGTGCTTTGCCTAATCTAGTTTAAAATTATCCAAGTTATGAAATTCCAACCAACTTTTTGAAAGACTATTGAGTAGATTAATATATCTAGCGAGTAGCTTGTGTTTCCTACTGTTTAATCTATTTTTTTCCTAAAGAAATAATGGAAATGTGTTCTGCAGAAGAATCTTTAAGTATGCAAGTAATTCCTCTTCTTTTTGGTAGTCATGACACTTTAGATGTGTAGACTATTATACTTCAACATGGTTAAAAAAAACCAAACACATACTGTTTTCTATAGGCCTCTGTCAATGCCATATTTCACTGTGAATTTGTTTGATTTTTCTATCCGTTATTGCTTCTGTACATTCTTCAGTAAGATTGTCTATATAATTTCCTTCATATTGTGTACCGGGCTTTCCATTAAATGTTTTAACTCACGTTTTTCCTCACTGAATATCATTTCTTATTGTCTGTCAGTGTTTCTAATTTCTGTTATATTTTAAATTATTTTTGTCATCTTGGTGTAATCAACACTTTATATTATAGAAATGTTTGCAAATTTAATTTATTACAACTGCGCCAAGGGTGTTAAGTTAGAACAAGGCCAATAGCCTTCAGGTTCATTAAATATATTATGTAATCCATTTAGCATGTATTTAGCACATCTAAGCTAGGTTGATGGGATGAGGATATCTTTTAGTATTTGGGGGGAGCACTTTTGGGCTCTGAATATATATTTATGTCTGTTTGCTAGCTCTCAGAATATCATTGAGATCAACTCTGCCCCTTCAAGTTCTCACAAGACTTTACTGTTGCATGCTGGGAAAAATCTGGATTTTTTTTTTTTCTCCCGGAGATGCAGCAAGTTCACTGATGAGTTAACGCACATTCTCACTGTAAAGTGGGATGAATAATCAGTAATAGAAACAAAGCTGTATCTTCCAGGAAGCCTCCTGAGAGAGCAGGGTCCTTACATTTCTTTATCCAGAGGTTGGTGATATCAGCAATTCAATTCTGCATTACAATATCCTACCTTTGAAAAACACTCTGAATTTTACATGAGTGGATTGAGAAAGACTACTGTAGATCATAAAACATTTTTTGACTAAATTTAACATGACCAGTTTGGTATGATTTTAATTCATTTTCTGCTTTATGACTCTGTTTCCATTGCATTTGTGGTATATCGAAATAAGCAAAAATGTTCAAGTTAAAGAAAGGATTTTGCAATGAACTTCAATGGGAACATCATTAGTCATATAACACATAAAGCTACGCAAGAATACTATATATTTAATTCCCGGAAATCTCATATATAGAAACAATATAAATTGTTGCTGTCTTAACAGTTGCCTCCCATTGGTACCGAGATAAAACACTTCTCCTTCTCCGGTGGAGGTTTAAGTTCGCAAATAAACAGCAATATACAAAAGCATCCAGTGTTGAAAACAATTACTGAAGAGCTATTAATTTCTAATATTGGCATTGGTGAAACAACTGAAAGAACCATGGAAGTTGAGAAATCCTTGTATTTTCACTTGAATAATGTGAGAGAAGTCAATTTACTCTGGAGAAAAGAAGTACTTCTGATTTTTTGGGATTCTAATTGCTTGTTACCTGTCATCACCAGCAGTGTAATGATGTTACTATACTATCATCTGCTGTCATCCTATCAGACTGAAGGTGCAAAGTAGGGCTGGGCTGGATGTGCTGTTCTCTTTATGCATGTGTTTCTGTGGGTTTGCCTCATTATATAGACATGAAAATAATATCTTTCAGGAACACAGTATGAATGCAGCAAGTAGTGCTGGTGATTCTTTAAGATACTAGCATGCTCTTAGGGGTTAAAGCATCATTTTTAGTCTACATTGTGTAATCCAAATTTCCAGTTATAAAAAATTATATGTAGTTCTAGTATATAACTAGTGCTATGGCACTTACTAAGTTCCCCTTTAGTTTCAGACAGCCTTCTTCCTTCATTTTCCTTTAGTGTTATTTGGTCGTGGTATTATGTTCTCCCATGCAGTTCTTCTTCCTCATCTCCTCAATGATGGAAAATATTTTGTGTGTAATTTTTAAAAGATCTTGGGGTGGATAATGTCATATAAATGAAACTACACAGTGTTAAAATTTGACAGATAAGGAAGTTATTTGCCTACCTCTAACAGTCCCTGTTAGGAAGAATGTGAAACACTGCAGCACAACTCAAGTTGTACAAGCTGTACTTACATATAGAATAATTAAAAAAAAAATTATAAGGTTCCTCAAATGAAGCTATGGTATTTTTGACATAGGTATATGCATATAAAGCTCATGTTTTATTTTAGCCTATAACTGAAAAATAAATATACTCAACATATTGGTGATATCTCCTTTATAAAAAGATTTCAAAATTTTGTCAGTTGAAAAATACGTTGTTTTTAAGTTGTTCTCTATTTTACAGACACTTAATTTTTTTTTTCCCCCTCACAGCTCAYGTTCCAGTGCCCCTTGTTTTTATGTAGTCGAGGTTGCTTTTCTATAAAAGTGTTTTTTTGGCATATGGTCCCACGAAGCTTCTTTAAAAGGTCAAAGTAAGTGGAAAACTTTTTGCTTGTATTTAAAGAAGCTACTCAAATATGCATTTAAGTCAAAGCAAGACAGATGTTGGTGAATGCATATTTTAAAAGTTATTTTTTGAAATATTGTGCAGCAAGAGCACCTGTCCTGTCAAATGAAAACATCACATAGGAATGAAGTGGCACTTATGCTGGTTCAAGCATTTTAAAACAGAGATACTCAAGTATCACTTAGCAAAGCAACAGCTGTAGCACAGGAGAAGCTTGAGATCACGCAGTGTAGTGGGCTTGCTTGATCATATTTGTGTCAGCTATTCCAGCTTGTCCTCCTGGTGGCATGTGAAAACTTTTCAGTGACTTTGGGAAATGAGATGTAAACTACAATTTTGTTTATAGGGCTAGGTGAGTGCAAACTGAGACACCCAACACAGCCCCTTCTTGGGGCAAAGGATATAGCAACACAGCAGCAAAGTCTTTTTTTGTATTTTATCTACAAAGGCTAGGATATGTTTGTGTCTCTCTGTCTGTACAATGGACTTAGAATTCATAGGAATTACTCCACTAGCTCTACCATAATGCATTTGCTGATCTGTAGGAATGGAAGTTGAGCATTTCCACGTTACAGAATTTTATTTATTTTTATTATAATTCCAGGTTATGGAGTATTTTATTTATTTTTACATTTGAATTGCTAGGAAAGCTCTCCTTTGTTTCTTGAGCAGGTGACAAGCAACTCACACTCTCATAGCTCTCATAGTGCTTCAGTGATCTCAGGCAGCTGCATGAATTCTTCTTTCTGAGTGTTAAGTCATTCAGTTGCAGTGCTCCTTGTGTCTTCAGGAAATTTCCAGCTCTTTTTTTTCCAAATAAAACACGAGGAGAGGGCAAACCTCTCCCTGGATATCCCTCAACTAGAAAATGGCAAAAAATGAAGGATAGACGATGGTTTATGAGCAAAAGACAAGGAAAAAACATGGAAACCTTTTCACCTTGTGACAAAAACTTCATTTATATTCCTTACGTCCTCCGGGAAAGATAGGACTCCTATGCGTGCATCACTAGAGCTTTGGGGACCTTTAAACAATGACCTGAAAGGAGTTTCCCTGATCCAGTGTGTTAATTAGACTTCATAGCCTCTATGAATCTCTATCCTCCTTTGCCTGAAGTGTATGAGCAAAAGTAGGTGTCCCATAACATTATATTTCCTGCACATTTAACAAATATTTTGAAATATACAATATATTTCCCTAAAGGATATCAGCCCAACTGAAGTCAACCATTTTATTTGCTGCATGGTATATGATTCAAACCTTTAATTAAAAATCAATTTCTGATTGCATTTTTGTTTTGGTGAACTGTAAGTTGGATGGTTTTTTTTTTCCTTCTTTATGGAAGTATTAACATTACAGATGCTAAGTATAAATGATTTGAATCGCAAGTGACCAATACACATGTTGTTTTGTTTCTTTGTTTTTAAAATGGATTCTTTTCAAAATGATAGTGTTTTAGGCTTGTTTGCTTTTTTCAAAGTGTTGTTGCTATCTAGCTGACTTCTAGACCACTGTTTCCTTTTTGATTTTTTTTCTGTGGATTCCCCCCCCCCCAAATATAAAGTTCTTGGCTCTAAAGACCTAGTAAGGACGAAAAGCTTTGAGATGTACTTTGCTGTGGAGTCAGAAGAAAGCTCAAGTTAATTTCTCCAGCAGAAGCACAAGCTGGCTTTTGTTTTATTCTGACACTATAAAATACAGGTGAATCTTAAATGTATTTCTGAACCACCAAGCTTTGCAGTAAAGAACTGATATGGGAGTCTGTGTTTGGCTAAAAGCTGGAACCTTTCAGGAACTGACAAGTGTTACTTCTATGAGAAACTTGTCTTGAAAATGTGGAATCCCACAGTTTTTATGATATGTAATGGAGAAAGGTGGCTCTGGGCCACATCTGCATTTTAAGAAAAAGCTTTGCAAAGAGGGGATGCATTTTCAGAAAAGCAGAAAGGCTCAAAATGCCAATAGGATTCTTGGTATTGCAGTGGTAAGGCATCAGTCTTGTAATTCTGTTATGCCTTGCAAAAGAGTGGGTAGGCCTGAGTTGTGTACAGATTAGGAATACCTAATACATAAAGAGGTGCTAAAAACATCATTTTGCAGCACACTGAATGGAGTGGCATGCCAGCAAAAAAAGCCATATGGAAATGTGTGTCCAAAATAAATAGCAAAAAGTCTAATCCATGGCCATTGAAAGTAGTAGACATCTGAGTCAGAGAGGATCTGATCTTTGCTGGCTTCTGTTTGTTATTGTGATACTAAGGCATTAAAAATTGGAGGAAAAACTGACTGCTGCTTCTCTGTTACCTCAGCCACTGCACATAATAGTTAGGGTGTCATAGTGATGTTTAGTAGTTTCAAGGTTCTTATGAGCTTTTAGAGATGAAAGTTTATTATTTTTTAGTGGAAAAGCTTTCATTTAAAAATAAGTTGTTTCAAAATTAGCTTTTATTAAAGGAAGTCAACATTGAAATAAACAGGAGACATGTTTCACATTGTGTTATTTTTTGAACGATTCAAGCAATTTTTTAAAATGCATATTAACCTTTGCCAGTGATAAGACAAACTCCAGGGAATCTGAATATAAACAGTGGAACTAATTTTATTGATTTTTATAGTCTAAATAAGAAATATACAGAAATAAAACATCATAAGCGGGGCGGGGGAGTGTGTTTTCTTTCTTTCATTTTGATTTATGGGGAGGAAAACAAGGCCAACTAATGTGTTGGAAGAAAAGTTTACTATAATAAATAAATAAGGTTACGATTCTAGAAAAGCAATTTCCCTATTTAATAATGATAATAGGAAAAAGTCAGAGACGTTAATTTGTCAATTATGTTTAAAATGCATTAACTGGGCACAAATAGCTCAGTCAGGATAGACACTGAATAGCTCATTACCCTTACAAATACTACAGCACAACCCTAGCCAGTAAACACATTTTCTCAGTAAACAGCAATAAGCAGTTTAAAATTTACAGAGAAAACTCTAATGCCCCTAAAGATTTCTTATGCTAGTTACAGGCATATTCTTTTATTTTTCCTTTTTTCCTTTTTCCTGATGAAGCAGGTTAAAAGAATAAATCTATCATCTGAAACACTATGAGGAATATCTAACTACACCTAAATAACTGTTTTTCAGAAATTAAGGCTAAAATTCTAAAATATCAAATAATCATTCCAATGAACTAAGATATTAAAAGTAATAGTTGTCGGTGTAGGTTTTTTTTCCCCAAATGCAATCATTTGTGGTTATTATTGTCCAAAAGATATTTTACTTTGAAGGTATGAGTGAGCCCAATTTTCAGACATTTTTTCACATAATATAAATTATATTCTAAAGCATCCAGCACTAAGTTATGAAGTGATTTTTTTTTTTCATTTGTGAATCAAAAGCTAAGTGGCTTTTACAAGTGACATAGAAAAGTAGCTCAGTGTCTTTAAATTTTTATTAATTGTATTTAAATGTGCTATTATTTTTGTCCAGTCTTGCATATGTGAGGATTTTAGGAGAAAAAAGACATTCTCATCTGTATACCTTTCTGTAAGGATTAGTCTGAAGAATAATTTAGGGACAACATGTGATTAGGTGCTTAGTGCAGAAAAACTTCTTATCTGAAAACAGGTTCATCCACTTGAGCTGTTATGCAAATATTTAGTATGTATGTTGTGTAATGGATATCCTTGAAGGCAATGAGTGCTCCATTCAAATCAAGATTAATATCAAGAAGCTGTACTGAAAGATCACATCCGTGATTGTAAAGGTATCCTCAGAGTTAACGCTGTGTTGGTTCCCTCAGTAAGGATGCCCACCGACAGCGTGGTGGTGCTCCCGTGCCCATTGCTGTGATAGTCTGTTAACATCTTGGCTCTGTGGGCTGGAGAAACCGGGAACAGGGGGCAGGTAGAGGCAAAAATAGGAGATGTTAATTAGAGGAAATAGTTACTTGCTAAACACAATGGTATCTTGCATTTGATTTTGTAATGTTGAGTTCATAAGTATGAAGTAAATGAAGAGGAACAACCAGTGCAAGGTACTAGCTGCAGTCATGGCAGCAGCACACGCAGTTTTCCACAAGGGTAGTTTCAAGGTACAGCAGCACGCTGGAAGTTAGTTAAAGGAGAGCTTGCAACCAAAAGAGGCGACACTTCCTTCTTCCTCTTCCTTCCCTCCTGCCCCAGTGGATTTCCTCATCTGCAGATCCAATATGGGTACCTAACCTCTTGCAATTTTATCAAAAGGCAAAGATCCCTTTCCTGCCATGGTTAAAATAAGGGTGAAACAGTTCCCTCTGTACAATACCCCCCACTGCAGCAGGGCGTAGGAGTAGAAAGCAGCATTTTGAAAACTCATGGAGGACATTCCTTTGTCTCCCTCCTCCTCAAGTGTAGTACAGCTGCTTAGTACTTAAGTATCTCTTAAACCTTTCCCTCTCTCTTTCTCTTCCCCTTCACAAAACCCTCACCAAATTAAAAATGTCTTCTTTTTTTGCTGTCACTTCGTTTGCATCTTTATGCCATCTTCCTTTTTTGGTATATTGTGCTATTTCTCGAACAGAGGCTGACTGCAGCCTCTTCAGAAATCTGAAAACTTGACTGTCATTGCAGGTTGTCACCTGGCTTTATTTCTCTGCAACCCTGACAGCTTTGGTAGAAGCCTGTGGTCCTAACACTTTGCTGGCACCCGGATGAGGTCACATTGAATTTCTATATAACTTATAAAAAACCTAAACTTTATAAAATTCATGAAAGATATTTTTGTCTGCTCACTTGAGCCTGAGAGCAAAGGGTCAATGCTGTGTCACTATTCTTGGTGTCACTACTTTTGCCCATTCCCCTCCTGCAGTTCCCCTGGCAGCAGGATGCCTGGGGCAGCTGAGCCAGCCATTGGGTTTTGCCTTTCTCTCCTTCTGTGCCCCAGCCCAAGGATATACGGGCATACCTCAGAGATATTGTGGGTTTGGTTCCAGACCACTGCAATAAAGTGAGTCACATGATTTTTTTTGGTTTCCCAGTGCATATAAAAGTTATGTTTACACTATACTTTAGTCTGTTAAGTGTGCAATAGCATTATGTCTAAAAAAACCAATGTACACACCTGAATTAAAAAATACTTTATTGCTAAAAAATGCTAACCATCATCTGAACCTTCAGCGAGTCGTAATCTTTTTGCTAATGGAGGGTCCTGCCTCAGTGTTGATGGCTGCTGACTGATCAGGGTGGTGGTTGCTGAAGGCTGGGGTGGCTGTGGCAATTTCTTAAAATAAGACCGCAATGAAGTTTGCCGCATCAGCTGACTCTTTCTTTCACAGAAGATTTCTCTGTAGCATGTGATGCTGTTTGATAGCATTTTACCCACAAGGGAACTTCTTTCAAAAGTGGAGTCAGTCCTCTCAAACCCTGCTGCTGCTTTATCAACTAAGTTTATGTCATATTCTAAATCCTGTGTTGTCATTTCAACAATGTTCACAGCATCTTCACCAGGAGTAGATTCCATCTCAAGAAATCACTTCCTTTGCTCATCCATAGGAAGCAACTCCTCATTTGTTAAAGTTTTATCATGAGATTGCRGCAATTCAGTCACATCTTCAGGCTCCACTTCTAGTTCTCCTGCTGTTTCCGCCACATCTGCAGTTACTTCCTCCACTGAAGTCTTGACCTTCTCAAAGTCATCCATGAGGGTTGGAGTCAACTTCTTCCAAACTCCTGCTAATGTTGATATTTTGACCTCCTCCCATGAATCACAAATGTTCTTAATGGCATCTAGAATGGTGAATCCTTTCCAGAAGGTTTTCAACTTACTTTGCCCAGATCCATCAGAGGAATCRCTATCTATGGCAGCTATAGCCTTCCAAAATGTATTTCTTAAATCTTAAGACTTGAAAGTCGAAGTTCCTCCTTGATCCATGGGCTGCAGAATGGTTGTTGTGTTAGCAGGCAGGAAAACAGCATGAATCTCGTTGTACATCTCCATCAGAGCTCTTGGGTGACCAGGTGCACTGCCAATGCGCAGTAATATTTTGAAAGGAACCTTTTTTTCTGAGCAGTAGGTCTCAACAGTGGGCTTAAAATATTCGGTAAACCATGTTGTAAACAGATGTGCTGTTGTCCAGGCTTGGTTGTTCCATTTATAGAGCAGAGGCAGAGTGGATTTTGCATAATTCTTAAGGGTCCTGGGATTTTTGGAATGGTAAATGAGCATTGGCTTCAACTGAAAGTCACCAGCTGCATTAGCCCCCAACAGGAGAGTCAGCCTGTCCTTTGAAGCTTTGAAGCCAGGCCTTGACTTCTCTCTAGCTATGAGATGCCTAGATGGCATCTTCTTCCAAGATAAGGCTGTTTCGTCTGCATTGAAAATCTGTTGTTTAGTGTAGCCACCTTCATCAATTCTCTTAGCTAGATCTTCTGGATAACTTGCTGCAGCTTCTACATCAGCGCGTGCTGCTTCACCTTGCACTTGTATGTTCTGGAGACGGCTTCTTTCCTTAAACCTCATGAACCAGCCTCTGCTAGCTTCAAGCTTTTCTTCTGCAGCCTCCTCACCTCTCTCAGCCTTCATAGAGTTGAGGAGAGTTCGGGCCTTGCTCTGGGTTAGGCTTTGGCTTAAGGGACTGTTGTGGCTGGTTTGATCTTCTGTCCAGACCACTAAAACTTTCTCCGTATCAGCAAYAAGGCTGTTTCGCTTTCTGATCATTCGGGTGTTCACGGGAGTAGCCCTTTGAACTTCCTTCCAGACCTTTTCCTTTGCATTCACAACTTGGCTACCTGTTTGGCGCAAGAGACGAAGCTTTTGGGCCGTCTCGGCTTTCGCCATGCCTTCCTCACTCAGCTTCATCATTTCTAGCTTTTGATTTAAAGTGAGAGATGTGCGACTCTTCCTTTCCCTTGAAAGGAGGCCATTGTAGGGTTATTAATTGCCCTAATTTCAATATTGTTGTGTCTCAGGGCCTAGGGAGGCCAGAGGAGAGGGAGCGAGACGGGGGAACGGCCGGTCGGTGGAGCGGTGAGAGCACACACAACGTTTACCGATTAAGTTCGCCGTCCTGTATGGGGGCGGTTCGTGGCGCCCCCAAACAATTACAATAGTAACATGAAAGATCACTGCTCACAGATCACCATAACAGATACGATAATAATGAGAAAGTTTGAAATATTGCGAGGATTACCCAAATGTGACACGGAGACACGAAGTGAGCACATGCTGTGGGAAAAATGGCACTGACTGATAGACTTGCTTGATGCAGGGTTGCCACAAACCTTCAATTTGTAAAAAACACGATATCTGCGAAGCGCAATAAAGGGAAGTGCAATAAAACAAGGTATGCCTGTAGTGCATGAGTGAAACTTGCTGCTGTTTAACTCCTGCTAGCTGACACATGATTTGTGGAGCTCGGGGCTACCAAATCAGAGCATGCTGGTACTGTCATAGTATCATTTTATGACAGTGAGCTGCATTAGGAAGCCTGGATGGACTTCTCTTGGGCTGCTTAGAGTGTCTGTATAAGAGGGGAAGGGGTATGTAGCCCTGTAGACTGATAAATGCAATGTTGCCATTGCTAGGGGGTCCACAGGCTTTGTGCTGAGTTTACGAGACCTCTAGGCTGAGGCTTGCCACACTTGCTTTGAATGAACTTGTCATGACATGCCTGGAGCCTTTTTTTATACTTCGATTTGCTGTAACAGCAATTTTTCTAATGACCTGATTTGTTTTACTTTTGCTAATCTCCTATTGTACAACAATAGTTCTTTTTTTAGAAAGACGGTAGTAACAAGTAGTTATTCTGTGTAGAGTGGAGTATTTACGACTCTGATGTAATGATGCGGTGTAGAGAAATACCGGCCTGGTATGACAGCAGAGGCCTTGAAGGAAAATACACAGGATGCAGCGTAGAGAAGGAACGGGCTTGGGATGATGAGAGGTGGGATACAGGCTGGCACTGGAGGACCCACGGCTATAAACAACTCGCCAATCATCAGTTAAAAAAGAGCAGACTTAGGAGCTGGGCAAAACCAATTTTAGGGGTAATGAAGAAAACGAAGAACAAGCACCGAGCATGTAAAATGCACTGTATAGTGTAAATGCGGACCAATTAAGAAAGAGCAAGGTTTAAAAACATGTTAGAAAATGCATAAAAATGACCTAAGTGCACCCTGGCGTGAAGATCACCATCACACTCCTCTTAGCAAAGGACTCGGGATGCTGATGCTGCTGGCTGTATCCCCCCTGCTGAACGGAAGCCAGCAACACTGGGCCCTGGGAGTGGTGGGAGGATGAGCGTAACGCCAGAGAAAGGGGGAGATGCCAGGTAGTGTGCTATGACAATTTTAACTGTATAATATAAATTTATATATTCCTAAATAATATATTTCTTTCTCTCTCTTCATTTTCTGTAATAAATAAATCTGGACAAATAACAATTCTTTGATTAGCCTGATAAGACTTCAGTTATACTAATACTAAATTCTTGGCCTGATATCTGAGGTATGCTTCCTGTTTGCCCATAACAAGATTTTGAGCATGTTGGATATTCTTGGCTGTGTAGGGTTAATAGCCAGGTAAAGCTGCTGGGGCTCTCTGGGACTCCTGTGGAGGTCTTGCAAACTCCTGATGTGGAAGTGGGCAACTAGGGCAGCAGTGTGCTTCTCGGGCAGTACAGCACATAGGCAGCTTGAGGCTGGAGGAGGGGAGGGATGTTTCCTGTATGGCCAGATAACAGGACAAGGGCAGCCCGTGTTCGTCCTTTGCAGAGTGTGAACTGCAGTTCTCTGTTGGAAACAGGAGTGGCAAGAGGCAGGTGAAAAGTGATATCCCAACCTTTTCCCTCTAGAAACAACTTTGATCTTAAAACTGCACACAACAACTTAGTGTGAATACTTGCAGCTCTTCATCACATTTTCTTAGTGCAATCTCCCCACTGGCTGGCTCCACTGTGCGACTCTTGGGAGCCCTGTTTACATTAATGTACAACCTGGAGCAAACATCCTTTCATTGTATATCTCAGAGCTTTCACAAATGAAAATCTCTGATGCTAAATGTGTCCTTGAAAAGGGCTGTAAAATGTGCAGCCCCTTTTGTTCAAGTACTGTTCACTATGTGATCATCACTGGAACTATGCTGTATTTACAGGTATCCATCAAGTGGAAATAGTGTAACTTAATACTGTGGTAACAGCACAAACCTTCATTCCTAAAGGGATAAAGGCATCTGTTAGACACTTTAAATATCTAAATCTAAAACTGGATTTCTTCTACCTCAGCTCAGTTTATGCCCAGACTAGGCTACTCCTCAGTTTCTAACACTAATGTTCTTTTGAAGTCTGAATTTCTGTTTTCGTAGGCTCCGAGTTTTTCAGCCCTGGGCATCCGATAGCTACCTGACTAAGCATGAGCCTTCTGCTGTCCCTTGCCTGTGGGACTGAATCCTACATAAAGCATAAAAAGAGTAAGTGAAGCTCTTCATGGACCACTTTATATAAATAGTTCAGTGACTGCAGCATTCATCCAGGAGATTAAAGACTATCATTCAGTTTTCTGAAAACACCCTTGTCCGATGATTATTTAAGCTATCAAAAATACCAGGCAACACAATGAAAGGAGAAAGATGCTAGCTGAGATCAAATTAAGCATAGAAGAGGCTTGAATTAAGGCTTCTTCCAGTGTCAATATTCCAGCTGTTTTATTGGGGCACAAACTATTTCTAGCCATTTTTGAGCTCCCACTTTTTTTTCTTCTTTTCTCAAGGCTTGTCTTAAGATTCATGGTCTTTGAGGTATCTTTTGAAGGTAAACCCACCAGCTGAAGACTAAGTCCTAGAGAAGAACAGAATTGCAAATATATCTGTCTTCCTGGTTTTGCTAAGGGTTTTTTTCCTTGCATTTTGAATGAAAACGTTGATGACTTCATCGAGTCAGTCAATTATATTAATTTGAATGTGTTATTTCTACCATGAGTCTGCTTGCTGGTGAGAAAAATAAGACTCTTGTAAGCCTTTTTGCAATTATAATTACATACTCCAGGCAGGTAGGCAATTTTAATTAGTATGTGTATTCACTATATTGAGGTTCATGTAAAAGAAATAATGCAAATAATTAAATTAGTAGGAAACCACAGGAATCCTAAAAGGGATTCTGAACAAAAAGATTCTGTCCCCTTTAAAACAGTCTTGTGAAAACGATCATCTCCATCTTCTTCTAAATTATTGGTCTGTGAGGGGGGAAGGATGAAGAGGAGAAGAGATCTAGGAAAAAAGTAGCGACCTATAATTTAAAACCAAAGTTATGCATTGTTTGTTCTTAAGATTTCACTTCTCCAGTATTCTGTTTTGATATTGATCAATGAGAAAATTTGCAGATTTTATCTAAGCAGCAGCAGAAAAATATATATTAAAAGAAAATCTTTGCTGCTGATTCTGCAGTCTTCAGTTAATTGCAGCAAATGGTTACTCATATATATTTCTGTTTGGAATACCTATGTTTAAATTTCAGTCAGTACTTTTCTGCATCAAGAAGGTGATGTTGTTTAATTATTAAGATACCTTGCAATGTGACATGTTTAATAATATAGCTTCTGTAGACTTTCTCTACCAGTATTCATGTGCAAGTTTAGATGGAGTTAGATCCATGTGAAATTTTTGCTTCAAAACCAGTAACCTCATTAAACTCGGCAAGTATGCTGCATTATTGCAACCGTGATGTTGCCTCTTGATTTTTTTTCAGTATATGCAAGAAATCTCACAAATCTTCTGGGAAATTAAGACAAGCGTCCTTTTACTCTTCATTGTGTCATCTAGTTCTGATAGAGAGGAAAGTTAAGCTGTTTCACTTTGAAAATTGATTTTAACCCTGAACTCAAACCAAAATCCGATATAAAAGTATGTACTTATATGTTACAAGAAATTTTCTCATGAATTCCTCAAGTGAAAAACTGTAGTGACCATTAAAGGATATGGAAATGCTCATAAATATAAATTTTTTATTTTTCTTGAGCTGTATCATTAAATAACACCTCACTTCTGCTGTGTACTACTGTGCTTCAATGCAGGTACGCATTTTGCTTGAGCCTATGTCATTGTAGCCTTGTCACTGTGTTATGAAAAGGGGTTAGACCTGGTATGAACTTTTTTATTATTATTTTTAGTGCTTACTTACACTCTTTTTTCCCTAGGGATTGGCATCAAAGACCAATATGGGTGCACAGAATACAGAACAACATTAAAGAAATCAAGCTTTTTTGATTGTCTTCTGAAATGATGATACCTCTCAAAACAAATCCTAGTTATTCTCCTGCTCTGTGCATGCATATCTCTTTTCCACATTCATTCTGACATTCAAAGGGGTATCTCCAAAAGAAGAAAAAAGACATGCACTAATAGTGTTCAGGAACAATAATTTCTTTTAATAGAAAGAGGCAGAAGTACAAGGACTTAAATAGGTGGAAACCCTTCAGAGAAAGCAGGTGTTTCACTTTCTTGTTTTCTCCATTATCTTCTGGAAGTCCTTTTCCATCAGTGTTTTCCAATCGTGACCTGCAGTGAAACACACTTTCTGTCATTTGTGTGATAGTAGTGTGAAATGTTGCAGTTAGCAGATGGTTTCATCATTCAGCAAAATGAGATGCTTCAGACAATATGTGATTTGTTCCCAGGGCATTTTTGGGGCAATCTGAAACCTTTCAGACACAGGCAAGCATTTGATCCTTGGCTAATGAATCTTGCAGCTGGAAAAGCAACGCTGGCCACTGAGATTTTCATCTTATGGTTAAGTTGCAAATGCAGTATTTTGTTATTAAGTAGGAAGGTTCTTTATCTTGTTTGTGGGTGTTTTTTTAAAGGGTTGTTTGGCACTGCGTGGAGTGGAATAAGCCTTTTGAAGTATGGGACACCCTATGTTGACACACTGCTAGACCCTGAGAGCTGTAGTCTGAAAAGTACATGAGCAAGTTGCTTTGTTCTGAGATGCTGGAGTGTGCTGCCATTCTTGAATTTGTTGTGTCATTTGTATGGCTTCTGTGCAGAGATGATAGTCTTCTCTGTCGTAATGTGAGCAGATCTGATGGTGAGAGGATGTCTGCAGTCACAAACTGTACGTCCCCACCATGCCTTGCCTGTAAAGGTTACCATCTATGCAGCACATAAAAGAGGGGCTAGTCCTCAGTCAGGTGCTCCCCCTCCCCTCCACATTTACAACAATGGTAAAATCTGGTTGAGGTATTTAAACCTTTTGTGGGGCAGAACATATCCTGATTTCTATTGGTTTGTCCAGTTTATCTGTTTGAGAATTTGTTCACAAAAAGGTGTCCAGAAGCACTGCACGTCTTAAGAGAAGGATAGAAAAATGTGGTCCTCTGGCAGAGCTAGCATGCCCTTGTCATCTGTTCTGTCATTAGGCACACTCTGTTTTGCAGAAATAGACTTTGTGATAGAAAATATGAGGTTACCAGATAATATGGGGGCGGTAGTTCTTGTAAAAATTTTTGTTCTGGTATTATGTCACTTGCTTTTAGAAAAAAATGTTTAAGGAAAATTTGGAAAGATCACTCAAATATAAAATAGTTAAATCTAGTATAAGTTTATGCTGTACTTTGGTATAAATTGGCTGAAAAAAATTCTTTGAAAGGTAAATATGTTTTCAGGTTAACCTTCCTTCCCATCTTCCTGCAGTAACTTTCATAAATGAATAAAGTGAGCTCCAGTGTATCATAATAAGGAAAACCTGAAGTGGGCAAAGTTTTAAGGATTCAATACGTAGCACTTCCTTGTCTTCTTAGGACTGCAGAATGGAAGCAATGGGTATTGCTTCACTAGAGTTTGTAAACTTGAGATAAGCCAAAATTTGAAATTGTGGTCCTCTATGTCCGAAGTACAGGAGGCAGTATTATTAAAATAAATATTGATATGCAGAAAAAATAGTATTAAATGGTGAGCAGTTAACTATACCACAACTGCAGTTTTATCCTGAGGATCAAGTATATCTTTTGAACTATGTTTCCATTATGTGTTTGTTTACAGTCAACCAGCATGTCATCATCTCTGGCTTCTTTTTAATTTCTCCAAATAAAAAGCTGAAATCATAAGAACAGGTATTGGTATGTCATCTCATAGAAGAAAGGTGATGGTGTCTCAAAGAAAATTTTAGACACTTGAAATCACATATGCAGGCATTTCCATTGGAGTTGAACTTGGCCTATTTTGCGATGACCCGTTGCAAAGAATGAGATACTGAGCCAGTAATCCTAAATCCAACTCTGTAATCCCTCACCTTCTGTTTAAGCTAATTGCACAAAACAAGCCTTTGTTTCAGCAATGGGATGGGCCGTAGGTAAATAATAGGTGGGGAGTGTGTGTATGTTTTAAATATCACTCTGAGGGGAGTAAAGCCCTGTGACATGAAGAGAATTGTTTAGCAGGTAGTGGTCTCCAGCGAGGGCCTCCCGGGAGCAGCGCTGTCAGGAGTGTGCAGCTGGGCGCCTCCTGCATGCTTGGATGGGCTCAAGGCAGCATGGGAAAGACTGCTGAGAAGTCAACGATATTTACAACTGCAGATTACTCTTTTCTGTAGCATGTAACCACTTGTAAATATTGAATCATTTACAGTCTAATTCTGTGTTAATGAACAAAGACTGGCTTACTGATGTTACACTGCAGTTTTGTCCTCAAAGTCAATACGAGGGAAATAGCTAGAGATTTTCAATTAAGGTAATGATATTTTATAAATTGATTATTGATTAAGTTGACATGATAGGGGGCTAGTTATGGCCTTTTGATAAATGTCTACAATTATGGGTGCCTTTGTTTGAAGGCATGATCTGAAATTTAATAATAGAGTTCTAGTAGTTTTACATAACCTTGCAACTTGATTTAAATTATCAGGCTGATCACAAACAGGTCCATAACACATCAGTTCCTAGACTAATGAACCATACATCCTTGTCGACTTTAGTAATGTTTTGACAGTTTTTGCCTCAGTGCCTTTGAATTACAAGTGTGTAGAGATGTATTGCTTACTGCTACAATAGGTCTCTCCCTCAGGATATGGTAGGTCACGTTTACTGAATCTGAATTGGTTAAATAAACAATGACAACTTCTATAATGCTTTAAAAGAAGGCTACAATCAGTTTTTATAGTTGTAATTGCAATTTTGTCACAAGTAGAAAGTTACTAAAAATACAGATTTTCAATATCATACATGATTTTACTTTTCTAAAATCACACTTTCATAGTTCTTAAAATATAAAGGATTTACATAGGAGTATGATTAATGCTAAGATGGTATAAAACTGATGTTGATCCTCCCTTCATAAATAGAAAAGCAAAATAATTCAGCTTTTAAAAACAGGCTGTCTTTACCTT
The DNA here is from genome assembly GCF_003343035.1 of Apteryx rowi. NCBI lineage: Eukaryota > Metazoa > Chordata > Aves > Apterygiformes > Apterygidae > Apteryx > Apteryx rowi. The sequence continues at coordinate 817,356 of NW_020451027.1, read as the reverse complement.
CTCACTRATGAATGTATTATGTGAATAAAACACTTGCAGCAACTGTCTTATATCATTTACTTGTCTGAGTTTGTTCTATCAGCTAACCTTATTTAGTATGGTTATTTTTCATATATAAGAATTTTTCCTCTGCTATGTTTTTCCTGCGGCTGGAAAAAAAACCCCACATTACTGTATATTTGATCTTTTTTATGAATTTCCTATTGTTTTCTTGAATTCATAGAAAGCAAACCAGACAAATAAACCAAAACATTTTCAATAAATGACAGAAGATATTAACATGAAATGTCTAGATTTTTTTATACTTTCCTGTTTTCGAATGAAATAGAGAGGGGCTTAAATGAATCTTGAAAGTTAAACACTGAGGTCAGTTCTGCAGTGAGGGTGGAGTAATGTTTCATGCGTTTGAAATGATGCATTGCTTTTTTATATATTACAGAAGGAAAGACAAAGGCTGGCTTTATTAAACATTGTGACCTCCTGAAACAGCGACTCTGCAAATTTATTTGTGTTTCCAAGTACAGAAATCCTGAGGAACATGGCTCTTGTGGAAACTTGGAATCTTATGATTCCCAAGAAATTTTCTCAAAGTAGGGACATATTTAAGTGAGGCATGTTGCATGATGTGTCAGCACTTAGTACTCATGTGAAGGTTTGGGGCTAATGCTCTCTCTGGTACCGCTTCTTTTGTTTATATCTGCCCACATTCATAACCTCTCAAAGGACCGTTGTGGGCACTGGAAAGAGAAGGGATGTTATGAGGGTGGTGGTTTTGTCATGTGCATCCACTGTTTTGTTTTATTTTCTTGCAGAAGCAGAAGGTAGCATGGGACCTGTTTTATCCTCTGTTATTTCTATGATTAAAAAAAAAGATCTCTGCTACATAAATTTCCAAATTGACATAATAGACCATAATCCCCATTACTGCCCATTATGAATGTGTAATTATCTTCTCAATAGTCCATTATTGCATCTTTGGATTCATTGCCATATAATACATTAAGACCTTAAAGATTTAGTTCATGGATCATTGCCCTTCAAAGCTCTTTGACGGTCTATTAAGTAAATGGAGATAATTCACACTTTAAAAACTCTCTCTCTATTCTTTTTTAATAATATGACAGTGTTCTAGACCGAGCATTTCTTAAACCTCTTCAACCTTGCTGGAATCAGAAAAGATGTATATACAGGTAAAACAAGCCCTATAATATCATGTAAACTTAGAGCAAGATTCAGGCTGGCTCTTGCTTGTCCGTGCAATGGAGGATGATGGACCAGAGTACTTTCTCTTCTACAGTTTGCATGGTTTTGCCTGAAATTATGCTGTTGTACTTATAGTTATGTAAGTATCTGTCTTGCTGAAGCCATTCTCGACTTTTTTTAGCACTTCAGCTTTTTCTGTGTTTCTCCATTGCTCTGTGTGCCTGATACAGGTTGGTGTCTGAACGGTACAAAACAAACATAAATAACAGTTCTCCCTCTCTTTTACATGCTTCTTGCATTCATCTTTTCTGCTTTTTGTCTTATGGTGCAGAGGACTTGCAAAATGCATTACAAAAAAACCCTGTTGGGTTGAAGTCTTGTTCCTTGTGTCTCAACCTACAGAGATTTCCTGCTCTAAGGGCATTCTGACCCACTTTGCAGTTAGATTTGAGACCCCTTACCAAGGAATGATAAACTATGTGGGTTAACTGATTGCAGAGATGATGCAATATTGGTTTTGTTCTCTGTGAAAAGGGATTTTTGAAGTAGCTTAGTCCTTAAGAGATTCAGAATCAAAAGTGAGACATTGTTCAGTTTTGTACCTTATTGACAAAGTATTGAACTAAAGAAAGACTGCAGATGAATGCACAGTACATGGGTCAATGCAGTTTGAAAACTCGTAGAGAGTTTAAGATTTGATTTTCAGTTTCCTAAAAAGCTTTCTTGCTAGTCTTAGGATCTGTATACCTATGGTTGGATAAGGATGAAGGACTCTAAATCTAGGGCTTAGTTCTTCTGATAGCACCTGAATTCTGCTTGTGCTTAGTGGAGAAAGGACCTATAGGGAACCATTTGTGGTCTTTTCACAACCTTCAGACAACTTTCTGTTATGCCATTGACAAAAGATGCAGGCTTTCACTTTCAGAAGTGGCTTTCTACTGTGTAGGCTGTAGCTTGTCTCACTCTGCTGTCCCTTTGACTTTACTTTTATGAAAAAGGAAGGTGAAAGTAGACAGCAGAGCTAGTTTTACAAAGGTGTGGATCTCTTCATCACAAACAGTAAATTTCACACTACTTTACAGACATTTTGTGCTATAGGAAACATAGGTGGAAGCACTGTCACTATAATTCTGTAGCTTGGGACATCTGTTTTTCACAGCTGAAAACATGTATTAATTCGGATACAACTTTGTCTGCAGTGCCATTGCATTATGCTGCCAACCAATTTGCTTGACAGCTAGCTGTAATGACTGAGACCTCCGTCTGACCATACTTCTAGTCTATGCCAGGTGAGCACCTCCCATTGCAAAGCTCACACTGCGAACTCTTGCCGGTGCTGCAGCTGCCCTTGTGCGGCCGGGGCCCTCCCTGCGTTCTGTTACACTACTCAGTTGTGGGAGAGCATATTGCTCTCAGAAGAAATTACAGAAAACCTATAAAAAAAATTAGCCCTCGCATGACCTTGTCTGTGTCCTCACTGGAACAGGGGCAGGATCCAGAGAGAGCTGAAGTAAAGACCTGGCTTTGTGTGAAGATGCGCTAAAACACACAGAGATGCTGAACTAAAGCCCTGGTGTGGACACCCTCTGTGCCATTAGAGCACAGATTCACATTTCAGGCCTTTATATTTGGCACTTTTTCACCGTCATGCTGGTATTGTAATATATAAAATAGTTCGTTTTAGTTAAGTATCAAAGCAGAAAAAGAGAAGTCAAAATACTTGGACGAAGAAAAAAATAGTTTTGTTGTTGCAGTTTTCCTCTTTTTAATGGACAATGACCTAGTCTTAATTCGACATGAGCCTTCAGGATTTTTACTGTGATTTTTTTTTTCCAACATACTATTCTTAACCTGCAAGTTATTTTAAGCTTATTACTTTTAAATTGCGGAGCATTTAAGACATTGTAGGTATGTAGAATTTGGTTGGACAGTATTGAAGGTCACACTGTAGAGAACTAACATATAATGACAGCTGGATAGTCTGGATGATAGTCTTTTTATCTAGCTAAAGTATCTCATTTTGATCTTACTAACCACTGTTTATTCCTTCCTACACTGGCAATTACATTCAAATATTTCAGCACTGATATTTGAAACTTGTATTTTGATTGGTTCTTACTGTAAAATATTTTATTTGAGGAAGCATCAGATTTATTTGGTTGCTCTCACCTCAGTCAAGTCTGTATGTGTTTCAGTCACCATAAATCTTCCTTGAAATTAAGCTTTCCCGTTATTTGTTGTGTAACACTGTATAATTGTGGACGTGGTGATAGATGAACAAAAACATTGAAGGTATAGTCTTCATTTATTACATGGAATTTGGGAGAAGGTGGATCTGGACAAGGAGAAGCAACTTGTTCTAGACAATGCCATTCTTCCAATTAACAATAGCATTAAACACTCTTGTTATTGTAATAGCAACTTAAAACAAGTTTTGCCATACTACTGTTCCGTGTTGGGGTGGGAGAGTGCATCCTGACAATGGCTTTCTTTGGATTGTCTTTTTTCCTGGTAAGAATCCATGGTGTAATGCTAGTGTGAAAAAGGCAGGTCTCATACTGCTACATATAAATGGAAATATAGATGATAAGAAACATGAAAGCAATTCTTCTTCTCCACTCATCACTGGTAGAGCCTCAGCTACTGTTCTGTTTCCACCTCTGAGCAGTAACCAGAACCTTGGCTGCAAGCACCACACGCTTTTATGTTTGGGAAAAGGCTTACGTTATTTTCCATCCCAGAGTTCTTTAAGCATTTTTTTGATCTGTTAATAGTTATTAATAATTTATAAGCTGTTTTAAAAATCTAATTCAGATCAAAATTTTGCAATCAGATGCTTGTCTTGAAATAATACATGCAATTGTTTAAGAATTATTTGAATACCAAGGCTACTGGAAGCAATTGTACTGTGAAGGCTGAAATCTAAATTCATTGAGAAGAGCTGAAAAGAAAAAACTGCAGATAGGCTCCCTGCTACTTCTGTTATGAAAAATCTAAAACCAAACAATAAATGACAGTACCTAATTATAATGAAATAGATCCATTTGTTAACAGTTTTACAGTGAAATTTTGTTATTAGCGGTAATAACAATTTAGATGTTTGCATTCAGCTGAAGGCATTGAGTGTTATCCACAGTGGGGTCAAAATTTTCCCTGTAGAATTCTCAATGAAAGGCACATTGCTTTAAAAAACTGTCTGGCTATTGAAGATTTTTATCTTGCCATTGTATAATTTATTTAAATTTTTTTGTTAAAGCCTACTGCTGTCTATATCTAAAATATTTTCCAGTAGCAAGTACTCTTCCAGAACTTAAAATTATCTTCCAAATATGTTTCTTAATCTGTGCATTTTTAGCTGTATCTTAATGGGTGCATAAATAATGTGTATGCTACAATTTATTTTACTTATTGACCATTCTTGAAACTTTGAATGCTGTATGTATCATTGATAAGCTGGAATAGGATAAATTTGCTAAGGTGTTTGCAATATGAAAATAGTGTTTAGTGGCTATCTGGATACTAATGAATCCCAGGAGAAGTAGACATATATGACATAAGGGATTAATATGAAAAAGGAGATGCAAGCAGCATCAGTACAATTGTGTAGCTTGCAAAACTTGTTTTGAAATATGAAAAAGGAGGAAGAAAGGCTAGAATGTTGTACTGTGCCTTTTGTGTCAGCACAGCTCCTGACAAGCAAAGCTGAAGCTGGAGTCTGAGGGTCCAAGTAAAACACTGAGACAGTGTATGAGCCAGGGTTTTTCCCATAGCAGCTACATCATCCAGCCCTTAAGAGAAAGAGTGTAAAAACCCATAGGTTAGAAGCTGAGCTGGTGTGAAGAGTTGGAAGATGTGACAGCCCAACTTAGAAGATGCATGAGTATAACAAATCTACACCTGTCACATTGCAAATACAAAGTATTGATAACTGCATATGCATTTATTTTGTATTTATAAAGTGTTAGATTGCTTCTGTTTAAGATCTTATAACACTGAAAATATTACACAGGCTTCATGGTGAAACTGACATATGTCAGAAGTTTAGTTAAAAGCTTTTTTGATTACTCTATGTCCGAGCACCGTGGAGACGATATAACCAGCACGTTACTACAGCTGCCTCAAGTGGAGATTTTGTAACCAGCTGAAGCATAAAAACAATACTAATTCTGCATTGCATACATTTAACTTTGCATTTAACTGCATTCAACTTTGCATTTCAGTACCCTGTAATAATCTTTTCATTCTGTAGCTCATGTGGTATTTTCCAAAGTTGTTCTTGTCTGAAAAATATGTGAAGTTGTGACATACTTGGAATAGCATTCATTTAGTGATCTAAATTTTTTAGAACTAGTAAATATTCACAATGACAAAAACTTTATCTATGCACTGTTAATTCATCACAAGTTGTCCAAAACATCATGATGAAAAAAAGGGATTGTATGTTAGGCCTGATGATACAAGTCAGTGGCTATGAAATTTTCTCTTCACTTTAATGATGAAACTTACAGGATAGCCCTTCTCCGTCTGGGGACTTCATTTATGATTGTCATACCCACTACAGAAAGCAAAAAGTGAAATTAGGTTCTAGGACAGGTATTCTTAATTAATTATCTTCTCAGGCAGGAAAATGGTAAGATTTTTTGTCACAAAAATATTTGTTCACTTGAGGTTAAAGGAGACTGAATAAACAGGGACCCAGCGGAGTAAAAACTAGTAGGAATCAGAGTAGCAGTTAAAATGTAATGAGCATTGTGAAGGAAACTAAGAAAACTTTAGTGGAGTCTGTAAGGATTTTAAAATCTGTAAAAACAAATAAACAAAAAGAAACTGTACATTATTAAAGAGTCTGCTCAGTGCCCAGCTTCAGTCATTGTGATATATTTGCATTATGTACGTAAATTGATGGTATGCTTTCAGTTGAAATCCTTTGTTCAATACTGAGCACCATATTTCTAAAAAGAAAAGCTGAAGTAGAAGAAGGAAACTGAAATAGACCCCCAAAAGGTATGAAAATTATTTCATACCCAAAAAGGCCTGAGAAACTGAGGGGAGAATGATAAACAGGTGTTTTTAGAGTTGCAAAAGAGAAACCAGGATACATATGTAGCAGGAAGAGGTGAACACTTTCTTCTATAAACTCTTCTAAAAGGAAAAAGAAAAAGCATTGTAAATCACAAAGGGAAAGAATTTATTTTTCATGATACACAATCAAAATTTCAGGCTCATTGCTTACAGGTAATGGCTTAGTAGAGTCCCGAAAGTGTTAGGTGCTGCTTTGGCTCCCTGGGGTACTTCAGGATGTTTGCCTGGTGCTTGAGTACTGGCCTGTGTCTGTTCCATGCCTTTTCCCTACCATGAATTGCATTATTGGCCAAGGAATTCTCAATATCCAGCTGTAGATGAGTCAGTGCTTTGTTTCTCTTAAGGATTTTGTGGCTGGTTATGCTGGACGCTGGCTGTGAAGCATGTGCTGCGGCCAGTACATTTGCTCCCGTGTTGTCACGATCGATTGGGGCTTGGGGTCCTTTGCCCCCGTTAACTGCTGCAGTCATATCTGCTGGTAAGAGTCCAATTATAAATACTTGATAAAAGGATTATCAGTGATTAACMGGTATGCATATTTTCAGACATACAGTAGTATTATGTGCGGTAAATAGTGCTCATCAGTGCCAGTAGAAGGTGTTAACAATGTTTGGACAATGTGTCTATAAGCAACTTGTCAAACAATCTATTGATCCACTTTTTAGTAAACCAACTATTAATAAATTATTAATCTGTTGTTAATTGCTTGTGGCATCGATGTAAAATGTGTCTGAGTCTCCTGATGCTGGCATTAAATAAGATTTATGGTAGTTTTTCACAAATTCCTTCCCTCCCTACCAGTGTTGAAGATTGGATACTTTAAACAGAGACAAGAGAAAGATGTAAGCTATTAAAATTCCTACATTTTTATTTCTTTTTGTGGTCATTATTATATGTGGATTTAATACTCAATATGATCAGCCAATTATTTTACTACATTACTAAAAAGACGTGTTTGTTGTTTGGGGAAAATGCAAGCAAAGAGAGAAGACATACCAGTCTGCAGTTAGGTAATTTGAAGACAGCTAACTGCCGAAGGGCTGTAACCTGACCAGAAATGGATACTGTAATGCTCAAGGAGCATTCACCTTGTCAGTTTTTTCTCTTAGGAATTGGATAAAAACAACATTTCCCAAATACAGATGGTTACCAATATGTGCTTCTAATTGGTTTACATTTTCGCAATCTTCTTCACTGCAAATCAAATCAAAGTTAAAAGAATATCCTGCCTTAGTCTAACCATACCTCTTTTGAGACATATACACATAAATACTCATTTTCCTTTTAAAAACAGTATTTTCTACTGTGTTGAATCTCATGTTGTTTTTTAGTTTGTTTGTTTTGTTGCTTCAGCTTCTGTTGCCTCCTATGTAATGGTGTGTCATAAAGAAAGTATCAAGGGGATATGTGGTTGAAAATTCAGAAAAAAACTATGAGGAATGGCACAGTCTTAAAGTGAAATGGGGCTGGGTGTGTGTGTGAAAGCTGTTGTTGGAAATTGGTGGCAACTTCTGAAGAGGCTTAAAAAATGCCCTCTACTGGAAATGTTTTGTTTTCAGGCTGTGCAAACTGTGCAAGTGGGGCCCAGGGCTATTTACAAAGTTCACTTCAATAGAAAAATGACCAAACTCATAAGGGAATCCGAGCTTTAGAAAAGCTCAAATATCTGCTGAACTGCTGGACTTTGTGTCTGCTTTTACTATTGATTGACCAGTGGAGAGGTCTGGTATAGAGAAATATGACAGAGAGATGACATGAGATGAAATATTTTTTCAGTTAGGAATGACCTTGTAAATCATGAATGGCAGTATGAAGTGGAGCTATGAATGAATTATGTGGGGACATCCTAACAAGTAAGGGTTGTTTTTCATCATGTTCTATCAGCAGAATTTCTAAGGTTAGAAGAAATGTATTTTGTATTGTAGTTCACCGTATTAAAACAAAAATAGAGTAACCATGTGTAGGTGGAGCTACAGGCTGCTTTACTGTTATTTAAAGTAAGTAATCTGTGAGGCAGTAATGGTGTTTGACACAATGGATCAAATACCACCGTGGCACTCAAATTTTCAGATGATGCTCATGAGCATTCATACTTTGTCCTTGCAGTAACTTTAGACCATCAACTGCTCTAAAACATGAGTTAATTTCTTGAGAGCGAGATCTGTTTTTTAACACAAGTATATTTAATGCTTTTGGTTTTTTTCAGTTGCATTTCCATAGGCCTGATGAAGCCAATAGAAGTCATATTTGAATCATTGTTAAGAAATATGGTAAGATTTTTAGCTAAACAATTGCTTAGTCAGGGTTTAGCTTCTGAAAAAGATCTTTAAAGACTCTTTGTTTATGCACAAGCCACATGACTAGTGCATATAAAGTATAAAAAAAAAGATTAGCGAGTGAGAACTTCTGTGAGATGATCTACAGTGTTTTATCTCCTGGGGAGAGCTCTGCAGAGAAGAGAATTCAGTACTTTTTCAGTTGTATCTGTCAGATCTCTGTGACATGGTTCTTACACTGAGCTGTATGTAAGTACCTTGAAACTGCTTATGTAAAAGAAGTCATTTCATAAAATCCAACCTTTATTACTGTTCTTTTCCTCATGGGTGACATAAAGAGATTTTGTTACCTGTGACTTTTAATAACACTCGTACAACTAATCAGTTTGAACGATGTTCAAAATTTCTTCTTCATAAGGCCACCAAAATGCAAAGGCTAAGTATGAATTTGTCATTTTCTAGCAGGAATACTTCCATGGTGGAAAGAAAGAGTAGGGTAAGCAAAACCTACTGTTTAATTTAAACCTTTTAGTGGACTCTGACATGACTACTTCCACAAGTCTCTCTGTGTAGACTGGAAATACTAGTGCAGTATTTTCACTGCAGCATTTTATTTCTCCCAGGCGTGTTCCAGGTAAAGCACTGAAGTGGAAAACTGTAATATAAATGCAGCTTTTCTTCATGATAAAGACAATGAAAACCCTTTGAAATTTACTGCAGAAATATGTAATGTTTTATTTGAAATTGTTTGCTCTCTAGGATAACCTCATGAGATGCACACTTCTTTCATGAGAACCTAAGGGGAGAGGGTCAGATAAACATCGGAAATATTTCTTAAGATAAGAGATCAAAAATATTCCCAAAACTGACAATGCCAATGCCACGGATGGCTGGAGAAAATGGGAAAAGAATGGCAAAGACTCTATAGCTCTTTAAATTGTCATCATCTTTTTCTGGTTGTGGGGAAAAGAAAAGTGGATAAAAGGCTCAAAATTGGGGCATAAACACAAGTGTAATTGTCCTCCTATGAATATCCTACACCTCATTGGTGGTTCTTCTGAAAAGTGTACTATGCATTCAGGAGAAGTCAGTATGGATTCTGTTCCCTAAATCTAGGTTCTTCCAGCATGGAAACATCTGGTAGCTTTTCTGGTTGATCAAGTTTTGACGTTGTGCTGCTTTTCATGATTGCATTAGCCAAAGGGACTCCAGAATTAGTGTGTTCAGCCAAGTTATTTATATTTGACACCTAAAAAAGCATATACTGATAGGTTAGTGAAAGTTTATAGATGCTTCAATAGCATGTGAGAATTGGGGTCTTTTGCATTCAGATTTGGTAATTTAAAACAAGTTAAGAGGTTGTGATCTGAATGAAGTCTTGCAGAGGGGATCTAAAATTCACAGGGTAATGCAAACCAGAGAAGTAATTCCAGCTTTACTACTGCTTGCAAACAAAGTTAACATTGTAAATAATACCAGAGTAAGTGAGAAGGGGTCTGCATACACATTTTGATCTTTTACAAGCCCTTTTTCTGTTTATTTGAAACATGTTTTCCTATCTGTTAAGTGGCTTTGAAGAAGCCTAACTAGGCAAGTGAGGACTGGGGACGTAAGGACACAGCTGCTGGCTTGCCCTCAGTCCTCTCAGGGCTCCTTCACTGCAGGAAGCGCTGCTTTGCAGCCATGCCAGTCCCTGCCATTGGCCAAGGCCAGGGTAGAAAGCAACTTCTCAAAGTGAGAAGGTGCCTATGATCTATGACTAAATACCATGTTGGTCTGTTTGATTGAGCTATTGAAATGATCAGGTATAACTTTTCTAACCACTACCTGCGTGACCCTGATTGTCACCACTTGGGAATGTGCCTTAGACTTGTCTCTTTTCATGATCCTGAATGATACTGTGTTTTACTACCCAAAGCTGATAACTACAATGTACTGACATTTATATGTCATACTTGGTCCAAATAAATACTGAGGGAGAAATACAGCAACAGTTGTGTAGAGAGACGTGTCTCGAATTTGAGACATACATTTGCATTCTCCAAAGGGGTAAGATTACCTCACTATAATTATGTAGTTCATCAACTGGCCAGCACTTGTGGGGCTTACTTCGCACACTGCTGAATGTGGAGATCTGTATATTCATTTTAACTCTGACGACAATTGGCTGTAATGTTCCCTGTTGTCGCTGCAGCCATGGAGGTCAGGCCTAATGATATGCCAAGAACTCTTTGACAGTTTGCATACAGATGCAGTTTACTCAGGTCTCCGCACTGCCATTCTCAGAAGATGAGGAGGTATTGAACTGTCAAGCTGAGACTGAACAGGTGACAGCTGATGCATTTTAGATCAGCTGCCTTCATGACTGATTTAGTAAACCTAACTGAGAGCAAGCAGTCTTTTCTCCTTCAAGATTATATTCTTCTTTAATCCCCCCCCCCMAAAAAAAACCCTCCAAAGCTGTGAAAATGTGTATGTTTATTTTTAAACAATACCCTTTAAACCTTCTTTTCACTTTGAAACCTTTAGATATAAAAATGATATAGATGTAAGATCTGAAAGGATTTTTTGCCATGGAATGAGTTGAGGTAGAGAAATATTTAATCCTTTCCACCACTATGTGACAATTTAACATCTGACTTTCAGTCAGTCACTCTACCTGCTGTCTTCTGTATATCATACAACTACTTTATACAGATAACGCCCAAAATAAAACAGATAAGCAACTACACAGAGAAACATGTGCAACAAATCTAACAATAAATATGTTTCCTTCTCTTCCCTGAGTTATAATTTCTTAATTATGATAACACTGATTAAAAAAAAAGGATTTTATAGCATAACTGTTATGGTCAGAGTTAATCTATGGCTTCAAACCATTTAATAAAACATCAAATTCCAGCAGAAAATGAATAAAATTATGTGGAGGAATAAGTGTTATTGTCATTGCAGATTGGTGTTCATATGCCTGATTGCTGTACCATGGAAGAATTAAATTGTCTGATGTGTACTGAGAGATGTTTCTGCTCGTTTCTGATTTGTAGCACTAACGTTTGAAAGGCCTAACAGAGGTTAAGCAGCACATTCTTTCCCTTCTATCACTGTTTTATAGGATCTTCCTGTGGCAGAACAATTGCATAGTCATGGAAAAGGGAGAGAAATTTTGTAGATGTCATTTTGGTGATAGTATCCAGTTGCTCAGACCTCTTCTGTCTCTTGTACCACTGGTATGCAAAAGAATAGGAGGTGGGAAGAGACCTCCTCTCTGCATTTCTCCTTTGCTCTCTATTTGGCTGAAACATTGCCCTCAGAAAATCTCTGCTGTTGCCCTGTGTGGGCATGGGAAGGTTCCTTTCTCTGGTTTCTTCTAATTGGCTGCTAAGGAATGCAATGGATAATATATACTATGGGTTCAGGAGAAAAAAGACTTTTATGTTCCACAAAAAATACAAGAAAGTTTCTTTACATTTAACAACTTAAGATGAGATGCGAACAGGCAGAGAGGCAGGTATTTGTGAAGTATGTTTTTCTAAGTGATTTGATAGTAACATTGAATATATTTCTTCCCTATATGTTGTCTTGTTTTTGAAAAGTCAGGTTTTATTTTTCAGTCTTTTTCCTACTGGAAAATTGGGTCACTGGAGCAGTGAGCAAACTCAGTGAATACAACGTTCAGAGCTGTCCTTGCCCTTCTGCATTTTTTATTCCCCCTAGAAAACAGCAGGAATAAAATAAAAGTATTTATGCAGAAGTCACATAAATGATATTCATCCTTTATATTCAGTGCAGCTGGGACTGCAATACTTCTAGTGATGACTGACGTTTTCTTTCACCTCTCTGTCCTCTCTTCATGAAAATGCTTAGCTGCTCCTGAGGAGCACAACTGTCTGACAAAGCACAGTCCAAGGGTTTGCCTTTGGGAGGTCTGAGGGAGGGAAGTGGCCGGTCATGGGACCAGCAGAGCTGTGACAGATCAGATATGCCAATCAGTAGAAGACAAGTGATGACCCAGGGAGGTGACAGTGCCAGATCACTGCTTAGCTCAGTCTATACAGCACAGTTCTTTGGTGGCTGCTGTTACTATTTTCTTGGTATGTTAAAAGGGAAGGGAGAGGTTGCAAAATGCTTTAGAAAGCAGGCTTGTTTATAGAATTAGCATTAGAACTACAGCCTTAAAAAGGCGATAAAAAACAAAAAAAATCACTTTTTCCAGGTAAATGTGTGTGTGYRCACACACATGTGTGTGTGTGGGCGTGTCTTTTAAATCTGTTTTATATCTTCATATTAGAGAAATGCTTTACAGTTTTGGATATAGGCTGACTCCCCATGTTCTGAAAATCCACTTCAATATTTATTACAGTTTAAGGTTGTATTACTGAAGGTAGTGACGCAAAACATCATTGCAGTAGAATGTTTTCTCCACAGACTGGGCTGCTACTCTCCTGCATCATCAAAAACCAGATGTCATTTTGATTATTCTGGACAATAATATTATCAGAGGAATATCGGTGAATTGCTTTCTATAAACTGTAATATTTATTTCAAATATATATATCATTTTTTGATACTGATTCTTCATAGGCTTTTTTTTTTTTTTAATTCAACATTCTGTTTTCTATTGGTAGGAAAAGTTTCCATTCCCATCTTTACTGTGTTCACTAGAGTCCCTAGTTGACACTGAAATCCCTCCAGTTGCACACGGTTCCCAAAATGTTAGGTGACTGTTGGTAACATTTACATCTAAAATATGGAGCCAGGTGCTGGAATCCTGCCATTTAAATGAATGCATCAGGCTGGGGTTGGACTTTGCAGCACTCACACTCATCATAATTCAACATCACTGCCATTATAAAAAGGAGATAAAAACAGCAGGAAAACAGGCAGAGAATGCCTAAAGCTGTTAATGAGAGGAAGGAAGCTTTTGTTTTAACAGATGCAATAATTTCCTATAAATTCCCCTCCCCCTGGTGTAAAACAAGCAAACCCAACCTGGGATCTAATCATCTGGAGCTAAATGATGCACACCTGAGCTACAAGCATTCTGTTTGCCAGGACAGAACAACATGGGTGTTTTGTCAGGGTGGGCAGGTGACTGAGGCAACCTTTCCCTTTTGATATAGGAACTTGCACAGTTATTGGAGAGAATGGTCTGCTGTGATGCTGGTCCTGACATCAAAAGAGGTCATCCTGAATCAGAAAATACAGTGCGTTTCAAGTTTTCTGATGTTATTTCTGCTTCTGGACCAGAACTGCAGGACAGAGGAAAGACAAAGGAATCTTGATAGATTTTTGTAACCTCTTCTGGACAAGGATTCCAAGAGACAAGAGTCCCCAGTCCATATGATTATAGGTACTGGTTTCATAGGTTGTCTATATATGAGTTGAAGTCATTCCTTTGCTGTAGTATGGCTGTATGTGTAGTTCAAAGAGGAAATATGAGATATTGTGTTTGTGGCTAGAAGAAAGATATTTGTGTCTGGGTTTGAATTTATCAAGATTCACTGTTCTTGTGTTTTGCTCTGTAGGACTGTAGTTTTCAAACTTTTTTGATCTGTGAATCTCTAAACCTTTTCCACTAAAGATACAGACTTCTGTATAGTGAGTTAAAACCTCACTGACCATCAGCTTGAATTTTTAATGTTTTCTTTTCAAGTTACCCTTACAGATACCTGCAAACCCTGAGTGCTTTGTGGACTTGAAATGGCTTGAAACCCATTGCTCTGAGGTACTAATCAGGTTAGAAAAAATATTCTGTAGTGGAAAGAAAAAGAGCAGTTTTGAAGCAGAAAGTTATTGCTCTTAACTTTGTAAACATTTACATTTTTTCTTAGTAAATTTAAAGCAAGCTGAGCTATGGACTCTGAGGTCCAAGTACCCAGCAGCACTGAGGGGAGCTGGAGCAGAGACAGAGGTAGCTGTGGAAGAGATGAGTGCGGGAGGTTTGGCTCTACAATGTAGGAGCAGTTTGTAGACCCTGGGAGCTCAAGTATCCGTCTTTTACTGTATGAGCTTTTGGGAAATCAAGCAAATTTCCAACAGCAGTTAAGAGGGTTTCTTTTTTAAGAAATATGTTTCAGGAATTGATTATGATCAGTGATTCCTGATGAAAACTCATTTTGTTAGAGAACTGCTCACTCGTAGCTGAGATCCAAGCCCAGATTTCCCCAGTGCTTTAGCCTTGAGCCTGAACTTACTGGTTGAAGGCTATCTGGAGAAGTAAAACAGGAGGGTCAGCTTCCAAAGGGAAATGAATTCCTGGTGGGATGGTGATGAGGAAATGTTTCATGTTATGCAATGAAATGAATGTTAAAATTACTTTAGAATACTATCAGAAAATTAGGGGCTAAGAAAATCACCACAGGAATCAGTCAGACATCAAGTCTTTTATTTCCATGGTGTTTTTTTTTTTTTTTTTTTTTGGGGGGGAGGGGGTGTTTTAAACCCTGGTTCCTAGGAAAAATTGTCAATGAATGGAGCAACTATTTCTTTGTGTCCACAGCCAAAGAATAGTTTTTCATTTGTGCTTATCTCTGGATCTCAGTGACGTCCATTAATCATCCTTTAATTGTATAGGTGGATATGCAAGGTGGAATTAGGTATTGCTAACATACCTGTTTGCTCCAAGATGCTAAAGGGATGCTTAATAGAAAGCCTGATGTCTTTCTTGTGTTAGTTCTCAATATGAATCTACCTTCTATTTCTTTGACTCCTGGTTGTGTGTGATGACTTCTGTAATAAGGAGGAATAGCTAAAAATCAATGGAAAGCTATTTTAAAACTTTCACACATGAATTGGTGTGTGTGCTTGGCATAGATTTCTCAAATGCAGTCAAAGGAAGTTAATGGCAAGAAAAGGATAATTGGCAAGGCGGACATATCTACAAGAAGTTTGGATTAGGTCATGATAGGTAAAGCTTCTTGAAACAGCATAAAAGGTGAGCAGTGGTTTTTTGTTTGTTTGTTTGTTTTTGTTTTAAAGGAGTCTATTTTCTGTCTATACTTTAAAAAATCTTGGAAAACCAGAGTGGTGCCAAGCATGTTTAAACTTTTGGGATCT
This sequence comes from Apteryx rowi, assembly GCF_003343035.1. Lineage (NCBI taxonomy): Eukaryota > Metazoa > Chordata > Aves > Apterygiformes > Apterygidae > Apteryx > Apteryx rowi. The sequence continues at coordinate 801,739 of NW_020451027.1, read as the reverse complement.
TGAGGATGAAGCTGGCAGCCAACCATAAGCATTTTATCAGCCAGCTTGTTCTGAACTCTTGGGCCTATGTAGGAAAGCAGATTTGCTTTTTAGATTCTGGTGGACAAAGACAGATAGCATACGGTACACAGCCAAAGGGAAAAAAGACATTCTGTATAAAGGAGTAATTTATTTATTTATTTTTCTTTGACTGGGGCATTGCTTTTAAGAGTAGAAGAAAGCTATGCTAGCTGAAACATGCTTCCTAGAAAAACATTGTTACTTCAAACGATCTGGAGCCTGCCAAGTTGTAGAGAAAGGGTTCAGAGTGAGATATGCAGTGCCTTATTTCTGGTTCCACGGCTGGGCAACTTTAAAAGATAAATTATCAGACTGGCTAGTGAGTGCTATTAGGCAATAGACCTTGGAGGGCCATGTACTGTAAAAACGTCTGTCTTGGTAACATCAGATATCGGGTTCCTTTCGCCTGAGAGGTGCTACTAACATAAGTAAAGCTCCCAATATGCATAAATGTTTGCAGGATCAAACTCTAAGAGCATCATCTCCTTTTTCAGGTTTTTAGGATTGGGGTCTTATCTCACTGCAAGCAACTTCCCTGAAATCAGTGGAAAAATGAATAGAAGAAACCTCTAGCTCTTTTCATGTTCCCTTCTGTACGATATCCATTTTGTGTCATATTTGAAGAGAATTTTATAGTTAATTTGGATGGAGAAATAGCAGTTCAGCATTAACTCATTTGGTTAATCACATTCACTGAGAATCATTTTAATTCTGCATTCACCACCATAGTAAATAGTCTTCAGTTTCTATAAACATTATTCTGTTTAAAAATATTCTCAAGGTTTTTCACTTTGCTTAGGTAAATATGTAGTGTACATTTCTCATAAGTTATGTCTGTGCTTCTTAAAAACAGTAGTACTCTTTTCTCTTTCTTTGCCAGATTGCTGCTCAAGTTTCTCATGTTTTTTTAAATATCTTTCATGATCTAATATATTTTACTCAAATTTCTTTCAGTTTGTGAAATGTACCCATGGTAGTGTGGGGCAAAAACAGTTTGGCAAATTAGCCCTTTTTGAGTGGTCTATACATGCTCATATGCATGCACATAGGAAGTGAAGTTTTAGTTCAGGTGAATATTTGTAGAAACAATATTGCAAGCTCATAACCAAGACTCATTAAAAGACAGGAATACAACATCTTAGAATTTCATCTGYGGGTTTGATGAAGAAAGATAAACTTTCACAAAGAATAGAGTGAAAGGGAGACTGGTGAGAAAAAGAAAGGAAGAGAAAATGAAAAAGATGAGAATGGAGAGGGAGAAGCAGCATGTAAACAGGTACCACTTTTCACTTGGCAAAAAGAGTTTACACCTCTGGTTGTTGTGAAATGCCATTAAACACGTGAAGATTGTGTTGTAAATATTACATGGAGGAAGGCGTTTCAGCACATAGCAAGAAGTTTTCCAAACTGGAATAATATCGGTATGGCGCTTCATCTGTTTTCTACAGAAGTGAAATGGCTATTAGTTCACTCGTGCAGTAACTCACTGTGCTTGTGCAGATTTAATGGATGGAGACATTTGACGCTGTAGTGAAGTGTGTCAGTAGGGTATGGTTTTATGCTTGTGAGAAGGAGTGGGAGAAAATCAGCTGCAAGTGTTAGCATGGGTGCTGGCAGCTCCCCTTTTTGTAGGGATTCCTCTGATGGAAGTACTAACTGTAAATAAGCTGATATGTTACAGGAGGATGAAAATCTTGGAAATAACAGGTTAGCATCTTTTATTAGGATAAGCAATGTTACGGATGTCCCGTTCATACTGAAGCTGATCTTGTGTCCCCTGGCTGATTTCCTATCTGTGCCCCTAGATACTGAAATGAGTTAGCAAGTCAGTAACTGTTGCTGCAGTTCAACACTGCTAGCTAAAGTATAGTTTAATATTTGGTACAATTATTCAAAACAGCTTGAGAATGCAAATATCTTTTTACAGAGTAGAAAAAAGTATTTAAATGTAGACATCTAGACTCATGTTTTTGCTAGCTTATTTGATGCATGTGACCTTTTTCTCAAAACATGGAGATTTAGCTGTAGAAAAATCTTTCAAAAGAGGAAGCAATCTCCATGCTGGATATCTTTATTATGGGCCTTATGTCAAGTTGTGGACAGACTGTGCAATCTTTCCTTTCAAGGAAGTGGAAACGCCACAGAAATAGATTGAAAGGGAATTCCATTCTACAGGTCCTCTCTTTCACTTACCAGAAGTTGGAGGAGGTCAGTCTGATCACTGCGATCCTTTCCCACAGCGCGTGGGTACTCATCAGGGTTCCCAAACAAAGCATAGCCGACAGACAGCCCAGCTCAGCATGCGAAGAATGACAGGATTATTTGATAGGATGGCCAGTAGTTATGCAGCCACTGCAGAACTTCTTGGCAGCACGTAAAGTAGCAATAGCTTCCTCTCTGTACACACAAATACGCATGTCATACTGGCAGTATTACATAAAAGTGGTCTGTGACTGGTAGCTTTTCCCAGTTACAATATGCAAAGTAGGCTAATGTAGCATAGCACGTCATTATGAACTGGCAGGAGCAGTAGGCTGGGATGATAAATGAAGCTGATTTGGCCAGGTGTTTCGTTTGCCTCGCTGTGTGAATGAGCTTGTAAATGCACATGGGTTGTTGGCTAGTTTCCTGTCCCTCATTGCTGCTGCCTGTTCCTCACTGCAAGCCCTGACTTTGAAATGCAGTTGCAAGATAGAATTAATGCAGTGGGCAAGTGGACTTGTGACATGAAACAAAAGGCTCATTATTTTGAGGATCTTTTCCACCAGTGCATGCCAGATATGTGCACAAAGGTTCTGACAATTTACAGTATTTTGGGAAAAGGCATTGGTTGGAGACCACTACTGACAGTAAATGTATTTTTAACTTGCAGTCTTAGTACTTTGTTTTTAAGCTCTAATATGGGCCTTTTCCCAAATCCCTAGTTACATAGTTCAAAGAGATGAAGTTACTGGATTATTGTCCCTTTCCTGTCAAGGAGCCTGCAGAGCTCCTTCCAGTGCTTGGGTACAGAGGCTATTAAATAGAATGATTTTGTGGCATAGTTTGCAGCATGGATACAGTTCATGTGAATGTGATTAGTGAAAACTAAATTTAAGATAGAAGGTGTTGCCAATGATAGAAAAATACCTTACATTGTAGGCAACACTTTATTCAATTAGGTTTCCTAAAGAAAAACGTTTTCACATCTCTTCATCCCAACAATCTAACTGATCTTAATTTTACAAATAACCTCTAGTCAGCTATGAAGTGAACCATTCTATTTTTTTATCATAGTTTCTTATGCAGTCAAAGAACAGAAACAATACAAATACTTGTGTATTAGTGTCATCTGAGTCATTGATCAGCACTCTTTTGAACTAGACTCTGTACAAACATAGAGGAAAAAAGACAGTCCAATCCCGAAACACTTAAAATCTCTCAGCAGGTTTAACAAATATATCAACAAATAATGCGTATAATTTATAAGGAATCCACAGTTTCAGTTTGTTTTGCTTTAAACATTAGTCAAAGACTTTGAAAAACCGAATGTATTTCTACAGTTTGTCTACAAACAAATGAAGTGTGTCGGATTAAAATTTGCAATGAATAGCGTATCCATACCTAATCCATGTGGTTCTTTTGTATCCAATGAGTCTTATATTTGTCTGGCCAAATGCAGTAATCCTCAACTGGGCGAAGTCCCTTATAAACTTGTAGTATTCTATGTAAGAGAAGACTGGATACCAATAAAATGTGAAGATGAGACTTACATAATGTTATATTTCAAGAATCCGTTGAGACCATTTATATTGTTACCAGCATCAACTAATCATGAGCTTTGAGTGAGGCTTGCAGGGAGATTCTGAGGCTAATACTAAATCAGTCATATTGGCAAAAATGCTTCTAGCTACACAGGTTATTAAAGGAAAATTATTAAATCCAGAGCCATGTAACAGGAGCTGTTCAGAGCTTTGATATACCACTTTAAAAGCAAGTCCTAGATTTACTAGGCTTCCAAACTTGCAGTGAGTTTAATTAAAGATGATGATAGGTTGCAAAGAAATTGGAAAATGCAGGAGTAATAAAATAGTTTTACTTATTTTATTCACTCATTTGCTGTACAATTTCTTTTCAATCTCTTCTTCCCCCAAAGTAGCCTTACATGAAGCATTTAGTAGATAGCATTTTTTCTGTGGGTAAACCATTAGGAGGTCAGAGTCTGCATTAGCTCCAGAAAAACTTTAGTGTTACTATTATTGCTGAAAAGTGACCCAAAGAAATGTGAAATGTTACATTTTTCCTCATGATGACTTCTCTTCCATGACAATGTATAAAGAAAATGAGAACAATTTTGTGTGACTTTTTTTATTAATATTAAAAAAACTCTTTGAGAGCACAGAGAAAAGATTGGCTATGTACCTAGACTTTAAAATGAGAAAAAAAATTTTTTTTAAGACTTTTAACTGAAAACCAAACATGCTGTTCAAAGAAAAGAACTGTTAAATAAAAATCCAAGCACTTTCAACAATTTCAACACAATTTCAAAATTCTAACTAATCTCATCTTATGCTGGATGCCATAACTTGATTTTCTCGCTGGTATTTTCTAGGGAAAAAGAGATAGAGAAGAATAATTTTTGTGATGTAATAAAAGATATAGCTGCTCCACTGCATAGCCACATTGACTTTTATCTGCCAGAATAACACTGTAGAAGAGAATACTTTAAAAGAAAAGCATTTGATAGGCCATTGTACTTCACCCAGGTTTTTCATGGAGGCCAGTATTCATCTTCAGTAAATTCCTCATCAGATGTTGTTTTGGGTAACCACATGCTTATCGGATAAAATACTATGATGTTGGAATACCACCACTTATTTCATTTGACTTGTATAACAGTATTTGAGGTCAGAATCTGACTAGGCTTTTATATATGCATGTTTGGGACTTTTCAGATGTTCTAAACTGATTGTGTTTGCTGAATGTGTGTATATAACATTTTCAGTCATGTTAGAATATATCTGGTATTTTAGTAATACTTTGCAGCAGAGAAGGGGGCTGTTTTCAAAGGCAAGCATTAAAGCTTAGAAAGGTCAGCAGTAGCTATAGAAAGATCCATCTGCTAGTAACAATGCCATTGACAGCCCTGAAAATGAGAACAGTGTGAGGACACTGGACTTTGCAGCTTTGAGATCTTTGCTGACCTCCAATGACCTTTCAGTATAGGACATTTTTTTTTTCTATCAGTAGTGAGGCAGATGGACTACACATACGTGTTGTCTTGGTCAAAGTGAAGTACAGAGTCTTTGTCTATACATATTTCTTTCTATTGCTATATATATTTATGCCAATACAACTCGTGAGTATGGATGCAATTAAAACAGTCTAAGAATGCCTTTAGCAGTGTATTTTGCTTCCTGGGTTAACACCATTCTACCCTTCCAGCCACATTTTGTGTAGTTTATCTGCTTCCAGATTAAGCAGTGTTGTATGTCTTTAGCAAGCCCTTGGAAATAGCATGAACTCCAGTTAGCTTCTCTTGTGGTTGCCTACAATAGTGCTTGTGTGGCTTTTACTGTTCCACTCAGGATTTTTCCCTCCATCTTATGTCAAGAAGTCAGTGAGCTCTATGTAGTTTGGGATTGGAGTGAGTGAGAGAAGAATAGGGAAAGAAAACAGGAAAGCGGTAACATGGTGTCTGGCATTTCCTTTTTAAGAGCATTCATCCATGTCCATGTGAAATGGCAGAACATTTTCAGCTTTGTTCTTGACACATGCATCAAGCAACTTTGCTGTTCCACATTAGTCCTTTTTAGATGTTCCTCTGACCCTAAACTTGAGGACCTACTTACCAACAAGCTGTCTGTGGGTAAATAGGCCACTGTTGGCTTCAGGGTTGGCTTTTGTACTTACTTTTTGCATACCTGAATGGGAGGGTGCCAGTGGTAAGAACAATAAGAAGCATTCCCTGAATTCACAAAAGGACAATTTATGCATGTCTGGCTTGGTAGCAAGTGTGCTCCAGGGATGTTATTAAATGGGGCCTCTTGGAGAGACAGGCAAAGGAATGCTGAAATTCCTGATCCCCACAAGGACTAGGTAATGAGAAGTGCTTGGAGAACTTGAAAGTCAAAGCAACCTGCCTATAGGTTTAAGTATCTTTAGGTTCAGTCATGAACTAAATGAGGATTTTCAGAGTGACATTTTAGGATGGAAACACCTCTAATTAACATTTCTACTTTGTGCACTTTTTTTTTTAATCTGAATATACAATAACGGAAAAGAGCAGCCTCTCTTCCTGCTAGAACCCTTAAAAATCTAGCAGTGGGACAAGAAACAACAGATGGAAGTGGGCAGGTGAGAGAGTAAAAGGAAAGCATGGAGTAATATTTTCACCGAAGTTGGGCATTCACATTCTCAAAGTTTCTAGCTGTTCTCTGATTTTCTTTTCAAAGGCGTGAGAACAAAAGTGATTTGGAGGGGATAGTAAAGACTTGTAGGTAGACATTTGGGTAGCTCTGCTGATGTTTATGGGAATCTCTTTGCAAAATGATCCTTTGCTTTTTTCATTCATTAAAAATTCTTCATTAAAAATTCTTCATTAACTGTGGTATTTGGATTTTGGTTGAGTATATATACATTGAATTAGAAGTGCTGAATAACACTTGTCTGGTTTATAAAATGAACAATATTTTATTGTGATAACTAGCAGATGTGGGTAGGTGTGGTTCATGCTTTGTGTTGTGGAATTGCAGACTGCCAAGCACATTGCAGATTGCCCGGGTAGTCTAGCTCACTGAGTTAAGTGAAAGGTGTTAAATCACAAGAAGGCAGAGTGCTCCCCAGTGATTATACAGCAAAGTGCTTCTGTGCATTTATGCTAGCAAGTATGGGGGGAAAAAGATGGCTTGTTGAACGTAGCACTTGTTTTTAACAGCTCTGAAATCTTTCATTTTTGGGGAATCCATTCCTGTTTTCCAATATATTTGAACAAATACTTGTTAAACATGTATAGATACCTGGTTATTCTTTAGAATTGCAGCTGCACTTTATTTTTTGCAATGTATTGGGCATTAGCCATAACGATGCATCCCTGAGGTCAGTTTGTACACTGGAAGGCATGGATTTTATTACAAAGTTTGTATTGTAATACTGCATGCAAGATGAAAGCCTTTATGTAGTATGCTCTCAACAACCCTCAGAGCAACATCAACCCCCACAAACATCAGAAGGAGAAAGCAGAGTTTGAATGGAAAAATGTGAAGCTTTATCTTAGGCTAATTGTTTACATGTTACCTAGTAAAATATTGTACATTGTTTCAACAAAGCTGATAGGAGCAATCACCTGAAAAAGGCAAGTACTTGTCTGTCTGTCTTTGCGTATAGATATGTCAGCTTGTGTCCAGCCCCAGATGCAAATCATACGGAACTATTTTCTTATTAAATTGTGTCACATATGTTTAGTTTCTTCCTTTGCACAGTATCCAGCGCTGCTGTTGGATAGTGTCTGTAGCCTATGGAATACACCTAGGATAGGGTATTTTTGTGTTCAGTATTTTTGTTCTGCTTTAAGTGAACTTCATAGTTTCATGTTCTCTTTTCAGGAATGTTTAATCCTTAATGCAACTATTTACAAATTCTGTCCTATTTATTTCCAACATGTTCTTTTATCTACAAAGGTTATAATGGAAAGTACTACGTTCATTTTGAAATCCTGCCACTGCTTGCTCAGCCCTACTTTCCTTTCTACATCTTGATAGAAACATCAACATATATCACTGAATGTTACTTAGTAATTGATCTTTACACCTCTGGGACCCTTTCTGATAGCGATCATATTTAGGGCCATTGTGAAACCTTTTTGACCTGATTATGTGATTTCAATCAGTTGAGCACTGAGTTGCCCAGAGTGCTGATTGATAGAGAAGCAGTGATTTAGAGCTCATTTCTCTTGTCATTGGCAATAGCTGTGCACAGGGAGACAGAGGTGTGTTTGGCCCTTTATGATGAATTTGGGTTATTACTTTTCTTTCTTTCTTTCTTTCTTTCTTTCTTTCTTTCTTTCTTTCTTTCTTTCTTTCTTTCTTTCTTTCTTTCTTTCTTTCTTTCTTTCTTTCTTTCNTTCTTTCTTTCTTTCTTTCTTTCTTTCTTTCTTTCTTTCTTTCTTTCTTTCTTTCTTTCTTTCTTTCTTTCTTTCTTTCTTTCTTTCTTTCTTTCCATTCAACCTCCATTTTTCTTTGCTTTTTATGTTCAGGCCAAGTTCTTGATGTGATCATCTCACTCTGAATGAGACTTCGGTAGCAATGATAGTTTTTTATACTTTAAATATGAATTTCAGCCTTGGTCAAGTGAGAATTTAATTCTGACCTTCCTTTTGTACCAAACCTGCCAAATGAATGGCAGTCAGCTCTGGACTATTAAACCCAAAATGCTTCTGTGCAACTTATGGGACTTCCTTTATGAAAGGGAGTGAAAATCAAATGAGAAGTTGCAGGCAATTTTTTTTTTTTTAAATTCATTGTTAGTTGTAGGCAGTTCTCCCTAGAGGCTTTTGTTTAACACTAGTAAAGTTTTGTTTTCAGGATATTTTTTTTTCTATGTCAGTGTCTCTGTCTGGAATAATTTCTCCTGTTTATTTTATGCTTTCTCATGTTATATGTATATTTGGAAAAGCAAATAAACCATTCCTTTTCCAAAGATAGATAAATAACTACTACATAGACCCAAAGTCTGTAGGTGGAAGCTCTTGCTTGCTGAGTTCCACATCCCCCTTTGCCTTCAGGACTTTTTTTTCCTGTTCTAGCTCTCCGCTGGGCATTTTGACTATGATAGCCAAAGAATTAATGCTAGGCAATTGTTGTTAACCTGTGGTCTGTCCTTCAGGTTCTTTCCTTCTGGCCCTTTACTTACTGCTTCTTCAGTCTTGAATGAATTGCTACAGTATTCTTTCATTGTAACTAGGAATAGTATTTTTTGTATAGACGGGAAAACCTAGAAATAAGGTAGATTCATCCTCTACAAACAAGCTAAAATAACAGTGACATTTAACAGATAACGATATAATGGACTGAAGCAATTGTTAATAGACACAAATGAGTAGAAAAAAAATAAAGTATATACTTCAAATATTGTCAGGCATTTAACACTAAGATTACTCAGCAAAGCGCTTTTTTTTTTGTGAGCAAAATCAGATAATCTAGTGTATCTAGTGAAATTTGCTAAGCCTTTTAAATATAGAATTTACTTTGCTTTCTATATGTTAAGCATGTAGCTATCCCTGCCTAACGCTTGTATGTTACAAAACCTTCTGCATACAAGGTGAGATGGGCCCACTGATTGAAGGCCTGATGAGTGACTGAACTGTAGCATTCGGAGGGCTTCAAGAAAGGCTTTTACTCAACGCTCCTTCCCGCAGGAGTTCACATTTGCTGTTTTATCTCTGGGAGTGAGCTTAGTGACAGATGCACACTGAAAGTCAGTGAGAAATGCCATGGGAGCTGCTTAACAGCAATCAGACGCAGAGATGGCATTTGATTCCCAGGCATCTTTGCTGCATCCGCTTTATAAGAAATCTAAATCAGGAAACCCTACAGGGTATCAGGAAAGCAGACCTCTGATCTGCATGGTCTTGCCATTAAAATCCAAGTCCTGCTTCTGAAACGATAAACAATTTTAAAGGTTATTGAATAACTTTCATTTCCATGAATCTATGAAGTGGCAAAATAGCAGGTGCGTGGATATACAGCTGTGTACATTAGGACTGCAAAAGCTCCTCTGACAGTGTGTTAACAGGTTGCCTGACATACTCATTGTAGCTGTTTCCATTTAGTGTAGAAACTGTGTTAAGTCTAATTCCTACACATTGTTCAATCAAGATGTCCTGACTCTCTTTTCTTTCTTGTAAGCTGAATACCATGTTTGAAACCTGTGTTATACCTGTGTTATAGATATCAAATATGCTGTAAGAAAAAGCCAAGCCTGAATATTTATTTTGCATTTTATTTTTTCTAAATTCATATTAATTTGTATTTATAAATATCTGTAGGTGGCTAATTGAAGCTCTACAATAATCCTTTTTCCCTTTAGATTTACAGAGTCTGCAAAATCTAAAATACCTTAGAAGTAAACAACCTAATATTATGTAGATACTTTGCCTTTCATTCAATGGAAAGGTAATTTTTTGCCATTCATTTGGTGCTGTGAAATTAAGAAAGTCACCAGAAATGATTGTACAAATCAAATGACTAGATGGGAAAAGTGATAAAAATGTAATCACTGCAGCTGTGAGATAAGGTACTGTATGATGTCAGAACTGTGAATTGTTGATGAAGTTTGAAGTAATTTCATTTTGCATGATATTTTTAAATTCTCATATAAAACAATTGATTTAAGCGTGGAACCTCTGAAATACAAAGAATTAACCTCACCCTCCAGACAAGATGCATAAGGTTAAAAATAATAGAAACATAAATCTTGTGTAAGACTTATTAAAAAAGAAATATCTGCACTATCTGAGTTAGATTTCTTTCAACCAAAAACTCCTATTCTGAAATGCTACCATTCTGACAGTGTGACAAATTGCTGGAAAAAATGCTAAATAGTTAAATGGACAAGTGATGGATGGCCTCATAAGCCTTGCAGGGCAGCCTGTGTAAGATACTAATTGGTTCTGTGGAACTGGTTTTAGTCAATAAATTCACTTGAGAGTGTTTAAAAAAAAAAAAAAAGTGTTAGATATCTCTAAAGAATGCAGTGCTGTAGGTGACACACCACTTGCAATGTATTAGGCCACCAACAACTTTATTTTGCCTGCTGTACCATCTACCTTTTTTCAAGGATATAACCTACTAAAAATCTATTATTGATGCATTGCTCTCTCAAATGCTTCTGAATTATGAGTTTATTTGGAAGCCTCCAGAATTTTCTGATGCTAAAAAATGTCCAAGTTAAGTTTTGCACAGTGTTTGCAATTGCACTTTTTTCTGGAATAGATTCTGCTACCATTGCTCACTTTGAGCAATACCTTCCACTGCAGATAGTCTAAATATAGTGAACTCCCCTCATGAAAAATATTCTCAGGGTGAGCAAAGGTGATTAGAGTCTGGCCCCTGGGACCAGTGCCAAGAAAGATCCGAGAAGCCTGTTGTGGCACTGAATTTGAAGACAAAGGAGTAACCAAGCTGGGGTTTCCAGCACGGTAGTTTGAATTTAGGCCCTAGTTACTCCCTAGTTTGAGATACCTGAGCTTCATGAAGCTCCTCCAGTTGTGCTGTGGCATTCTCAGGCACATTCAGTCATGCACCTGTGCAAGCCCCAAGCATCCCATCTGGGACAGATGTAGCAGTTGGAGATACAGGCTACGTCCGAGCTGGGGAGGATCAAAGGCTCAGGAAACTTCTCTCCAAACAGTGTCTGTTGATCCCTAGATTAAAGAGGGGTGCTGCAGCAAGCATCTCTGAAGAGAGGCAGAGCTGCTCCAGGGTGCATGGCAAGTGGCTCCAGCCAGATGGTTGTGCAAGACCTTCTCTGGGAGATGAAGGGGAAAGCTGGATCCTTGCAGGGAAGGGAGGAAGCTGGAGCTAGGGTTTCATGGGCACTAGTCTAACTGTTGCATGACCCCATAAGTACGGGAAGAGAAGTTTGTTGCAATCTTTGGTGTGGCCCTGGGCAAACCATCTCAGTGGTGAAGGCCCTTTGCTTCCCAAAGCCTAGCTGTGGGTTTTCGACAGCTTCTTCCTCAGCAGCCTGGCTGCTCTGAACCCCTGGTGATGCACCCAATGCCCCTACTGCGCTGCATGGCTCCTAACAAAATGCGCTACATTCACATCACGGTCAGATGCTGAAAAGAAAAGCCAGAAGCACCTACCTTTTAAGTACTTAAACCCTTTGAATCTGGCGCACAGTGATTTCAGTAGAACTATGTGTGTGTGGTGTGTGTTGTTTTTGTTTTTAATATTTCTTTCCTCAATGCTAAGGAGAAGTTGTTTCATCAGTGCTAAAATTCTCAATATGTGAGTTGGGAGGAGAGAAGGGTGAGACAGTTTCATAGGTTTTCCAGATAGCAATTTCCTGCTTAGTAAAAGAGGATTGATTAATTCTGAAAACATCAGGATTTGGAAGGCTAATCTTTAAATGATAAAGGAAAAGCCTGAAATTAATTTAGAATCTAAATAGTACTAAACTTAAATTCAACTCCAGGTCTCAGCTCCATCATTCTGATCCAACTTTATTGCAAGCTGTAGTGAGAACACTTGTGGAAGACCTGGCAAGGAGTCAGTGACTGGCAGAGTACATGGTAGCAGGCCCAGCATGTGAAACTACACACTGACCAAATTCCCGTCAGGGCCAGGCACGCATATTCTGTTTTGTCAGCAATGTCTAGCTGCTAGCAGGGCTGAGATAAGGAAATAGTTCTAGTAGATTTAAGGGGCCCTTATGAACAACAAGTCGAGTCCTGCCTGGGCATCCGACCCATGTGTCTGACCAGTACCTCCAGCAGCCTCCTGCCAGCAACCCTCCTCATGGTTCCCGGGGCTCCCCGTGCAGTTTGTAGTGCAAGTCCTTTATTAAACCTATCCTGTTTAAATCCTTATGAACCTTGAGTGTCTCTCTCCGCTGGTATCCGACCCTCTCTTGCCTGCCTTGCAGTCACACAAGCTAAAGCAAAATTTTTGGGAAGGACCTGAAAGTCAGTGAGTTATGTCTGGTTGCCTTGTATTCTCTCCTAGGCTTGCACGTATGAGATCTTTCATAATTAAAGACTTCAGCTGTTGTATATTCAAGCCAACATGTTGTATATTTAAGTTGTATATTAGTATGTGACTGATAACACATACTGGCTACCTTAGTGGCAGTGTTGAAATTCAAGAAAACATTCAGGGAACAAAAATTTTGGTAACTGCCTGGTATATTTTTGGTGAGAGTATAGTCAAGCAGGGTAGAAGTGGAACATGTACTTAACTAGGAGCTAAAATGAAAGCATGGTTCTTCTGGAGAATATGGACACAAAGGTGATTAGCTCCTTATAAGCTCATGGGAAGAGGTAGATGTGTCCAGGAGAACTTGCTGCATATGATGTACAATCTGCCCCTGGCTCCCCACTACAAGAAGACATGATTTGTCACTACAGAAAAGTGAATGCATGTACTTATGTAACAATAATACTACTAGCTTCTTCCTTAAATCTAACATATAACTAGATTTTTTAACAGAAATGTCTAGTGAGAACATATTGTAGAAATTATCTGTGCACAGTTGCTAGCTTTCTTGTGCAGGTTAGCTGACTGAGGGATACAATAAATTGAACCTATTAGTAGTTGATAAAACAAGGGCAGAATTATAGAAGTTAAGAGCTATGCTGTTAGGGGAAACTCACTGAATTTGTTGCCATCTGAGAATCAAGGGATAAATACAATGCACTTTCTTCTTATACTTAATCAGACTCTGTGGCTCCACAGCAAAGGCCCATGGGTCCCTCAGGAGCAAATTTATAATATATATTTCAGTTTATTAATACAAAGGACTGTGACCATACACAGAACAAACATATGTGATTTCCAATACACTGATCCATATTTATGCTTGTGTAAAAGGCTAAGGTAGACTCGTTTAGGGTATTGAATCATAAAATTTAACTACTGAATCGACCAAAATTGACAGATAAAAAATTTTCCATGTAACTAAGATAATTTTTATAAAAGCATTTTGTCTTTTGTGTTTAAATTTGATTTTGAGCCCAAGATTAATTTCTGTATTTTATGTATTCTAGAATATAGCATATTTTACTAGACATCAAATGTAATGAATGTTTACATCAACCCGAAATTTCCACAATATGGTCCTTAAAATGCTGTTATAGGTAGAACTGGTAATCTGCGAGCAATGCTATTCCAGGTGAAAAGACCTTGCAGCATAGACCTGTTCCATGAGTGTTCACCAGACTTTGAATAAATTTAAATCTTGTGAAGGAGACTTCCAGTTTTCAGTGCCAACATCCTTCTGCTTGGAAATCATCTGAAGGCCTCGTGTCCATCTGGATATCTCTCCTTTAAGTTGCATGTTGCCAGTCATACATCATTTAGTGTAAAGAACTGGTACGTACTACGTACATTTAAAAACCACAATGCAAACCCTGAAAGGCTTTGGTGGGTTTCTGTAGAAAGCACTAGTCACCGCACAAAGGAACAGCAAACTGTATCTTGGGTACAGTTGATTAGGAAGTTGTACTCAGTTTGCAAAGATTTCTAGTGAGTGTAACTTCAAAGGTTTTTAAATTAAGAGTTTATTTTCAAATAACTTAGGAAACACATGGGTGAAGAGCTGATGTGTTTGTCACACTTGTATATTTAGGAAGCCATGTGTTTATAAAGTATTTTATCACCTCTGTGGGAGAGACTGCAGTTGCTCCTAACTTTGCCTATGAGAAATCTGCTGACCTGCCAGATTCACTAACAGTTTAGAGCAATTGCTTAACCTTTCTAAAAGATTTTTTGAAGAGTTTGTAAATGTATCTCTTTACACACAACCTGATAGTGGGCAGTATTAGAGGAAATGAAGAGATCAAAAGAATAAAACTACCAGGTGTCCAACTCACAAGGATCTACTGAAATTAAGGACAAACTCCAAATTCAGGTAAATTCTTAAGATACCATCTGCTCTGTTCACAAGTATCTTTTATATGCTATAAATATATCCTACAGTAACAGCTTCCCAGCTGTGAAGAACCCGTTTGCTTGACTGTTCTTTTAATTCCTCAGTAAAAGTTTGGTTTTGAAGTTGACCGTTTGCCTGAATGCCACTGTGATAGACATTGATAAAAACTCATATAAGGAATAAAAACACTGGCTAAAATTAATGAGAGAAAAGTTACATAGAGTGTAGCAGGGAATACAATAGTGTAGAGAAACTGAATATTCTGATTTAGTAATAATAATTTTCAGATATGGAGATATTAAAAGAGACACCTGGAACTTGGTCTAGCAAAGACCAAGTTTGTACTCAACTGTAAGTAACCCCATTCTTGGATTACTTGGACATAAGCCGAACTCTGTGCACAGTAATTGAAAGGAGCAGGCATTCAGAAGCTAGTTTTCACATTCTAGTACAGCTGTAGATTATCAAAGATCTGTTTTGCTGTTTGTTATTTCCATTAGTGGGTGCAGTCTTCTTGGGACACTAAGGGGACTGTAGTTCCCTTTTTGTCACTTCCATGCTCTGTGTATACTCTGTGTTACAATAGTAACCATGCAGCCTTCCAAAGCTAGATCCCAGCTCTATCTGATTCTATCTAACAGAGAAGCAAAACAACAGACGGTTTCTCAGGATTTTCCCATGAAGTATTTTATAAGTGCATATGTGCATCTTTTGCCTGTGTACCCAGTCAGCTGGTCTGGAGCTAACTCTGAGCCAAGGTGGGTAGTACAGCCCTAGAAGAGGTTCATCAGTGTGGTTGAGGCATCTTTTTTCATCCCTGGAAGTTTTCAGGGCTTGTCTAGATAAAGCTATGGCTGACCTGATCTGGTGTT
The DNA here is from genome assembly GCF_003343035.1 of Apteryx rowi. Classification (NCBI taxonomy): domain Eukaryota; kingdom Metazoa; phylum Chordata; class Aves; order Apterygiformes; family Apterygidae; genus Apteryx; species Apteryx rowi. The sequence goes on along the minus strand of NW_020451027.1, from coordinate 786,176 downwards.
TGTGGTTATCCTTCAAGTGAGAGGTTAGACTAAGGACCTTTGGAGGCACCTTCCAAGCAACATTTCTATGACTCTGTGCTTGCTCAGATCGAAGCTCCACCTCTCCAACAGAGATCATAAGCAGGCACTTAGGAAAAACTATAGGAAAGACGACATGTATATTTGCCCTCAATATCCTCCTATGATCTGGCAATAAGGGGTCAGGCATTTCCTGAATGAAAGATACTGTCTTTGTATTTATTGAATAAAGCATGAAAAAGTTTGGTTGGGACATTTAATTTTTTTTTTTTTTTTAACAGTTATTTCAGCTGTGAGAGATATTGAAACTGACCTTGTTTTGGAAAGACTTCTGTTTCTGATATTCAATGAAGAGGTATTTTTATGAGAAAATGTCATGAACTTAATCAGCTTTTCCTGGTGCGCTCCGTTATACACAGTCAGCTCTGCCTTACTGCTGCTTTGTGGGTAGGCAGGAAAAGATGTTTGTGTTCAAATTCCTGTTTATTAGTCAGTCACCTGAATTCTTCTTCACTGACCTTTGGACCTTTGTGCCCCATCTCTTAGGTATCCTGGCTTGGGAAAAATGTTCTTTCAGTTTCTTGATAAGCCACATAGGCCAACCCTCAGTAACCGAAGCAAGACTAGGTCGTTATTATCTAATTTCGAGCATTAAAAATGAACAGGTCTGATTCATTCTTTTCTGAGACTGAGCTGGGTTTTTAGGAGTTTGCAGCGTTTGCTCCAATTGCTGAGTACTTTATCATTTGCACGTCTTCTCATGTTCCGTGTATATATTTTTTTAAGCTGGGCGTTGGTACTGGCTTTGTTTCTGGCATGCCTCAACACCTGAATCTGTTTCATTATATTATTTTAGAAATCTGCTGCGATTACTGCCTAAGCCCTTTGTGCACATGGCCTTCTGGAAACAGGGATTAACCTTCTGTGGCATTTTTGATCTAGCTAGCCATGGAATGTGAATCATTTCTACTGCTGGCAAAAGGCTTTGTTGAACTGTGTGACGTCTGCCTTCAGAGATGCAAAGCATGATGATTTTCTTTCTCGCTCTTGTTCTATGGAGCCATCTGTGTTGTACCGTGGCAGTCATGACCGTCTCCATGTAATTGTCACTAGCGCTGATTTTCTTGGGCAGAACGTTCTCCGTACTGTGTGGTACAGGAGGCTTTATAACGCCCACTGCAAATGTTCGGACGTGCTCAGCAGTGGCTTATCGTGACGCTTGCTAATGGTGTCTGACCAGGCTGAGTGTCCACCCTCCTCCCAGGAGAGCCGATGGGATGGCAGAATATTTCATGTAGGAAGCATCAGTTGTCTATACTCAGTTTTAAACTCTTTCCCCATTCCTTAGGAAGATTTACTGGGATTTGGTGGATTCTGCATACACACAATTGGAAGTATACCTTGCGAAGTATCAGTTATAGGTATATACTGAAATGTATACAATATATGTATATTTTAAACCCTCAGTTTACAGCAACCTGCTTATTTGATATAATGAGGATGGAAGGTTTGTAGAGAACCCCTGGGGAAGGCCAGGGATGGAGGCAGATAAAGGCAAAAAAAGCAAATGTTACCATAACAAAAATGATCCGGGAAGTCAAATACTGATGAATAAATATAAAAGATCACTCTGAGAATCATTTATTTTGTATGGAATTTAGATCTTCTATTTTTTTTTTCTGTTATGGATCATTTTTTAAAATTATTTTCTGTGGGGGAAAAAAAAATCTTTAGATAGCATAACTTTTACTATCAATGTATATTGCAGTGGCACTCAGTACCACTGCACTAGTTAAGGGTCTGTGAGGACTTTCTGTTATAAAACTGGGAGATTATATCTCAGGCTTATCATATTGCATCATTGTGAAACTTGACAAGTTGTCAGTGCAGAGGCAATTATTTCTACCAAAACATTAAGAACATAACTTACATTTTTAAGGTATGTGGTGGCATGAGAGTATATGGATTGAGTAAAAAATGTGTTTTTTTTTCTTTATTTTGCCCAAACTATAAAACTCGCCTGTTGATATTATAAAAATGAAATTTTACTTGCAGATATTTGAAAATGAGGTTTAATTACGTTCATAATTTTCAGGGGTGAGGAAGAGGGAATGACACAATAAAAACAGTAATAAAACTGAAAAAAATAGCCAGTGGGACAGGGCAGAAAATACTCTTACATCTTATGGAAGAGAGCTCATATTATTTTTGGTTTGCAGATTCTTGTTGATTTTGAGAGCAGCTTGTGTTATAGGAAGAGTATATGTTTCGGAGCAGTGACTCATCGGATCTCATGAGCCACCGGGAGAGTGTGCGAGAAGAGCCAGAAGTCGTTATTAGGAGCTGGGCAGCCAAAGTATTAGCAGACTGTAGCTTGTTATTTTTACTTTGCAAACTCCCAAGAAGAATGAACATTTTGGAACAATGAGACAGACATCGGGGAAGCCTGGGGGAGCTGCGAGTGTGTTTGGAGGGGCAAAAGGAGTTGAGGGAAGAGTGAAGCAATCTTTCACGTCATTTGATAAAGTATCAGCTTAAAAAATCCTTTTGAATCATCAGTGAAATGCCTTGAAGTAATAGGAACTGTTTAAGCAACTGACAGGAAATGAACTACAGATAAAAGCTTAAAATTGCCTCTTATTTCAAGATAGTAGCTTATGTTAAGAAAGTTGGTGACCTTAGCACTGCTGCTAATTTTCAGTTCTTTATTACAGATTAGCTTCATGAATGCTGGTTAGTATAAATGGATGATAACATTTTTCTTGTCTTATGCAAAATCTTCAGTGTATCAAAACGCTTCCTTTTTCATCCTAGTGTGAAAATGAATTTGAACCTTTCCTCCCTTCCTTTCCTCCCTTCCCTCCCCACCCACCCCCTCCAGAAAAAGGGAGAGAATCAATTTGGATTATTTCCCAACACTGCGCTTGTTGGAAAAGATGTGGGAGTTCAAGATTCATATTCCTATAGTGGAGGTGTTTCATTCGTGTGTCCTGGAATTACTATGCTTTCTTTTCAGTAAGTCTCAGATGTAAGCTAAGTTACTAAAGCTCTTTCTTAGGGCATGGGTGAGCCAAGTTCCATTCTCTGCTCTAACATTCTGCTGTATCCTAGATGGGCTTTATATATCTTGCTTTTAGTTGACACTCTGCCTTGATTATCCTGTTATAAAAGTTCTGCTTAATATTGGTCAATGAAATAGAAATTTGGACAGACTGTTGGAGAAATAAATCTTTTGTATCTCATGTGAATACAGAGGGCAACAGAGCTACTGGCAAATATATAAATTCATTCTGTATTTTGAGGAATACTCTGTTTTTGATCAGAAATCTGCTGAGTACCTTCCCAGTAATATCTTTTTTGAGATTTTGATACTTTTCAGAATATCAAGATCTCAACAAAAATTGAAATTTATGTTCCAAATAGCTCTACTAATAAGCATTTTTATTAGAAGCCTAAGTAGAAATGGCAACTACTAACACAAAACTCCTTAGAGAATTTTTAAAGGACTTACTAAAATTTGCCTTCTGTCTTAAATGAAAAGAAATGAAAGAAACATAGAACAATAAAATTTTATTTTATGGGTAAAATCTTGATTTCATAATCGGATATGACTGCTACCATTTACATCTCTATGTTGCTGAAATGCATGATGTGCTGAAGGTAGACTGACATCACACAGTCAATGCTTACTGAACACAGAGCAGAAATAATACGGGGGAGAAAAGTTGCAATGCCTAGACAACAGTCAGGGTTGTCACTGAGGCATCTGGTACTGCATCTGTATATATATCTTGAAGTCATGAAACTGTTTTCTACAGTTCCTGTGCCTAGTTCATAACTACTATTTCCCAGAAGAATGGTCAAGTCTTTAAAAGAATGAGGAGAGTAAGTCTGAAGACAGTCTCAGACAATTCACTGAAATTTGTGAATGCCTAGGGAAGTGTATTAATATCTTCAGTCAAGGGCATGAAGACGAATACAGGTTTTGACAAGTATGACAGATACGAGTTTTTGTTAAACAGCTGGGATCTTCCTTGCTTGCCAGCTTTGTCACCAATGTAGAAGTGTTTCATACATGTGCTATATGGTATAAACACCAGATTGTCTCCCTGCCTGCCAAATTTTCAGGACATGGGTGCCTGTGAAGTTGCTCTGAGAGTGCTGAGCAGTCATGACTGCTTTTGCTATATTAGTATTTATGCAGAGGTCATGAACATGTTGAAACAGCCATGGTGCATGAAGGCAGTTTATGGTCTTGGGCTGTTAGCATGATCTCATATCCTGCAGATAGTAACACAGATCTGAATAAGACCTAAAAGAGAGCATATCATAATTAATGAGGATGTCTGGATGTCGGCCTTCTCCTAGAGGGATGGCTGATATACCCATGAGATGATGGGTACTGAAAGGAAAGTAAGAAAAACAATTGCTGTCTCATGACTTTGTGGATATTCAGAACTTCTACAGACCTGCCAGTCAGGCTGCTCATACTGTGGATTTGGTCCATGCTTCGCACTGACCCGTTTCCTGGGTTCCCAGACTAGCAGCATACTGCCACACAGAGCTCTTCTGACAAGCAGACCACTTATTTTGTGCTTTGCATTTTGTCTTGCTTAGATCTTTTACCTCAGTGGTCTTGCAGGGTTGCCTCTTACTATTCTTTTTTAGTTCCTGAAAGACTAGCTTTTGTGCATCTTTTTGGGCGTTTTCTCAAAAGAGAGCATTTCTCAGTAGTTCCAACTTCTGTAAAGAGTAGTAGATGTTGTAAACAATTGCAACTGTACGTAGGACTCCCTCCCCCTTTCATTTCAATATTGCTTTATACTCTTAGGTTACCCAGGGCGCCAGCGGAGGAAATTTAGATTCAAGAATTCTTCAACAAATTCTCAGTGCATTGTCATTTTCTCTTTCATAAAATGCCTCTCAATAATAAAGTTGTCTCCATGTAGTAATCTGTGAATTTAAAATAAATTTAGTCATTGGTTATCCAAATAGATATTTTCTTACTATTAACATTACTGTTGGAAAACATAGATGGGCATAAGTGCTTTGATTAGAAACAATATGGTGTGATCACATGCTAAATTTTTCATCCTTTGTATCCCTGTAATTCCCAGCAGTTGAATCCTGAAGGTCAGAAAAAAGAGAAAGTGGGAAAACAAACTCTGCAGCTGTAGAAACTCAGGGTGCACAGCAGACGTTCACACTCTTTCTACCTTTGTGTGCTAACACATCTCATCTAAACTGTTAATTGCTCTTGTGCCTTTAACTCTTTGGCAACCATTGTTCTGAGATGTCCATTACACTGAGAAAACCCACTGCTAAGTATAAAAGGGCTGAGGGAAATTCTACATTGCCTTTTATTGCTGTTCTCTTTTATACGCAAAAGATAGAGGTTGCCCTTTTCTAAAAATCTCTCATATGCTGAATTTCAGCAGTCACTTCTAAAAAGTAACTGGGTCCATAAGATGCCTTTGTCCATGACAAGACTCCCTCAGTATATGCAGTGTGAGTGACTGCCTTTAACTTAAGATTGAGGTGGGTAAGAAGGGAAAGTTTTTTATTTTTTTATTTTTATTTTTATTCCTGTCTTTGTAAGGGTAACAAATCAAAAAAGAGCACTAGCTAGATTTTATCTAGTTCAAACATCATAATCAAAATTGTTAAAAAAAAAAAAAAAAAATAGTGCTCTGATTTACATCCAGCAAACCCATACAGACTTATCCTGAGATGCACAAAGTTTCTCCTCAGGTTTTAACTTCAGGGATCGTAATGTATTTTGAGGCCAGACTTAGCCTAAAGATTTTACATTGGGATGGTGATGGTGAATGCAGATAGATCTCCAGGTGACTATCAAGTTGAATTTACAGAGATAAAAGTAAAACAAGATAATAGTAATGACAAAAACACTTATTTTTTCACAGGTAAACTGAACAAATAAGAAAAAAATAAATATTTGACCTGTTTTATGTTGTCTTTTTCTGGGGTTTTGTTTATGTTTACTTGTAAATCATTATTTGTAAATAGGCAGTACTGGCTACCACGAAAGAGGTGAGTATGTAAGATAGACTTGCAATCAAAATGTGAGTACTCAGTCATGCTATTGATGACAATTTTCCAGAGGGAACATTTAGTAAATGTGAATATTTTATGTCAGAGACTGCGTGTGTGAATAATTTGCAAGAGAAATCCAAGTTTAGTCTTTAGCTGAACTCTTAAATCTTAGTAAATTGTTTACAATTTGTGAAGTGACCTTCAAGTTTAGTATGTGGATACAGGCAGCAGCCTATGGAGCCAAATGGGAATTTCCCTCCTTTGAAGAGTCTCTGACGTTCTAGTTCTTGCAGTGCCTCACTGATGAGACTGTGAAGAAGACGCATGATGAACATTTGCTTATGATTCCATGTTATTACACACCTGAGGCTTCAAGAAGGCATAGTTTACATCAGTCCTAAGAGATAAAAATTTCCTGAGGATAGGAAGACCAAATTGACTCTTTTGTTGTTCTGTATTTTTATTTATGATGCTTATTTGGCTTAGCTGAGGAATGGGAAAATAGCAGTGAAATCCCATACTGCAGATCTGGTTTATCATCTCAGACTCTCCACAAAAAACAATTTGGAAGCAAAGATAGGTGTTTGTGTATTTGTTTGCAATTCACAGATAGCTTTCTCTTCAGTTATGTTCTGCAGTGACGAAAACACAAATAAAACTGGTACGTTTCCCCTTTTTGACATTGTTATTGGTCCTAATTAAACATAATAATTCTAGAGTCATTGCTTCTTCTGCAAATTTGCAATGCTTAGAAAAGCCTAAGTCATCTGAAGATTATGAATTCTTGAAATATCCATTTTTCTCAGCTTTTTTTTTTTCTCACTAGTGTTGTAGGTAGGCTTTGATCTTGTGGGACAGAAGAAACTATGTAGTGCAGTCCAAAGTTTTGTTAAGAGATGTCAAATCTGGGCTTTGTGAAAGGTCGTTCTTTTCTGTGTGTGGCTGGGAAAGTGGTGGCTGTGGTGGATTTCAAACTTGTGTATGCCTTTTTTTTTTTTTTTTTTAAACCAAACAAAGGTTGCTACTGGTTAGGGAAGTCAAAGTCAAGTAGCATACTGGTTTTGCAACATACAAGGTGTAGATCCTTGGGTTTAGAGATTGCTACTAAGCAAAATGTTCAAGGTGACCTGCTACTAAGCAGGATGTGCAAGGTGTCTAAGAAAAGTAAGCCTGATATCAGTTGACATAAGTCCAGTATACAATGGTTCATATTTTCTGGTGAAAATTGTTCACAGCTCTACAAACTCCCCAGACTAGCCTGTTGCCTGGGAAACAGTACTCTGTAAATTAAGGTAAGAGGAAAACCAGATTATTATGATACTTTTTTATAATATATTTTATTATACTGTAATTTTCACAATAAATGTCCAAGTCAACACTTGGCCATGGATTTGCCAAGCCTTTGTACAGAACAGAATAAGATTGGGGCATTTTATTGCAAGTGATTCACAGTTGCATAAGAGGTTAAATATTAAGCAAAACATAGTTCCTTGCCAAGTATATCAGAGCATGTGTTGTAGATATAAATTCTGTTCCTCTCAGTATTAATGACTTTCTGTGTCTGCCTTATATGCAGAGTGGACTGCTGGAGGAATAGTTGAATCCCTTCCTCCCAAACCTGGCATAATTGAAAAAGCCAAGAGAGAATAGGGATTGTCTGAATTCTTATAGCTCTTATCATTTTTATCCTGTAGGTGCCTCCTGCTCCTTTTTTTTTCTTTCTCTCTCTTTTTTTTAAACACTTGTAGTTTTCAAGCTCATGTGCTTAAATTTTTGAGAGATATATAATAGACAATTTACTTAATATGTGTTAAAGGACTTAGCATTGACTTTTGAAACTTTTAAAATAGAATACTTAGTCATATTGGGCACTCCAGACAATGAAATTTGATTTGCATACAGTTTCAAATTAGAGTTTTGAAATATGCTAAGAGCTGATCTAAATGTGTCATTTTGAACTTCTAGAAAAAGAAGAAAACAAGATGGCGTTAAAATAATAACAACTGCTATCTTGGCTGAACAAAATGAAAGCTAATTGTTTTTGCAGACCTAGTTCTTTGGGAGAAATTGGGTACAACATTGTTTGCTTTGAGGAGGATGGAGAAAACGTAGGCAAACATACATAATAGTTGAAAGTATGTACTTATATGGAAATAGTGAAAGCTCAAGTGAAAATGAGCTACAGGGAACTTTTTCCCTGTCTAAGTGCCTTACAAGGCACTTCTTCCAAAACATAACCTTCTGGATGATTTCTACAACTAACTCCATCCTGTTGTCTGGAAAGGGAATGACTGAATCCAGCCGCTGAGCACATGCTTCCAACCCAGTCACTGTTTCTAGTTCTGGTTGTCCAAGATGCACGATGCATGAACTGACAAGCCTTTATGTCTACTGTCCTTCTTGGGCTATTGCACGTGGCTGCAGATGCTCTGGAGCCAGTGCTTTAGCCTTCTTGATTTCCTTTGCTGCTGAGATTACTCTCTGAGACCACCTGCTCATTTGGTTGCGATGTCCCATGTTCTGGCTTTACTCTTTATACTCTCAGAAAAGCTGCATATTCCTCAGAAGTAGGATCCTGGGTTTGAGTCGCTCCACGTTTCCCCTGCCAGGCTTTTGTTTTTAGCAAGTAACTGACTTCTTTGGCTCAAAAAGAGCCTTTAAAACCTATACTGCAGTGTCAGTTTTGAACTGGCAGTAGGTGAAACCACAGTTTTCACACTTGTGCATTTACAGCAGGAGTTGCAGTCCCTTAGACTTCTCAGACGAGTTTCTATGAAGAAACTGGCCAAAAAGCTAATGGCTTTTCTAGTAGTAAATCCATTCTTTCACTGAGGTTAAGCTATTCAGTAATTGTGGCTACTGATCTCTCTGTCAGAGCTTTCCAGACGTGGTCTCTGCCAAAGTGTCAAACTGCTGCTAAAGAATGAATGCTTAAATCCGTACTGAAGATTATTTTCAAAATAGAATGGAATTTTGGAATTTACAAGTTGACATGGGCATAGTCTCCCAACTGTCACACCTGTGTATAAGAAGTAATAACATAGGACACACTGCAGTTTTCTGGACTAGTAGAGTTTATTTTTATCTCTGTAATTGAGGTGAGTTAGGGAAATTTGATATTCATTGCCACTCAGCTTCCTCCTCAACTCCCTGGTGGTCAAGATTTACTTCGCTTGGCTGTTATCATACTATATTTACTTACACTCTCTGTCTATTGTTTTTTTGTTTGTTTTTTTTTAAGGTCTTTTTTATGCATTCAGAAAAAATATATTTTAAAAATCATTAAATTGTGTTTTTTAGATAAGCAGTGTACCTGGACTATTCTATCTAATTCTTCTAACAGTTCCCCGGTAGAGCGCTTAGCATGGTGACTAATCTGTTACTTATCAGGGAGAACATGATAGAGAGAACAAACCATGAGAAATTTGTATAACCATTGCAATGCTTTCTTTYGGTAAGATACTGTTATTTCGTTTATGCTTGTAAATGTATATGTTTTTTATGGATGTGGTAGAAAAGGTGGCTTTGAAAAAATAACAAGCTTGTATCTTGTGGTTCTTAGTTGTTCTAGCATTCAGTCCAAGGCTACTGTTGTTATCCTCTAAGGAATGTCATTTGCTGCCCGAATCATCCTTATCATAGAAAGTTCCATTGTTCCTGAAAAGCAGAATTACTGAATACAGGTGCTTTAGTCCTGAATTATATATAGTCCTTTACGACTATAGTCCTGAAGGAATATATGCTGAAGGAGTATATTATTGAATATGGGTGCCCAACGGATGCTTTCAAGATAAGATCTGATGACTTTATTATAGTTTGGTGTTTCCACTGATCTTTGTTGGAATGTTACACAAAATCACCTTCAAACAATAACGGATGGCAAGACAAAGACTGATCTTGACTCACAATACAATTGTCTGAAGGTAGCCAAAAAAACCCGGTCAAATTAAGTTTTCTAGTAAAAGTGACTTCAGCAGACTCAATATATCTCAATGTAATGCTTTGAATACTTCAAAACAATTAGTGAGAAGTTGTCCATCAAGTATGATTCCAGATAAAGTTTTTGGTTTTTGTTTTTTTTTAAATCTTCACTCTAGCTTTTGAGGAAGTTATGATATATACTTCCCCCATCATTGGTGGTAACGTATAAAGCAAAAAAGTTGCTTTTGCTTTCAGAAGGAAGAATGCTTTAGAGGTACATATATCTGAGTAGATTAATGATTTAATGTAACACAACTTGTACACAAGTTGTATGCAGCTTCCTTGCTCACAGTATTGCTTGTTTTAAACACAGATTCAACTAATGTTGGAGAATTTCAGAACTGCTTTGAAGCATTATTATAGTGCTATGATGTTTTCTCTTAAGAATTTGTTACTTTTACATCTTGGAGCACCTATGGATAAGTTTTACTCTGGCTTTCTTAAACTCTTTATATTTAATTACTCATGGTTCTAGGATTTTTTTTTTCTCTGAAAAATAGAATGTATTGTGGTTTTAAAAATAAAATGTAATGGTTGGGGGAAAAAAACCCTCATAAATGATTACTCCTACTTGGAGTATATACAGAGCATCCCATAGTCCAGTGAAACAGTCACACTGACTATGGCAAAAGAGGAATGTGACACAAAATAAAGTATTATGCTGTAGAAGAATATAGGGATATCTTATGTCTCTTGACTTCTGAATGAAAAGAGTAAACACCTGATTAAAACAACAGTTTATCTCTCAGCTTACTGAATTGCTTTCTGGAAACACTTGCATTAATTCTGTACTAAATAAGCAACTGTTGTTAACATTCACTATCAGTATTGTCTGAGAGATGGATTCTTTGGCAGGCCTGTACCAATAAAACTCTGCTTTGGCTAAATTTCATATTCTGCTTAAACATGTCCTGTCTGCTTGCAGCTTCTCATCTTAAAATTCTTTTCAGATTACCCTATATTTCACCTCCCTCGTTCTAGAATATCATATTTCATTCCTTAAAGAAGTAAGGGTTGAATCTACTTGAGCCTTATTCAGGGTCTAATACTAGCATCTACTTAACTGAAAGCTCATTTTGCATCTTGATTTAATTGTAGAAATGGAACAATGAGATAATCCAATCTATTTGCTATTCTAAATAATTCAAGTCACTTTATTCAGATTCCTAAGAAGTGACTGTCAGCAGTTCGGGATTTGAAATAGCAAATATTGCTTTGTGCTTAACAAAACACTGATAACTGACAGCTCCTTCAAATAGGGAGTGGTTCATTTTGTGATGCAAAACAGATAGCTTGGTTGGGAATAATATTGTGTATCTATATGCAGGATTAAATCCCAGACAAAAAGCAAAGGCAGATGAAAAGATTGTATTGCTAGTCTCTTTCTTCCTGCAGTAAAACAGCCCTCAAGAGGGTAAGGCAAGTGACTGGTTAATGCATTGGCTGTGTTTGACATACCTGATAACTGTTTTTGAACTTTCAGCTGCCTTTTTTAAATACCAGCAGTTTCTTGTGACTGAACAGCTTTCCATAGTAAGTCTTGTGACAAATGAGATTTACATGTTAGAGAACGTTATTACATAATTTTCAACATAGGTAAGCAATATTCCTGTCCAATCAAAGCACCCAGGAGTTAAGCAATCTTCAGCAAAGATCTGCTTCATCTCATTCATTACTTGAAGGAAAGGTTTGGTTTCAGTGGCTTTATATATATATTTTTTTAATTTAAAATAGTTTGACACACACACATTGAGAAGTTGAGATTTGCGTTCTTGGAGCTCGTGATCCATGGAGATGACTCTGATGGCCAAAGTAATCAGATGGTGACTGGGAGCCTATTAGTCCAGCTCTCTGCTGTCACACTGTATCACAATGGTGTGTTCTTCAGTATCTGTCATTTTTAAACCTGCCAGCATCTTAGTGCATGAAACGTCAGTAAAATATTTCTGGGGATGCTGCCAAAGGGAACTGTTTCATGCATTTGGCCCTTTTCCTGCTCCCTGGCTGGTGCTTTCTGAGATCACTGTTGGAGATCTGCCCAACTGATTCATACGTCTCTGTGCCCAACGTGGTTCAGAGGCACATGTGTAGGACAGTTTTACTTACCCACCCATCTGGAAGTTATTTGGTTATCAGCATCTTGCATGTCATTCTTCTTGGCTGATATACCCATTAGCTAACTTATCCAACAGTAACCACTTCACATGTGAAATCCCTCTAAAAGGAACTGTTAAACTGGTGGGTTGAGTGAACTCCTGGTGACATTATACATAAAAGGCTATGGAAAACATTCAGAGCTTCCAACGAGTTTTTTTTTTTTTTAAAAAATCCTTGCATTTTGAAAACTGCACTGAAGGGAGATATCATATTTTTGCATCAGGTTTTCTTGTTGTGAAAAATTACATTTAGGAGATACTTAAACTTGAAACCACATGCAGGAGGAGAACAGACAGCAGACTTTGAAGAGGAGCTCCAGGTGCCTCAGCAAAATTCCTGTTGGCACGAGCCACTTTGTCCTGCTGCAGGCAGGCCAAGCGCAGTTTCGGCCTTGAGCCAGCCCGTCTCCGAGAGGCACTCCAAGTTCCGTGTGGCTGATAACATGCAGAGTTGCTCTATCTAAAATATAATCTTCTAAAGCTACAGACAAATGTGAATGCTTGAGTCAACTGCTTTATTACATTATAACATCCAAAGTTCATAGAATCACAGAATAATTTAGTGTGGAAGGATCTTTAGAGGTCATGTGGTTTATTCCTCCCCTCAAAGCAGGTTCTACACAGATTAAGTTGCTTAGGGCTGTGTCCAGAAAAATTCTGAATATCTCCAGGGTGGAGAATTCACAGCCCCTCTGGGCTTTTTCATTGTGGGGAACAAAATGAAAATTTTCATTACAAAAAATATAATTAAACCATAGTTGTGTTACCCCAAAAGTGAAGCATTCCCATCAGGTGCCTGTATACCTATGTTTATCTATCCATTCCATTGCCCTTTCTTGGTTATCCAAGAAGATAATCCAGTAAAACAAACAGAGGGAAAAGGGGTCCTGCAACATGACTGTAACCTGGGCTCAGGAGGATATTATAGATAGATCGTCTTTCCTGTTTCAATACAAGACACTTTTTATTTTGTATAACTCTGTATTAGCTGTTTGTATTTTCTTATTTAAGCCACTGTGAGTATCTCATATTTGCATCAGGATTCAGGATAAATTCACTGTATGTGTGGCCACACACATGCGTGTGTATATATATATATATATAAAGAAAAAAAACTATATTGAAAGCCAAATTTTTAGTGGTCAGAATCTGGCCAGCTTACACATGTATACATGCAGTAGTATTTGTGTAACATTCTGCTGGAGTGATACAATATCAGCAGTTGAATTTACATGCAGGTGACCTGGTTGACTCCAACCATATTTATTTGCTAATGAGCTTGAATGTCCTTGTCAAAAAACATAGAGCGATTCTGGAATAAGCAGTACTGTATGGAGAATATTTGAGATCATAATGGAAAATATGACCAGGCCTTAAATGATTTAGGTTTTAGCTTGTCTTTTTCTTTTCTCATCTATTTAACTTAACGTGAGGTTAATTAAAAACATCTTTTTTCCTAATAAGATGGCTGATGTACTCACATGACAATTATATAAAGTTACAGATAAGTGCTGAACACTTTCTGCACTGGTTAACTAAAATAATAATATATATGTTCAAATTAACTACAGGAAAAAAAAATATCTACTTTGTTTAAAGCTTAATTATGCCAAGTGTAATTGCTGTATGTTAGCCAATTCAAGATTTCCATTTTTTTCCTGTTGAGGATGCAAAAATGAAGTTTTTAAGTCTACAGTAAGCACTTAGGTTTTAAGGGGAAAAGAAAACAAACTTGATTCTAGCTGCAGTGGTGTGATTTATCTTATTAGAAAATATGACACCTTTGAACTTGTTACAGAAAGACTAAAATGCCCTGATATCTGACTTTATATTGCAAAGCAAACAAGAAATCGATCTCTTCCAGATTTTTTCATTTCTGGTCAGAAATACGGGCTTATTGATGACAACTGTTTCTGTCTTCATGAGTGTATAATAATTCTCAAACCAGTTACATGAGCCTGGTAATCATATCAATCAACGGACTTGAAAAGGAAGCCACCCACGTTTACTGAAGTGTGTGATGAGATATGGAGGTTACGAATGAGTCTGAATTCCCATCTGGAAAACAAGAACCTTTTTTTTTTTTTTTTTTAAAGCTACCCAGAATCTGGAGAAGCGAATGCGAACGTCTAACTTGCATGCCCACAATTGCCATTTGTATGACTATTTAAAGGCTTTTTGGCAAACTGAAATTGAATGTACCTTGGATTTACCTAGTTTTGTGGATCAGTACACAGTAGTCATCAAACTAACAACTCACGCAGCAGACTCACTGGAGTTCCTTTGCATACAGGCTTCCCGTTTGCTGCACTAAATGGATGATCTGCAGTGACTTACAGAGACTTCGATGATTTTTCTGAAAGATTGAAAGAACATTAAGGGTTTGCAGACAGAACCTGATCAAGTGAGGCAGGCAGCTGCCCAGGGTGGTAGATTGCTTCTTTTGCCTGCGGTAAAGGAGACAGAAGTAGTTGATTTAACAACAGAAGCAAGGCCCACCTCCTTTGTTTCCGCTGTTACAAAAAGGGACATCATGTGGGACAGTACCTGTTGTTACAGCATGTACCATTCCCCTCTTCATTCTCTGATCTCCTCTGGCTTTGCAGCCTTGCCACCATTCTCTCCTGGTCCCATTTTTTTCTCTTCTCATGCTAAACTCCAGTCCTGGCTTTGGCCTTCACTCCCTCTCTATCACCCTACTCCAAACACTGAATTTTGGCCACATTGCAGAATACTGGGGGTATGGTAGTAGGCAAGAATTGTTACTCGGGGGAGAGGGGGAAAGACATGTCTGCACGTTGACACAGGCACTCATAGACTGCTCAGAATTGAGACTGAATTACACTCTTTTTTACTGTATTTCTAAAATTTAGTAATTTTTTTTCTGTTTAAATTTTTTTTGAACTATCATCTTTGTTAAAACATCTTCCTTTTCTGCTTACTCCAAGTCTTTTAAGAGGGAGTTGTTTCTATTACTAAGAGAAGACGTATCAAATCATTCATCCCTCTTAGATTAGGGTACACTTTTACCTGTTTTGGCTGGTGGTCTTACCTATCTATCTTCCCTTTTTTCTATGTGGTTTCTGAGGAAACTTCATGGTTATTGCAATCATGAGCACTATCTGCTTAATATCCAGAGTGTGAAACCTTCATGCGAATGTAGAGTAAAATCTTCTGCATAACTGCTGTATACAAAGCATGCTCTAGTGAACTGCATTTGTATGAAGATAAAAAGGGGAAACTGGATGCTTTTTCTGTGTTAGTGCTGGAAGAAAACCTTCTCTTGACTTGTTCAGCCCTGTCCTCTCCTTGGTGACTACGGTAGCTCTTTTTATGTTCAAGGATCGAGCTCAGCTGCTTGTTCATGTTATCTGAAGGAAATGGGAGGAGTCTGGACAGTACAGCTGCAGGTACTGGAGATACCTACTGAGCTACTTTGGCAGACCCAGCAGTAGCCTGATTTGGTGAGCGTGGCTGCAGACTGTTCACTGTTTTCCCTGTGGCAGCTGAGTCACAGTTGTGTCTGAGGAGTAGGAACGCACTGGTGAAAACTAATCTGTTTGGAAGGACCTGTCACTATGGATTTTGGAAGGGCTACAGTTTGAGGTATTTAAAACTCTATCATTAAATAAAATTCCCAGGGAACAATCTATTTTTGGAATATCAAAATAAGTATACCTTGCTTATATAATCAATCCTAGGACAATAGATACTTCATTTTCCATTACATCCAATTTACTTCACTAATTAGCATGGAGTAGAAATTGTATGGTCAATATAATTACCATATCACATTATTAGGTGTGGTTGCACATGATTTTTTTATTAGAAAGTATGGTTAAGTTTTGCATTCTTCCTCTTTTCAAAGAAAACTCTGCAAACTCAGTTTTGTTGCTAATTAGAAAGTATATTGTTTAGTCTAACCTGGAGTTGCATAAATCAATAATGCTACATAAAAAAAGAGAATAAATTGCACATCTCATTTGCATAATGGACAAGATCTAAAATGAATTCCACGGGTTAATGAGGGTCCTCAGGTTTGTTTGTCAGGATATATAGCCTCCTGTGACACCAGTATGTTAGTGATTGAAAAGCACTGCTCAAAGCAAAAAAGAGATGAAAAAATCAGGAGCAAACTGGTTGGAAGGACTCAGTATACTGAAGCTTTTAGCTTTAGTGCATTGATTTTTTTTTTTTTTTTTTTTTTTTTTTTTTTNCTGTCTGTACTGAGTTTCAGCATAAGCTGAGGATACAAATTCAGATTTACCCTTGCTTTGAGGTTCAAACTCAGTTCTAATCTCAGCTGGGGATTTGACTAAGAAGGAGTTGAGTTCCCAAGTTTCTGTCACACTGACATTAGGTTATCTTTTTCTTCTCAGAAAGAGAGCAGTGCTCCCTAGAGGAAAGGAAACATATACACCCTGAAACTTACTGGAAATTGTTGGGTTCTATTACCTTAGAAGTCTAAAGTTAGGAAAGACAAGTGTGGGGCCAAAAATGTTGGAAACAGGCAGTTATAACTGCATTAAAACATTTCATATTTCTTATTTTGTTTCTGCTCCGTTATCTTCATCCCCTTATTCCAGTCACTTTACTTCCTTTTTCTCTTATTATCTTGCCGTGAATCAGTAATGTGCCTGGTGGATTGAAGAGCCCTGAAGACCGTAGGTCTGGCCACAGGTGCCCCTGCCACAAGGAGGAGTAAGTACAGAGGAGGCCCTGCTTGGCTGCTGCAACTGCAGCTCTTGCAAAGCAAACCTTGCTTTTGCAGGGGTGCAGACTTGCAGCAATTCTGTGCAAACAGGATTGTTTTGTGAAACTTGTAATGTGACTGCAGTTGGATGCATTTTTATGCAGATGGCAAGAGGAATATTCTAGGCAGAAGGAAAGGCCTTTTACCTCCCCACCCAATGTCATATTTCCTATTCCAAAACACTGGAGACCTGGTGCCGTTCAAAGATCAATTGAGGAGGAACAAAACAAGTGGTTTTTCCTTAGCAGTATTCTTGATAATGAATGATATTATCTGAAGTTTTCCTGAACTATTCAACATGAAAAAGTCATAAACTACTGAAGAAGGGTTTCTAATGGGAAATTTAAACAACTTCTTTGCCACATTTCACATAATGTATGGCAAAAGTTAAAGCATAGATCAAACAGGCACTATGGCTCCTGATTTTCTTTCCTGCTTAAAATGTATCTTGAACGTTATAACAGAAAAGATGACCTAATTCAGAGAGATGTTTGGAAAAAGGGGAAGTCCAGTAGATTAGGAGTTTTCTGATTTACAATCCAACCACTGGACTGTGGAGATTGGTCCCATTCTTGTTTCCTCATGCTCCAAGGCTCTACTTCTAAAAGCATCTACCTGTAGGAAAATTGATGTGGACTGTGAAGTTCCTATTCCTGAATGTTCTGGTGTCATCTAGCTTGTCAGAATAGCAGTTTCTGGGAGTTCTGGAGCAGACTGGCTTTCTCACCAGTTGAAACATAAATTGCATTATGTCCAACGAGGCTTCGGCATACCAAGTCATCCATGTTTATGTGTATGAATACTGGAAAGTTACGTGGGACAAATACTACTGATCTGATTTATGAACAAAATTGAAGTCTGGCTCTGTCCCTGTCTCCTGTGTATGTTGGATGACCTTCAGCACAGAGGTGTACTCCGACAGACAGGCCCTCAGGAGGCAGCTCAAGATAGCTTCGTGTTCCCTTTGTTTGACAAAGCAGATTTAAACGTGCCCTCTCTTACATTAATGCATATGGCAGAAGGCCAAACTGGAGCTTCCTGGCTGTGCAGGTTTGCCAGACAGCCCTGTGTAGAACGAGGAGATGCCTCTGTTGTGGCTCATGGGTGTGATGATGCGCCGCAGTCTCGAGCGGTGTTTCTGTTCTTCCAAGCTTCCCATACGGAAGCCTGACTCCTGTTACTTGTTACTCAGCTTTTAGTTTTGACTTTAATGATTAAGGAGCGCTTTACAAAATAAATCTGGTCTTCAGTAGTTCTCTATTTCAGCTTATAGCAAAGAAAAGGCTGCACGGGAAGCTATCTAATGAAATGTTATGTTAAAGTGTGCTGTACATGAAAGGCAAATATTTTGGTCAGCTCTGCTGAAAGATGAAAACTGGTGGAGCCAAGTAAAATCTAAACGATCACACTGTATACTAGTCTTTGGATCTGTGAGTCTGCAGTCTCTAATCTATGTGGAAAATATGCTATGCTTTCTCCATGGATGTATTGCTTTTCATACCATGGATCCTGAAGCAGGAATGGCAAGTGAGATGCCATTCCAGAATAATGTATTTTGTATTTACAGAAATTTTAACTTTTTTTAAAGATGGTAACTGACTCTTCCTTACAAATGAGTAACTTAGGTTTTTTTTGTTTTTTTTTTTTATTAGCAGGTGTAGATTAAATGTGAAGCCTACTTTCCAAAACAATAGTTGGTTTTAATTAATTTTGATGGAGGAAATGCAATTGTGTAAATAATGAGTATAATTTCATGTCATGTCTTGGTGTAGTGTTCCCTCACAGAGGAAGCAAAAAAATCATACTCTCATTTGGCATTTGCAATTATTCCCTGCCCTTTCTATTTTGCCACCATGCTTTAAGACAGTCTCCCTGTTGCCATTTCTTACTGTCAGAGAACATGAAAAGCATTGTTATGCTAATGGTCCTTTCATCTTAATTTCTCTGAAGATTACAGTTGCAAACAGTGCCCTCCTGTTACCTGCTTCTATGAATGAATTACACCCTTAAAACAAGTGCCACTTTCCCTCTCTGGGCACCTAACCCACCCTTGGATGTTTCTAAAGGGAACAGTATGGTAATTACTCACTTATCRTAAAAATCTGACTCGTAGAAATAAACAGTATTACTATCTTTTCTTTAAATGGCAAGAATTCTCATAAGATGCCTTGCAAGTAAAACTGTACATAAAAACATGTCAAAATGACATTCATGTCAAAAATCAGCTGTGAGTGAATAGGAGGGATGAGACGAGGAAATGATACATGCAATGAACCTTGCATCACAGGGGATGTCTACGCAGCACAGATAACTTGGGCTGTCAAACTGGTTTTAGTCTTAACCCCCATGCAGAACAATCTGTGGCTTGAGTTTGAGACACTTTAAACCCAGAATGACTTACAAATGCAGGTTTTGCTTTTACAAGGTCTGGGATCCAATCCCATTTCTGAGGAGAGTGTGGCCTGAAACCCTCGTGTGCTGATCATCTCCTGAAGGGTTTCCCCTGATACCCTTTGGAGGGTGGCACTGGGGAAGAACGAGGGGGTGCCTTGGCAGGAGGAGCCGGGAGAGATGCCTCTGCACTGTGGAGTACAGAAATGGTAAAGACAGAATATCTGAGGGAGGGATAAAGGTTGGTAAAGACCTGTAGTGGGACAAGCCTAATGTTGGTGTTTGAGCCCAAACACCCCCATCTCAGCTATACCCTACCCTGCGAAAGACTAGCTGGCTGTTGGCTTTCTGCATTGTTCAGTCCATTTCAGCACTAAATGCAGCTGAAAGGCTAACAACCATCTTACAATTTTTGGTCAAATATGTAGAGACAATTAAATTCTGAAAACACTTTCAAGGAAGATGTATTTGCTGTGGGTGGAAATTCCTACTGATGCTTCTGGTTATTGAGCTGATTATCTACATCCAATAAAGTCTTTGGGTATGTTGGGGGAAAACTGACCTGAGAAAGGGGAGCTGAATAAAATCTTCTCTCTGTTTTGATGCTACACATTTTTTAATAAAATAGTTAAACTTCTAAACCGAATTTCCTCCCACTGGGCCATTGTCCACCATGAATCTATTAGTTTCTTATCCTGATGACACTATTTCTGCCTGTTTAAAGTAGTGTTGTATGCCCCTGTTATTTAGGGCAAGTCATTTGGGACCAATTTCTAGACTATATTCAGGAAGCAGAACATGCCGATGTGAAGTGAACTAGGGTGCACTCATTAGTACACAGCAGTTGTAATTCCTACCTTGCAGGGAAATAGAACTGGCTACATAAGGAGCCAACAAATATATTGTACTAGATTAACAGGTCTAGTTTCCTGTAGCTTTTTCTCATACATAGGGAATATATCTATTATATGCACATGCATTTGTATATCTATTTTTTTGCTACTGTATCAATTTTATATATGGACTTTTTTTACTGTGTACCAGTCTTCTTTAAACTATTACATCCTGGCCGTGATCCATAATGATAAGAATTATGGAACAATTCCCAAGGATTTGTAGACTTCTGAAAACTTCATCCTACTATAGAAGATTAGTGAATTAAATTGCCCCAGTGCCTGTGGTTTTGAGAGTTTGTAAGCCTTTGTTCTGTGCAGGAAAATATGACACATCATTAAGTAAATAGAAATTCTGCAAACTGATGCCAACAGAGATTCTGCTGTGCTTTACCTATCATTTTCAAAAGACATTTGATCCTTAAATAAAACATTTGTTAATACTTTAAAGATTTCAACTTAAGATCATTAAAGATCTTCTCTAAGGTAGAAATCTAATAATATGTGATAATTTTACTTAAATATTAAATTCCTTTCAATATCTGGAGCTAACTATTCACGTGAAGCATTCAGGAGCAACAATGTAATGTGGAGGAATCGGAAATCAGGCAGTAAGAGGAAGAGAAGGGTGGGGAAACAAGATGGAGGCTTAAGCACCATTTTAGAGATTGGATTTAACTCTAAGGTACCTGACTTCTGGCAACATGAAAAAGATAATCTTTTTTATGTTGTTGATAGACAAATTGTGGGGAATGCTGAATGCAAGGCACAGAAACTAATTAGAAAAAGAATTAAAAGACAAAAATCTCTTTTCAAATACAAAATCATGTTATTGGATAAACTAAGTTTCTGAGAGTCTTATTCTCTTCTTTTATCAGGTTGCAGGAAATGGAGCAAAGCAGAGCAAACAAAGAGTGGCAGGGTGTTAATTGAGACCTAATAATTAAAGTGAAGCATAGTCAAAGAACTGACATCCTTCTGTCTTTTAGTGTTGAAATCATGATGGGTACCACCTCTGGACTTTCTCGGTGCTGTTGTGATAACCCTGGGAAACAGTCAGTGAGAGCCTCTGTGACACAAGTCAGTGCCTGAGAACAAACATTAGCAGGTGGAGAGTTTCATAAAACTGATCTTTTTTTTTAATTGATCTTTTTCTCTTTTCCTTTTTTGTCTTGGTGTCTGTGCTGTTGATGGGTAAGAAATGGAAGGGATGTACCACCTCAGTGATAAAAAGCCTGGGTGAGCAAGTAGCAGTTGCAGGGTAATGCCAACAGTGCCCTGTGCCAGGCTTGGCTGAGTGCTGAGAGATTAAATAGATTAAATGAAAACAGATGCAAGCTAATTGAATTCAGAGATATAGGAGATGAGAGAAGAACAGTATAAAGTTAGGCCCAAGATAGGCATTGTTATTTTACTTTTTAACAGTTCTTTCCTTGGATTACCAGAGTAAGGCCCTCATTCAGTGTTTAGAAAAGAAAATAAAGCAAAGGACATGGACATACCCTGCAAGACAAAGAGCCACTCTCCTTTAATTACAGACAGCTTTGCAAAAGATTTGTAGTATTTCTGAAAATTAAGGCTATAACTGAGAACCTTCTTAGACTGGAGTTATTTGGGTTTTCCTCTCTCTTTTAAGTAGGATCACTTGGAGTTTGGGTGTTTAAGTGGCTGTTATCTGATTTATGGTAAAAATCCCTTTTATAAATACTAAAGTTCAGGTGGGGTATAGAAAATAAAACAGACATGAATGTAAGCATAAAGACCATAGTGGGGAGAAGGGAAGTTTTAAAATGAACAGAGCAATTTGAGAGCAAAGCTGCAGGTATGTGTTGTATTTTTCCAGGCCTTGGATTTAAGAGAAGAACTGTGAACTTGAAGCAGAGGATGAAGGGTTTGATGATTTGAATATGAATGTCTGGCAGGGTCTGAGCAGCATGAAAGAGAGAATTTTAGCAGCAGCTTTTTGAATAGACTGGTTGGGTACAAGCTGAGATTTAAGTAGGCTAGACAGGCTATAGCTAAGATTAAGGCTGAGGGGAAAAAGTCATGAAAGAGGGGAGAAATTCACCTATGTGCAAGAAAGGCTGGCAGAAGCACGTACAGCTTTAAGTAATATCTGTATCCTATTTTGTAAATTTAATTGCTATATAGATTTTTGTGGTGGCAAGGGAGAATTTCACTCAGGCAGTCAGGATATATTTTATGGTATGTATTTTTATGCATGGTACACTGTGGGTTTTGATGAGGGTCTAGAATATGGGAAGGTTATCAAATTATGGATCTGGCTGAGAAATCTGATGAGGATGGTAACTAGTAGTAAGGATGAACATCAGCAATCAGTATGTAGAGTCGAAGGTAATGGCAGGGTATCCAAGAAGAGACCAAAAGGCATCAAAGATTGGATATAGATAATTACAGACTTAAAGTAGAGATGTTCAGACTTCACTGGAAGCAAGAATTAACCTTAAGTCACTTGTTTCAACTTCAGTTGGACCATTTGCATGTTTAATAGTTTATATAAATATTTGCAAGATCTAAGGCCTTACTTTGCATGTAACAGTCTATAAAATCCCACCAGAATCTTTTGATTTCATGTCATAGGAGGATGCCATAGAATGGTTCTCATACTTATTAACCAAGTAACCGAAGGAAATGGACTAACTGAAGAGACTTGGATATTAAATTGTCTAAAAATAAAAGAGGCTAAGTTTATTTGTAGTGTAGTGCAATGAAATTAACATTATTACTTTAGGAATAAGTTGTATTCGATGCTTTTAAGTACATTCACTTTAAATATCACTCACTGTAATTGGATTTTTTTCCCCAACTCTTCAGTGTTTCAGCCAATATGTCTTAATTTTTTATGAAGAACTTTGAAGCTGAAAATATCAATGTTTCTCTACCTTTTAATATGTTTATTAGCTATTATAATGTGTACTCATCACATATTTATGACCTCATCTATTGCCCACTAATGTTAAATGAAGAGTAGCTGCACGTTTCATTCTAAAAGTAAAGATGTGCTTTCAGTATAAAGTAGAACAAATGGGATTGGAGTTTTGAATCAGCAGTCCTGTTAGAACTCGTCTCCAAGAAATACACTTTAAGTGAAAGAGAATAGTGTTAAGTCTTTCGCCACTAAGAATAATGAGAAGAACTTGTCTGAAGTTTTCGGCTAAAATTAAATTTCAGCAAAAAAAATAGGGAACAGAAACAGTCTAACTGGCAGCTTCCTTCCCCCACTGTTTTTCAAGCACAAATAAGTAAATTTTTCATTCAGAATTTTAATGCTTGCTAGGATCAGAATTTTGAACAGCTTTCACTGATGGTCAAAAATAAGTGAGTTATTTTGAAATCTGAAAATCTGTTTGTAAGTGCCATAAATGGCAACAATTGAATGCTGAGCTGTAATGAAAATCTGGCCAGGATTGTATGTGCCAAGCACTTAAGAATCTATCCCTTGAACTATAAAAGTGCGTGTGTGTGTGTGTACATATACATATATATATATATAAGTATTTAGAAAAAAATTTTTTTAATACTCTTTCAAGTTTTCATTATTTTTTAGTGAAACCCTTCCAAAAACACAAACAAGCCCCACAACTATTTCTTGAAATATTTGTATAGTATGCTGTGATGCGGTACAGTGCTGTCCCATAATCAACTAGTAGTGAATGTCATCTCAAATGACTATATAAGTCTGTAGAAAATGTAAATTGTATCATCACAGCCATGGAGAAGTGAAGATATGAAATATATGTACAGGGTAGACATTTCTTTAGGGTTGTGATGGCTACTTCTTCCCTGGTTTGCAGCAAGAAGCAAGTAATTTCTTGTACTCTTTCTATTATTTCATTAGAAAGYATTTAGCTGGACAAAGTATATGTTCTCATTCTTTTTTGTAGTCCTTAATATATGTGGCTCTGATTATTACTTAGAATTTTTAACTGTTTCTCACCTTTCTTTGAGACACCTGTGGTACCATTATTGATATTTGTGTTCTGGATACAATGAAAGCTTTGATGGTTTTCCTCTCTATGCTTTACATACCATAAATTGCGGTATTTCCATTAAGAAGCATATTCTGTCTTATATGATATGTGTTAAATATAGCTTGTTTTTTTTTTCCTATAAAAACAGATGGTTCCTTTATTTCCTTCAATATACGGTATTTTCATTTTCTGATTTGTCTGTGTGCTTTCAAAAAAGAAGATTTTTTGGGACTTCCTCTTATTTGTGTTTTAAACTTGAACTGGCACTGGTGAAAGCAGAAAGTATAGGTTATTATTCTTTTTTTTACTGAAAAGATTATCAGTCATTACTCTGCTTCTGAGATCTGTCAGTCCTCTAATGATGAAGGAAATTTCTGTATACTAGAGATGGGTAAATTTGTGTCTGTGTCACTGCTGTCTGTGGCCTCAGTGAGAGACAAAAGTTTTGCTGAGGGGCTCATCCTTCTGATCACAGTAGAGATTAATTAGATAATTAGGGCTGACTTGCGGTGAAATCCTTTAAAAGCAAACAGCAGCCTCTGGGAGTTGGAACAGGAAAGAGCAAACAAGGGGATTTTTCTGAGTTTTGAGAGGGAGTTTGGTATGATTTGTTCTTTGCAAGAATAAGGAAGCTTACAACTGTGAGAATAAAGGAGAGGACCCAGAGAATGATAGAGAAAATGAAGGTAACTAGATGCAGGAGCTGTGGGGGAGCACGATTATTTTAGGGTAGATCCCTAATCGAAGGTATGTAGGCCTGCAGGGCTGCCCGAGACAAACAGGAAAGGAAAGATCCACGGAATGGGGATGCCGATGAAGACAGTTCTGAAACCAAAGCAAGATATGATGCATGTGATAGAGCACGCTGACCTAGCAAAATGATTAAGAATTTGTACCTGCTGCTGCGTGAGAGGGGCCAGGGCAATACAGGCGCTCTGTACAGCAGGAGCTGCCTAAGAGGAGGAGTTGGGTTTGCAGCAGAGAGGTGGAGCTGAGAAATTGCTTGCTGTATGTCAGCAACTAAACTTTTGATTTCAAAAGAGTGCACACACTTTGATAAAGTAACTGTAGAGTCAGCTAAGCAGACTTGGGGACATAAATGTAGAGACGGCCTACTCTAAAATATTGTGTTGCTTTAGGTCAAATGCACTGGAACTATCAGGAATCTGAATCCCAAAGAAGAAAATGAAAAATCTTAGGGCCTAGGTAGTCTACAGCTGAAACATTGTAGAGATTTTTTTCGAAATTGGTTTGAGAGTCTAGACACTAGCCACTTGCTGTATAGCTATAAACACACATAACTATTGCACGCATGGGGAGGTAGTTGGTATGGAGGCTTTCATGACTTTTTCTATGGAATAGAGCTGGCTGAAGAGATTTTTCAAACAGATCTTTGAAATGATGAAAGTGAATCTGAACATGATGAAAGTTAATCTCATTTCTTAAAGTTTTGCTGATTGAAAACTGTTAGTTATACCTGAATGAAACCCAAGACATTCTTAAATTTAGGTTTTCTCTTGATTTACATCACCACAGGCAGAGAATAAACTGAGTACATTGTTGAGCTTGTCCGTGCATTATTGAGCTTCAGTGTTTCAACAAAGAACTTTTGTTGACTTTTTGACTCTTGAAGAAAATGTGTAAGGTCATAAATTTAACATTTTTTTGGAAGATAGTATAGTCCCTGATGAAGAGTCAGGCTCCTCATATCTCTAAGCTGAATTAGGAATATCTGGAATATCTGCAAGGACATCAGTTGTCCTTTGAGACTCTACAGGGTAAAAGGACTCTGAAAAATGGGAAGTCTTTGTTATATTAAAGAAGGGAGTTTAATCCAAAGTATTTTAAGAGTTGAACGTGCATTAACTGTCGGTATTACTTTGTGTTATTTTTTAAAACTTATTCAGTGGTCTTTTGAACGTGTTGTATCCAGCAAGCATCTTCACTTACGGATCTTTTGCTGCAATAGTGAGAAGGAGGAAAAAATAGAGGCAGAAAGTAGTTTTCATAGGCAAAGTAAAGAGAAGGAATTAGAGCCACTTTTGTTACGAGAGTGCATTTGTAGCCATCTCTCTTCCTTTCAGAAAGTATTCATGTTCCCTCCTATGTCCCTCAGACTTCTTGCCTGTCGTTTGGAAATTTCTAACTAGCTGACTTCTGTTGGGGATATGGCAAAATGAAAAAGAAAAAAAAGAAAAAAGGCAAGTGGACTTGGGCCAGCAATAACAAAAATCAGGTTTGTTTTGAAACCTGCAAGAGCTGCAATGTAGCATTTTCTGGGCTGAGTGACTCAAAAGAGAAGAAATGCTCCTAAAAAGATGTCAACCTTAGGAATGCTTTAGAATGGGATTAATAGTCTTATTCCACAGAAGACTGAAATACTGATAGAAACAGCTGTTTAGGTGAACAGCATCTAAAAACATTGTGCAGACTAACTCCATGAAACTTCTGAGACCTCGGGCTGGAGCCTGGTGGGAGTACTGTGTTCCCAGGCTTTGATTTAAAAACTTGGTGGCCAGTAAATACAAACATCTTGTTCATGCTTCCTTCCGGCCTAATGGCTGAACCTCACATGTAGACAGCACCTGATAAATCCTGCGTCCTCAGATCCTTTTTTCCATCTTTCAGTGGATATGAAAGATCCCCAAAATGCAAAAATATTTTCTTCTATGGCAATAAGCAATAAACAGGAAAGCATAATAATATAAAGTCCTGTGTGCTATGCAAATCACTGAAAAAGAAGTATTTCAAATTCACAACAAAATTGTTTTGTTTTTGTGGTGAATTTTCAGTCTTTTTTAAGATAATGAAGAAATGATAGGCCAAATCATAACAAGTGTTCATCTTGAAATCTCTGTGGAGATATGACTTCTACTTGTACAGAATCTTTTGTCATGCACAGTTTGCATTACAGGTATGTGATTTTTGCAGATACATTTCACTGCAGAATTTTCATTCTGCATGTGTAAAGGGTGATACACTTGGAGGACATGAAGCCACTGTTTTCCAGCTGGGAATGTTTTTCTTCACATGATAACCTCCAGTTACTTGCGTGCACTAAGAAAACCTTTGGCATTTTCAGAGTAGCTGTAAGCTAGAACATCTGCCTTGTAAAAGGAGTGGAAATAGGAAAAGGTCCACTTTATGACCTAAGTTGTAGGTTTCTTCTGAGCCTTACGTTTGTTTTCGATACTGAATACAAGATGTCTGTATTCTCCTACATTTGGAACTGTCCTTAAGACAAAAATCTTAACAAGCTTTGTTTGTTTAATATGAGCATATTAGACCAGAATATGTCTTAGGGATTTTACCCTTTTAAAGGCTTATTACTTGTCTGACAAATTCCCATGTGTACTATGTTTACAGCRTGGGACTGAAGATACCTGTTAAATATATTCTACAAAGAAGAAATTACAGCAGTCAATTCTTATGTGTATTTTTCTAAATATAACTTATAAGATGCTGTTGTACTGAGTTAAAGCAAGATGGAGTGATAAACTTTTTACTATCTCTTAACATTCTGAATAAATAAGTTTTTTGTCTGAATAAACATTGTTTTTTGACACTAAGAGTGGGGACATTGCCGTGGATAACAGGGAAGTAACTTCATCAATATATTTAGTTCATTTGCGTATCCCAATTAATAAAATAAGCAGCTGAAATATAAGCATATATTCTTATACTTTACAGATATTTCTGAAAATATTAAATAATCCAATCAAGGCAGAGGAAAACTTCTAATTATCTAACATGCTAAGAATAATTATTTTAATATATGTTTTTATAATGAAAAGTGTAATTTCCTTCCCTCTGCTTAGGAAGAAAGTGCTGAAAGTGGAGCATATTAGAAAAGAGGAAAACAACAGAGGTCAGGGCAGCAGGTCTGATATTAGTCAGATCTGATAATGACTCACCATACTTGAGTCTGGAGTCCATGAAGTGTCCTTGACAGCTTTCAGAAATTTTAAATAATTGTAAAGGCGGAATTTAGCCACTACTGATCAACATGAAATAGGGATGCTTCACTTTTGAAACACATTGGCCTATGGGTTTTGGAGCCATATGCTTTGTATGTTTGCTTCCATTTATTAAAACAAACAAAAAAGATATTCAGCTGACCCTAAGAAAAATCCGCAGTACAGTTCGGCAAAGAGGTTTTGCTATTGCACTTCTCACTTTGCAGTTACTTTTTCATAGGGTTATGTGGGGGGGAGCTCATTCACGCAGCTCAGCTGAGGTTTCATATAGTTGTCAGTTTTAGATGGAAAGTGTTAAGATATTACAGCAATGGGCAGTAGCATAAAATCCTCTGTACTGTGTACTGTTAGAGTATACTATATGCAGTTACATCATAATTCTTCTTTAATTAATATTTGTGGAAATTAAAATTAGACCAGCATGATACCTGTTTAAAAAAGAGTACTCTCATTTCCTTCAAAGGTCTTTGATCACTATTTTAATAGCTTGAGATTCCATGTAAAATGGCCAGCCCTTATACTGTAAGATGTGGATAGTTATGTGTGGGAAACAATATTTCATCTCTTATTTAAATCTGCTAGGCTCTTGTAACTTTGCAAAAATGAGCAAGATCTTTGCAACTATATTGTTTGATGTTATTTCAATAAAGTTAATGCTTTCCAAATTTGCTATGGAATGAAAGTCAAGAAATCTAACGGAATGCATTGTTCCCTTTCAAGAGCCTAGATTTTAATTCCGTAAAAGTCCTGTGACATTACTATCTTTCAGCATCTTTGTCATTAAACTGTGGTAGGAAGAGGAGGAATAGGAAAAGAACACAAAGGACAGCTGTGATCTGAAGATTTCCCTGGAGAAAATGAGCGAGATACTGTTCAGGCTGCCAGAAGGTGAAATCAGAAGAATGTCTTTGTTTTAAACGTGTTGGGTATGATTCAATTCTGTCATCATCAGTCAGATGGAAAACATAGTGACAGACTCTGAACTACCACTGGCAGGACCAAAGGGCATTGGGGTCACGGTGTGATTAGTTGGCACAACAAGGGCACCCTTGATAACTAGCCATGTTACTAGTTTAGTGCATTAATGTTTTTGAAATATTAACACTGGTTTTATTTATGATATTTTTAAATCCCCCCCCCTTTTTTCCTTTAGTCTGTCTTTCCGCTAGAATGCTGTTTTTAGTATTGTAAGTTAGGGTTGCTCTTTTTTAGTACTATATTTTAGGGTCACGTTATGTTGTGCAACCATCCAGATGGGTGGAATTACAGGCAGAATTATTTGGCTTTTAATGCATAAAGGAGAGCATATCAGAAAAATTACTGAATTTGTGGTGTGTTTCTCGATGATTCAACACTGAAGTAAAAAGGAAATAATATGTTAACAATCAGTGTAGTTTTGGGGTTTTTTTTACATTTTTTTCAAAGGAAATGGCTTGTTTTTCTAATGATATTTCAAATGTTCTTATTATTTTTGGGGCTTTTTTTCCAGCTGCCCTAATACCAAGCTCCTTTAGCTTTTCTTCTGCCTATAGAAGCTCCAGGGAATACTCAGTTTCCCAACAATGCATAGGTCTCCCTGGTTTTGATGAGGAAGAAACTATCTGTTATGATCTCTTTTCGAAGGCCCATGTGTTTGGTCAGGTAACGAGGTTGACTGGTTCTTCATAGGTACTTTTATGGTGTTATGTTCATGACCTGATATGCCCTAAAGAAGAGAAGCAGGTGTTTAACCATTTACTGGCTCTCTATATGCTTGCACCAAGAGATTACAGTCAGTCACCATAATATTAAAACAGTCTCAAATGGTTATTCAAGCATTTTATTTGTGCAAACAAGACCGGGACATTTTGTAACTCTCCTTTCCTGGGCATCCTAACCAGGTTTCCCTTCTCCAGACCTGACAGACAGCAGTGTTCTGTGTTTCAGCCCTTGTCATTAAGGCTGTAATATTTCTAGCCAATTTATCCCATCTTTCCTTATGGAGTTGTTTAAAAGCTGGTTCAACCATTTTTCCACCATTGCTGGTTTGCTTAATTAGTTTTTTAATCCTATTCATAGCTTATGTTAGAGGTTGAGGTCCTAATAATCCCTTTCGGCAAATTCGTTTTCCTTTTCTTAGCTGATGTTCAGTTCTTCTTGAGTGGTTTTGCTGGCATGGTTTACTAGCCATAAAAATACGGTAAATTTTTAGCTATCTACAGAGGCAGTGATTGAAGGATTTTCACTTCAAATTTTACTTTTTCTGTAGACTAATGATCAATATGAACTCAGCATTTTAAAGTCATTCTGTATGGCTTCCTTGTGATTGGAGCCATATGCCATATGCTTACATCTCTAATTACAGGAAGTCTATACTTTAAAGGAAAATTTGGAAAATATCAGAACTAGAAGATTTATGAGAGGCCATGTTTACATAAGACTTCTTTGGTGGCAGTAGATCCAAGTAAATATTCCCAGCTTCTTAGTGAAGCTCATATCCTCTCAACTGCTCTACAACCTAAATTATGAAATTATCTGGCTTAAAAGTAACTTAATAGAAACAAAGTTGTCTTTGCTTTGATTATTTTTAACTGTATCAGTTAATACCTTTGAAGTGCTGTCAGACACATAGTTCAATCAATGTTATAGAGTGGGTAGGACAGGAATAAATGGTTGAGTGTAGTACCTCTTACTCCAGATTTGTCACAGACAGAATAACTGGTTTAGGAAATTGTAAAGTTCCCTTAGCTAAATTCTGTTATAATTATCATCTGAGAGAGGCAAATTTGAATAAGCAAAGATATTACAAAGTCTCTGGCTCTTGGTTAAAAATACTTTTATTCAATAAGGCATTATCTCCTTTTGAGACAGCCATACTCTAAAGGGGTTCTGGAGGAGGTATTAAGTGTTGCAAGTAATAGTTTAAGGACTGAGCAATTCTGCTGAATAACATGCTGACTGCAGACATCCTACCAAAGAATAGAAATTTCATACAGGAAAAAAATGAAACATTTTGCATGGCAAACAGTGACTTTGCATTAGGAAAGTAGAATGGATGCCTGTCAGCCAGCTGAGCTGGGAAGCTGTTGTCAGTGTCACTTCTGCCTGCAGACAGGCAGCTGCTGGCCGCCACAACCTGTGCTGTGGGTCTCTCTAAATGGAGTCTTTTTTTCTAGGAAGCTCACTATAAATTTTCAAGCTTTGCTCTTTTTCCTTTTTCTAGCATGCAGGCCTTTGGCAGTGTTATATTTATTGCAGTTTTGCTGTCTTGGCAAAGAATTCAAAAGTGTTTGCATGCCTCAGTGGACCAGTGATAGATTAATGATATGCAGCAATAGCAAATGCTTTTTTTTTTTTTTTTTTTCTATGTACTGCAGTGGTGTTTCATAGGTATCATCTTGGAAAATGGGATCAATGTTTGATTACACCCTGGTAATTCAGTGCTCATATGCCATTCTCGAGGCAGGTGGTGCGTCCATACGGTGGCAGGAGCCAGGGGAGAGTCTGGCAGGCTATGCATGACCATTCTCTCCAAGGAGTTTTCTATTGCCTAGAAAAGTATCTTGAGCTATAACTACGGTTGCAGAGGATTTCATGAATAGGGGATACTCTGGGATTTGCTAAGTGTGCCCTGTGTGCTCCCCACTCCTCCAGCTCCAAGCTATTGACAGCTCAGTTTCAGATGGTTTAAATAAAATGAGGTTGCAATTGTGTTACAGAAGTCTTCCACCCTCGAAGAACTGCAGATCCAAAGGTGTCATGTTTAGCACAGAACCCTGAAATCCTTAAACCTGAATGCACTCTGAAATAAGTTTGAATTTTCTAGAATAGGATTATAGGAAGTAAAGCACAAGAAAAAAAAATCAGATAATATATTTTGGCAAAAGCCATATGTCTGCTGAAACACTTTCTACATATGCCTGGCATAGTGTATTCCCCTTCTATAAAACTTATTAGAACAAACAGCTGGTTAATGGAGGCAAAAACATATTTTCTCAACTGAGCATTAACGCCAAGGAAAAAAGCATTGATTTTTATTAACAAAACGGTCCATTTTTCTAGACATTTTTGTGTAAAGTTGTGTAATTTTGGCAAGTTATGAAAATTATATGATGAAACATACTTTTTGAAAGCTATGAGGAATTATGCTCTCAAAACTTTATAAAAAGTCTGATTTTCACCTGCCTTTTTCTAGTAACCATTTTTCTTAATTTCGTTAGAGCTGGTTTCCTTTTTAAAGAAATCTGAAAACTTAATAACCGTTACTACAGTCATGTAAAAAAAAAAAACCAAAAAAACCCACCTAGATAATTTCAAAAGTCCTTACTTGAACAAGAAGATCTGGTTTGAATTATACATTGCATTCAACTTTTTTTTTTTCCTGATTTCTGTTTATGGTTTGAAAACTTAGGGTAATTTGACACCAAAAATTATATGGACAATGAAAATGCGGAACCATCTAGGTGCATGTCTTCTGGCATAGAAACGACCAGAAAATACTGACACATTACAACTGGTTTCACAGGAAAGGCCGTATTGACAGTCCAAAAGCAGTGATTATTTCAATAACCAGTTCATCTGGGGTGAACTACTGGGCACCAAACAAGCAGCCTATCAAAGGGTCTGAGGCTGAGTTTCCCACAGCTGGGTAATGGCTTCTTCTTTTCTATTCCTGTCTCAGAGACCTACTGGACCAGCTGAGCCCACAGCAACTCAATAACTTTGGATGAGCATAGTATGGTAAAACTATCCCAAAAATATAACACAACGTGATCTCCATTTTTAGAATTTTTTAATGGGAAGTCCTATAGTTAAAAATATACACATATTCTATAGCACAGTCAACTATAGTATCAAGTTGCTATGATTTCATCCCTTAAAATACTCATCTGCTATATGGCATGTAGAAGAAAGAGTTTATGTCCTCTTACAAGTTCATTCAGACTGGATGTTTTGTGAGAAAGTGCGTACTTAAGATGTTACCTGGTGGTAACCCGCTGTAGTGGGGTCAGTCTGGGTTTTATTCTTCCAGACTTGGATTTCAAGTAATGGAGAGAAATGGAAAACTGCAGCTGCGGAGTATGGAACATCCTCTGTAAGGAGGAGGGAATACACATCTAAACCCTGTGGAGTCACCTAGATGCCTCAGACAAAAAACAAAACAAAACAATAACTGCTTAATTATAGACACAATAACAAACACATCTGCAGGGGAACATAGAATTAGTTCACTTCAGAGAAGTGTCACTACGATATAATCTACATACATTATATACTAGATAAACCCTTTAAATTATGTAAAGAAACTAAGCATAAACACACTGTAGCCTCTTAATGAGGAATTAAAGACCTATGACACCTCACAGAAAACTCTGAAAAGTTAGAGGTGACTTTGCCTCTGTGCTGTAATTTTTGAATCCTTTTTATTACTAAAAAATATTTCAAAGAAACTGGAGTCTTTGTTCTTTGATGTCCAGTTTTCAGAATAATGCATACAAATTTCTGCATGGATGGTCCAAAATGCATGTGAGAGCTGTGATTCTTCAGGTAATCTATTGTATGTGATGTTTTTTCAGAACTTTTACTGAAGAGCTAAGCATTTGATTTTCTATACTTCATTTTATTTTCAGTTTTTCCCTCTTGTACTCTAAACTTCTCAGCCATATTTATGCTGTATTCCAAGCGCAAATGTTATGTGTTCTAATAGACATAGCGCCACTGAAAGTAGGCAAGATTTCCACCAGTTTAAGCTTCTGGATGTCTCTCACATCTCATTTGAACAACATATGGAAATCATCCTACAGCTAGCTGTATTTTGTTGGATATGTATTTTGAGCTTTATTTTTTTTATATAATTTCTAAAGTGTTGTTTTTGAAACTTGAGGAGAGGGGAGATTTAAGTAGAAATAGAACATAACAAAACATGGGGAAAGACACTTACCAAAAGACTTGTGATCTGGCTTCTACACTCCCCTATTCTAATTCGGCAACTATTGTTTTACTTACAGTAGATCTTTGTATTGGATATTTCTTGTTCTTTTAGTGACTTCACAACGGGGCTGCATGGGTTGATATAACAGTGCCTTCTCCAAAGTCCATTAACATGGTTTTTGACAGAATGCAATCCAGGCATGCTGATCACTTATTCTTGAGATTTTTTGGACTACTTCTGTTTTCTATATGTGAATTTCATGTTTGAGGATGGGTATGTTCCTTATTAATACACAGGATCTTGTACCTCACTGGAAATTTTAGTACATCTTTAGCTAAAAATGTGCTACAGAAGCTGGCAAAGACTCATCCGGTACTTTTTTATAAACTAAAATTAAAATTATAGTACTATCTGCTTAGCATATTGGACCTTTCTTCCTATCTAGATTATAGTATAATTCAAAGAAATATCCACGTCTTGTCATAGTATGTCTCTTCTTCTTTAACTCGAACATATGCATATTAAAGAGAAACTTCACACTTTTTTGATGTGATTGCATCAGAAGAAAAGATACAGTATGATTGATGCTAGTGGGGTTTGACAAATAGCAACTCTACAGAAATTATACAAAAATTTCCTTCCATATTTCCTCTCAACTGTTCTGCCACTTTGATGAAATGATAATCTCTCTAATCCATTTCTCCAGCTAGAAAAGTGTTTCAGAAACATATCCTTCCCCGCAGTTATTACCATGATGAAACATTTATTATCCAGCAAACGAGGCATCACATCTTCTGATAATTCTCCTAAAAAATCTTAGCAATAACTACCCTCTATTATGCATATCAATGATCAATTAAAATATCAAATATGTCTTGTATATTCTGTACGAGACAGAATGCAAACTGTTTCATTGGTCAATATCCAACATAGAAATATGTTAAATCTTGTGTGGCCGATATTCTGCCTTGTGCTGAGGGGCAGTGTGACATGCCACTTAAGCCTTAAACTATTGAGACAGTGAATTGTGAAGCCTTGAATTATTGTTTTTATGTATATGAGTCCTGGTCAACTTTGCCTTGAAAAGTAAGGCAGCAAGTGATTGCAGCTTCTGGACCCATGAGTTCTTGGGCCACATAACTTTTGTGGAAGAGCCAGAAATGCAGCTGGAGAAGTGTGCTGCAAAAATCACACAGGTAGGCTTCGTACAAGATCAGCCCCTGTTTACCTATTTGCTTCATTTTAAAAAAGATAGACTTTGAGGAATGAGAACTATTCAAAGAACACTTGAACATCTTCTGAAACCACTTGGGATAATGGAGTCTGACTAAACAAAAGTTATCCTATGTAGAAAAGTATCCTGTTTCATGCATAGAAAAAAACATTTATCATTTTATGGTCAGATGAAAGAGCACAAAATCAGATACTGCACAAAAAGCAGACTAATTTGGGAGAAAAAGTGCCAACCTTTCTGGTCTGAAATGCTGAAAAGTTTTAGACTTGTTAGAGCTTTTACTGCCAGATGCTTCCATGACACCCATCAATTAAAATGTTCCATTCATTAAGGGAATTAAAATATATCTGCCAACATTTTAAGGGGAAATATAGATCTAAAGCCACCAGACTACTTCAAAAATCTCTGCCGCATTTTTGATCTTTATGAGCTAGTTTTTGTTTGGTCAGCCTAAAAGGATGGGTGCGAAACTCAAGGTGTATTCATCAGAGAATAGTGAGAGAACTTAATTTTAATGTTGTTTTTCTATGTTTGAACACAGTGCATTTTAACAAATTAACTAACAGTAAGACAAAAAGGTTGCCAAATGATGTGGGTCTTTTGTCTTTAATATCTTTTTTATCTTATGTGCAAGCGTGTACATGCTATATGCAAAGGCATTCAAGTGAAGTGGGTAATAGTTTGTTGACTTTGACCAATTTATTTACTGGATTCCTTACAATATTTCCTCATAAACACATTATGTCTTCATTCTGCAAGTAGGTTCAGAAATGTGTACTATTTGTGGCACTGTGCAACTAAAGTAACCTTACTAGGTTAGTGTTGCTTCAGAGACAACTTTTCAAACACAGTTGACTGTTGCCTTGAAAATACAATTTTTGAATAGTAATGCTTTTTAAAAGTCATTGTTGTGGATTCCCTTCCATCCTATGCCTGGTATTTAAAAATAAATTTTAATTATATGGACCAATACAAAAAACTAACTTTTTCTCATGATACAATTATTTATTTATGTTAACATTTTGTTGCCTCCTTTTCTCTTCTTTAGTTCAAAACAAATCAGCAATTTCTCTGCTCTCTTCTTTAGCTAAGGCAATAGGTTACATATTTTTATTTATATTTTGCATGCTTGTCAAGAAATGAATGTTGGAATGCTGTTGCCATTGTCTCTTCCACCAGCATGTTAGGAACCATCTTGCCTTTTGTTCTAGCAAATGTTTAATGCTTTGCAAAATCATTCTGAATATATTGTGGATAGAAGCAGAATCTGTTCCTTAAGAAAGATTGATGTCATTTATGCATGATTTGTTTGTTTTATTCAGCAAAACAAACCCATCCTGAACTTTTTCCAAGTAGAGGATCCTCTTCAGTGATTCCTAAATTCAGCTTTTTGTGCTAAATGATACCTGCTTATTTATACATTATGGAGTAAGTGACTTAAGAAAAGCATGCTGAGTCAAAAGAAAGTGCTTCATCCAAATACGTCATATGGGAGAAGGGAACAAAACATAAAAAAAAAAAAAATCAGGTTTGAATCAGTCTTAGCTGATAATGTTAAAAATATATATTTTACATATTTATTTCATAATTTAGCGGAAAAAAATCCTGGTGATCTCAAATCCAAATAGTTACCATAGTAACTCATATTATGGAATATTATTTATGGACATATTGCAGCATGCAGAGTATTCATAATGCCTTGCTTTTTTCAGGAATGTATGTTTCTGGTTATTCATGTAGCATTTCCATGGCTGAGTGAAAATGCCAGATCTTTTCAATTGGAGCAAGCTAACATTTCTCTCCACTCTTGAAAAGTGCCAAATGGTGTATTTTTGGGATCGCTAGAAAAAATCATAGGTTATTTTTATTATATTCAGATGATCAGTGTAAAGCTAGAAAATATTGCTACTAATTTCTTTTTTTGTTGCTCTGCTATCTTTGGAGGTGGGGGGAAAGTTGCACTGCAGCCACAAGTCATGTATTCCAGATCTGCTGATAGAAGGAAATTGGTCTTCATAAAAAACAATTGGAAACACTAAAACGAAATTAAATAGAATATAAAGTGACTGATTCTACCATAGTTCTTCATGTAGAAACTAACACAGCTTAGTATTTAAATATATGCTTTTTTAATAGTGTTACTTATTCAGAGAGCTTTGTGAAAAGGCAGACTAATTTCTTTTAGCCTGTGATTATGAATTTACAAGTTCATTTTAGTCTTCAAGGATATCATTAGATGTATATTTACTAAAATAAATATTTATGCTCTTAGTAAAAGTAACTTTATGTTCACATTTTGAGGCACAAAGAGCAGCTGGATATCCAACTGCTAAAGAATATCAATGGAATTGGGTACCTGGCTCTGAAAATCCCAGTGAGGGGCCGAATCAAGTTCTTTGCCTCTCTCTGTTCTCTTCCCTTCCAACAAAGGCTGTCTTAAAAAACATTAAGATAGATGTTAAAATTATATGCAGAAGAATGCAGTGCATGGAAAAAAACAATGAGAGAAACTGGCTGGTTCTGAAATGCTTTTTGTTTGAAGCTGATCTTGTGTGTACACCATATTGAATATTTGGATATAAATATTTAATCATGTTAGTGATTAAGTTTATTTAACAGTAAGTATTTTTCCGCATTATCTATTATATAGGGCAGGTTTTCTCAAATGAGGTGTTGCTTCCAGAAAGTTTCACTTGTTCACAAACACAAGCTTAGCTGCTATCAAATACTCCCATTTGTGCTTGTAATTTTCATCCCTTTGCATCTCTAACTATTTCTAAATGCAGTTTAGGTAATTTACACATAAAGCGTATGATACCTAAATGCCATAAATCATGCATACGTATCTTTCTTGATGTTGATTTACATCTGCAATTATCTGTACTTGCAAACTATCATTATATTGAGGCCCTGTTGGAGATAGGCTGAAGAACATGACCCAAGTATCATGTCTATTCTAATCATTTTCCCATAAATTGAAACATTTTACCCATTTGCTACATGAGAACTATGTTCTGCCCCTTAATTTTTCTATTTGAAAGGTTATTAAAATATTTTAAAAGAAAAAATAGGTAAAAAGCTACACTGAGGAAAGAGAAATATTGCATATGTAAAAAGCATTTGTCAGCTCTCTTCTGTGCTGCATTTTATTTTAGCTGTGAATGGACTTTTATGAGGGTATATTAATATTTTATTGAAAACAGTCTTGTATAATTTACTACCTTGACCGTGCAATTAGCCCACTAATGCACAAAAATGGTTGTTTTCCCATATATATTTGATTTCCTCTGGCATTCACCTGGATCCTGATACCTATTGATATATATTCTTGTAATTCTTCAGTTTTTCATTGGAAAATAAATTTGCAATAAACACTAGCTTGTACATTAAGGAACAGTAGAAAAAATCTGGACAAAAATGCTGCATATGCAATGGTTTTGGATTTTTTTTTTTTGTTTGTTTTTGTTTTTTTCCTGAGATGGGGGTGGGAATAGCTCCATGTGTGATCTAGGATTCTTTTGTTAAATTTTCACTTTGTAATAACACAGTAGTTAACAATTACACTGAGGATAAACATCTCATAATGGCCAATGAAAAATTGAGATGCTTAAATAAATATACTTCAGGTGCTGTGGATATATTTGGAACACGTGATTTGCGATCTCATGCATATGTCATAGATTTTTAGTTCTAATAGTTTGAAATATGCTCTAGTGGGTTCCTTGAATTGAAAATTTTACATTGCCTTGCTGCTGTTTGTACCATTACTTTTTCTTAATGTTTGCGCCTTTCCTTCTCTCTTCCTTCACTCCCCCCCCCGTCTTTGGAGTAAAGTGTCTCTGTAGCCAGGTGATATGGTTCATGGTGATTTTGAAGCTGGGAATACCTGCATTTATTTGGAATCTGTAGCTAGCAATCAAAACTCTTGAGTTTTAAGAGCCATCTTAGAGCATGGCTGTTGCCCAGCTGGTGTCTGTTTGTTTTGTTTTTTTTTATGCACTGATGTGCATTGCTTATTTTTAACACAGCTGTTTCCTAAATGACAAGAGCAAAAAGAAGGAATCGGCAAGGATAGCATCATTGATTTATTTGAAATTTCTTCTTAATAGCATATTAAAGGGTGAGGAAAGAGGTGAAGGGAAGGATTAAGAAGGAGAAAAGGGCAAGGAAAATAACTGATTAAGTTGAAAGGAAATCCATCCACTCTCCTCCTTATAATATCAGTGCTTAACACACTCCAAAACAGAAAATTAAATGCTGGGTTGGCAATTCATCAAGTGGGGAAAATAAAGGGCATCAGGAAGTGAAAAATGAAAATAATATTTTGGTTGTATAAGTAGATCAATTTGTGGTTGATTTCTGACACCTGACATACTTGCTTCTATATTTGAGAATAAGCCATCTGCCAAGAACTTTCTTTTTAAAAGACAATTAATTTGTATGGTATTTGATGCTTTTAAGCCGTCCTTAGGGGCACAGTTTTTTGGTGTAATAATTCTGCCTCTTGTAGTGACCAGCGTCCCAGTCTTCAAACAGAATTGCTAAGCTTCCCTAAGACAAGCTTTTCTGAAGTATCCCATGTATTGTCCTTCTCACTGCAAGTAATAAATGAGGAATGTTTGTTCTCATTTCAATATAGCTAATAAAGGCCGGGGGCAGCCTTGGCTGCAGTGACCGTGAGATGGTGGAGTTCAGGATCCTGCGAGGAGGAGGCAGGGCACTAAGTAGGATTGCAACCCTGGAGTTTAGGAGAGCAAACTTTGGCCTCTTCAGGGACCTACTTGGAGGAATCCCATGGGCCCTAGAAGGAAGGGGGGTCCAAGAGACCTGGTTAATATTCAAACATCACTTCCTCCAGGCTCAAGAGCGGTGCATCCCTATGAGTAGGAAGTCAAGCAAAGGAGGTAGGAGACCTGCATGGATGAGCAAGGTGCTCCTGGCAAAACTGAACCAGAAGAAGGAAGTATACAGAAAGTGGAAAGGGGGACAGGCCACTTGGGAGGAATATAGGAATGTTGTCA
This sequence comes from Apteryx rowi, assembly GCF_003343035.1. Lineage (NCBI taxonomy): Eukaryota > Metazoa > Chordata > Aves > Apterygiformes > Apterygidae > Apteryx > Apteryx rowi. The sequence goes on along the minus strand of NW_020451027.1, from coordinate 745,795 downwards.
GAGTATGCAGGGATGCAACGAGGAAGGCTAAGGCCCGTTTGGAATTAAATCTGGCAGGAGACGTCAAGGACAAGAAGAAGGGCTTCTTCAAATACATAAGTAGCAAGAGGAAGACTAGGGAAAATGTGGGCCCTTTGCTGAATGGAGTGGGTGCCCTGGTGATGAAGGATGCAGAGAAGGCAGAGTTACTGAATGCCTTCTTTGCTTCAGTCTTTACTGCTCAGGCCAGCCCTCAGGAACCCCAGATCCTGGAGGCAAGAGAGAAAGTCCGGAGAAAGGAAGGCTTTCCCTTGGTCCAGGAGGAGTGGGTTAGAGATCATTTAAGCAAACTTGACACCCACAAATCCATGGGCCCTGATGGGATGCACCCACGAGTGCTGAGGGAGCTGGCGGACGTTATTGCTAAGCCACTCTCCATCATCTTTGAAAGGTCATGGAGAACAGGAGAGGTGCCTGAAGCCTGGAAGAAAGCCAGTGTCACCCCAGTCTTCAAAAAGGGCAAGAAGGAGGACCCAGGGAACTACAGGCCAGTCAGCCTCACCTGCATCCCTGGAAAGGTGATGAAGCAGCTCATCCTGGAGGCCATCTCCAAGCATGTGGAGGACAAGAAAGTGATCAGGAGTAGTCAGTGTGGCTTCACCAAGGGAAATCATGCTTAACCAATCTGATAGCCTTCTATGATGGAATGACTGGCTGGGTAGATGAGGGGAGAGCAGTGGATGTTGTCTACCTAGACTTCAGCAAGGCTTTTGACACTGTCTCCCATAGCATCCTCATAGACAAGCTCAGGAAGTGTGGGTTAGATGAGTGGACAGTGAGGTGGATTGAGAACTGGCTGAATGGCAGAGCTCAGAGAGTTGTGATCAGTGGCACAGAGTCTAGTTGGAGGCCTGTAGCTAGCGGTGTYCCCCAGGGGTCAGTCCTGGGTCCAGTCTTGTTCAACTTCTTCATCAATGACCTGGATGAAGGGACAGAGTGCACCCTCAGCAAGTTTGCTGATGATACAAAACTGGGAAGAGTGGCTGATACACCAGAGGGCTGTGCTGCCACTCAGAGAGACCTGGACAGGCTGGAGAGGTGGGCAGGGAGGAACCTCATGAAGTTCAACAAAGGCAAGTGCAGGGTCCTGCACCTAGGGAGGAATAACCCCATGCACCAGTACAGGTTGGGGGTTGACCTGCTGGGAAGCAGCTCTGTGGAGAAGGACCCGGGAGTGCTCGTGACCACCAAGTTAAGCATGAGGCAGCAATGTGCCCTTGTGGCCAAGAAGGCCAATGGTCTCCTGGGGTGCATCAGGAAGAGTGTTGCCAGCAGGTCAAGGGAGGTGATCCTCCCCCTCTACTCAGCCCTGGTGAGGCCACATCTGGAGTACTGCATCCAGTTCTGGGCTCCCCAGTACAAGAGGGATGTGGCACTACTGGAGCAAGTCCAGCGAAGGGCTACAAAGATGATCAGGGGACTGGAGCATCTCTCTTATGAGGAAAGGCTGAGAGAGCTGGGCCTGTTTAGCTTGGAGAAGAGAAGGCTGAGAGGAGATCTTATCAACGTGTACAAGTATCTGAAGGGAGGGTGTCAAGAGGATGGAGCCAGACTCTTTTCAGTGGTGCCGAGCAACAGGACGTGAGGCAACGGGCACAAACTGAAACACAGGCAGTTCCATCTGAACATGAGGAAAAACTTCTTCGCTGTGAGGGTGACGGAGCACTGGCACAGGTTGCCCAGAGAGGTTGTGGAGTCTCCTTCTCTAGAGACATTCAAAACCTGCCTGGATGTGATCCTGTGCAATGTGCTCTAGGTGACCCTGCTTGAGCAGGGGGGTTGGACTAGATGATCTCCAGAGGTCCCTTCCAACCTCAACCATTCTGTGATTCTGTGATAAAACTTAAGAGGAAAGTTACAGAACAAAGCAAAATAGTTTGTATTTAATTTACTCAGACTCTAATACCTCAGTATTAGTCCACTTCAATATACAATTGGAGAAACCTTATCAGAGCTTGTAGGAATATTCCTGTCGACTCTTTGAAACTGGAGTTTGTCCATGTTTGGACAGTCATGCAAAAGAAGCCCCAGATGTGTTCCAGAAAGCACATTCATTCTCAAATGAAACTTGGGTTTCAAGTTTCAGATTTGATCTGCTCATTGGAATCAATTAGTTATATGCTTGTCTGTGGAATTTTCATATGTTCTGGAGGATAAAAGCAAGCAAACAAACCAAACCCCCAAACCTTGAAGACTCGAGGTCCAGGTTTCATTGTAATTGCTTGCAGAGTTCTGCCCTTGTGGTTATCTTGACTCATAGACAGGTGTTTAACTGGTGTAAAAAGAAGCCCTAGAATGTGTTCAAGAAAGCACGTTCGTTCTGAAATGAAACTTCTGAGAATTGCTCAGCAGCTGGTGTACAATCTGAAAAAGGTTCTTTCTTTTATTAGAAAGACATAATGTTGGCGTTCCCACTACTGCCAGAAAAGGTTATGCCCATATGAAGTAAAGAGAAGGAAGGAAAGAAGATAGTAAGTTTCTCAGCATTCCAGCTCAATGAAATAAAGTGATTTGGTGAAAATCAAAATTAATGTTCATTATATTACGGGAAATATCTTCCATACTTTGGTTCATCTGCTTCCAAAATAGACTTGGAAGATTTTGGACTTGTGAAGATTTTTTACTTTGATTTTTGTTGTTGTTGTTGTTTTGGTTTTTTTTCCCCCCTCAAAATTTGATCTCCTCATCAAAATCAACTAGTTAAATGCTTGTGGATGGAATTTTTATATGTTCTGGGGGATAAAAGCAAGCAAACAAACCAAACCCCCAAACCTTGAAGGCTCAAGGTCCAGGTTTCATTGTAATTGCTTGCAGAGGAGTTCTGCCCTTGTGGTTATCTTGACTTATAGGCAGGTGTTTAACTGGTATAAGGCAGCAAAGCTTCATTGACCTCAACCTTGCTATCTATGAATCTGATATCAAATATAAACTCTACAGTTACAAAAGGAAAGCATATTGGTAAAATATGTCTTTTAAATGCTAAATAAGCAGATATACATTTAATTTCATTTTCTCATTTCTTCTTATATCTTCCCAGTGTCCTTTATTCACCATATGATAGATGAAGGTCAAAGTGTAGGTCTTTACCTTAGTTAAATTAATTACGTGATCCTAATAAGTTATCCATACTGAACTGATTTTTGCATTATCTGTTCTACGCCATGTAAAATCATAGTGAGTATTTATAGAGAGGTACTTCCCCTGACACAAAGTACAGATCATTTTATGATCATGATCCTAAATGAGGAAACTGCAATATCTAAAAAAAATTTGTATCTCATGCAGAGTCATTTTGCATGGAGTTAATCAACCTCATTACCCTTGTCACAGATTCTCCTGATGTCAGTTGAACCATCGCTAACCACCACAAACAACATTAAGATCGGTGTCAGTATCGGTATTCTTAGGGCTAAATTATATTTACACAGGAAGCTCCTTTATTCTCTGACACATCAAGGCACCTAACCTTTCAGCAGTGGGAGCGTGAATGTGATTTCTTCTTGCAAGCTGCACTGCAAAGACCCCAAAAGAGGTGAGGGTGAGGATGGAGCCATGAGCCTGCCATGCTGTATTCCAGGAAGGCCATTGTCAGGAGTGGGTAGAAAGGATAGTGGAGAGCATCCTTTCTTTAGGGACATTCAGGTTTTCTAAGCACCTTAATCAGGTAGGATTACTTGTACTCCTTCCCAGCGTTATGCAGTCTCAGGACCCATAATTGCACCCTTCAGGTTCAATTTTATCTGCACATAATGCCAAGACAAGTTATGTGGAATGTTACCACTGTCTTTATTGCACAGCATATCAGATCCGTACTGGTTTCTTTAGTTGCAGCTGTCTTCTGCTCTGTTGCCAATTACTTCATAGTTAGATTTGGGCCCAAGCAGTTCAAATACAGTTGTCTTCTCTTAGTCATGTATATCCAATTTAGCAATTTAAATAAGTGACCATTAATATTAATCACTTAACTAGTCAGCAGCTTTTTAGGGTGTCTAAATGTGGATTGCAGGTATAATCTTCCTTCCTGAAGGCAGATGAGTTAGAGTATTTTGGCCAAGCCTACAAAATACATTAGCTACACAACACCTTAAAGCAAGAGAAAATAAATTAACATGCAGTCATTTTGTAGGTAAATATTGGTAAGTCGCATTGTCTTCATTGGTACAATGGGGCTAAGTTAGAAAGACGGAGATGAAATTCTGTGAATTTATAAAAACAGGCAATTGCTGGAAAATTAGTATACATAATTTTTTTTCAGAACTTCATAGCTAAAGATGTATGAATGGAATAACATTGGTATTACCATTCTCCTGCATGCACATTTAGCACAGATTAAATTTGTATTACAGATCTTCTAAAACGTTTTGGCAAATCTGAGTGTTAATCTGGGTGTTCTTCATATTCTGCTTTTAGTTGGTAACATGAAGAGTCAAGTCAAATAAAATTACAAAATATTTATTCTAAGCTGTTGGTGTCAGCATCAACAGTGTATTAGGAACCAGCCCCAGGAAGGACCTGGATGCTGTCTCATATACTTTGCTGAGAATCCAGAATAAGCCATTTAAAGGTAAAGGGGAAATTAATAGAGTTAAGTCAGTGTAAAATTGGCATGAAGAGATGAAGATGTAATACTGAGTCACTGGTACAGAGCAAGATACAAACCTAGTTAAATGCGAAAATTTTCAGAGTTGCTGCATGGCACCTGCTTCCAAATGCAAGGTAATCCTTTGGTTCTGTTCAGGCTACCATTGGGACACCCTTGTATGTTGCGTACGTTGACTATTCATGTTGAGAGACTGAAAATATCTGAGTGCTAGAAATTCAAAAGGGTTAGCAGCTTTTAGGAATTATCTCAGGAGTTCTGAAAGTCTGTCTGGACTTAGCATGATATTCCCAGTATGCATAAGTATATTTGGTCAGCTGATTATGCATAGGGTTTTAATATGGCTATGCTATATAGCCCTCTCCACAATGTAGCATGGGAAGGTGTTAAATATTTTGGGTTTTAGAGGATGAATATATGAAGTCACAAAACTGTCAAATACATCTCAATATAGTAAGACATAAATTAATAGATTTTAAGGTAAGAAAGGACAAGCTCCTGCGTGTCAGATTGCATAATTTGTACTTTTTTACATGGGTTAACATGACTACATGCATGTATAACTAGTCAACTAGCAGAGGCAAACCTCTGTTGCGAAATACTGTGACTTCTCATGGGTTCCTTGTGCTGCAGAGGACTCCTGAGCCTCCCCTATGTGTTTGGCTGTTATGTTCGTTTGGTGTGTGTTGCTCCTGGCCCAGGGCGCTGTGGGACATGAGAGAGGCCGAGGCCATGGCCGCACCTCCTGCCTTTGCCCTGGCAGCGAGGACCCAGCAGGTCTGTGTCATCTGCTTTGTTCCACTTTGTGTTAAAACAGCTGCGGTAGCTCCTCCCCAAAACTGCAGCCCAATTGGAGATCTTAATGTAGCATCCACATATAGCCTGGCAGACAAGTGTTATGTATCCACGCTGCTGTGTGACACTTCCGTAACCTGATGCAGAGTGTACAAGTGCCTATAATTGGTTAACAGGTGAAGAAGCCCGGGCTTGATCCTGCTTGATTGTTAAAAAACGCTTCATGATTATGTTGCATAACTCACATCTTTGTTTTCTGTTTCAGTGCATGATGATTACGATTCTAATTAGTTTATTTTAATCACAGTCAATACACCAAGGAGAAGCACCAGACAGCTATTATGATTTATTACATATTCCAAGAGCATTTGTCTTAGATTTGGCATTTCTGCTATCTATCTCCAGAATGCCCCTGCCTATTTGACAGCAGCCTGTCAGTGCTGTTATGATTGCTGTATGCAATGACTTTAACTGCCAGCTTTTCCTTCAGACTTGGAGAAAGATCAGTCTGCACTATAATTACAGCAACATAGACTAACTTAACACTCGCCTATGGCCCTGTCAATTATGAAAGGATGTAGTATCAATACGTATTGCAATCTGGTGCTGTATCATTTGGTATCAATACACAGGACAAAAAAGTAAACAGTGGTGACCAGCTTTACATGTATGTTATTCTCTTTTGAAGCTTCTCTCTTATAGCTGATATTCTACAAATAGCTCTGCAGGAAGATCAAGAGCTGTCTTTGCAACATTAAGTATTCTTGAAGGTACCTTAAGTACTGAAGTAGTGGTAAAGAACTCCAGTATTACTAAGGATTTTCATAAACTCTCTTTCAATTCTGTGAAGGCAAAGGTCGGGTGAGGTTGTGATTTATTATTATTAATGAATATAGGAACATGAGAAGATATTACATTTTCATTCAAAACACATAACATTCTACAGTTGAGTTTCAAGGCATCTTCTTTTTCCAAGCCTCTAGTATGGGTGACTTGACCCTGGTTTTATTGATTAAACTTTTATTCTTCCCCAATGAATAATTTAAGTTGCGAGCAGTAGTCTGGCACGATTAGTTAGAGCCTATGGGAGGTTTTAAAGTAATACACTACATGCTCCTCCTTCTGTATCGGATTCTTTTTGCATCGTGCCAGGTTAGTCTGATTAGGTTGAAAACTTTACATGCAACTCAGTAACTTGCTTAGCAATTCTCTTCCTTGAGATTCCCAGTAAAATACCAAAATCTTTACTCTCTACTGATGCAAGAGGAGAGTTGTTATGGAGCTGGTTTTGGTTCCCTAATTCTCAAGTCCAACTCCAGCCTTGCTGCAGTTTCCTATTTGTGCCCATAGTTTAACTGGCCTAACACTGGATATACCAGTTGAGCTACAACACTACGTCCTTTGTGTTCCCCTGGATGCAATGTGTGTCTATCTTATTGGGAGTGGAGAAGGCCAAGGCTCCTGGCTCACTCGAAACACTACTTCAGTATGCAGTTTTGTTATATCACAGGCAATTCTTGTACGGATGACTTAAGCAAACTCTATTGTAATCTGCATAGTGCAAAAGGCCAATATTTTGACCTAAAGTCTGCCTCTAAAAGTAATTCTTAGATTCTGTGCTTATGAAGAGTTAATTTTATGTTGTGCATAATGGTCAATATATTGTCACTCAGATGCTCTGTCAGGTCACACTGATACACCATGGCATAAGTTTGTGAGAGCTGGAGACAGCTTGTAGCTCACTAATGACTGCTTAACCCTGGTCAAGGGTACATGGAAGAGACAAAGATAGACCCAGGTGACAAGGACTGAAAAATGATCACAAGTTGTAAATGATATGTAGTGGTGTGACTGGAAATATGTAAAAAACAAACAAACAAACTGTACCAAATCTGAGGGAAAATGACCAAAAATAATTATACTAGCTTCCCCAGGAAGCAGGTATTTTTTAACAGCAGATGTATTAGCCAGCCTGATACTAATAATTGCTACACTGATGTTGCACAAAGAAAATCTCTCACTGGTGGCTGCAGCTGTCGAGTCTGTTGTGAGCCACTGTGAAAAAGTTCTCACAGTCTCAATCTAAATGCTGTATTCACAGCACTCCTGTGGTCCTAGAAATAGCCGAGAGTGTATCCAGAGCCTGATTCATTCTCCCCTATTTTTAATCTGACCTCGACTTCCCCCTCTTAACATGGCAGGCATTATCCTCTTTGACCTCTGCAAGAGGGGGAGATATGTGCACAAATGGTCCCAATCCATGTGTTGGTATGGAGCGGAAAATGTTATTGCCAGGGATATACCAAACTGGAGCATGTTTCTGGTGGTGATGTCACCGGTGCATAGACAGTCAGATTACAGAGTAAGGAAAGATAAGAGTGTGGCCTCCTCCTGCCTCAGGCATTCCCAGTCATGAGGAGGAGGAGGAGGAGGAAGAGGAAGGAGAAGTCATTCCTTGGGAGCTAAGTGCTTTAGTAGAGGAGAGGGCGCTCCCATATCTTTTTCCTTGTTCTTATTTCAGTTTATGATTACATTTAGGTTGAATGTTCATATATATTATAGACTCTGGTCTATTACAAACTCCGTATTTCTTAAACATTTTGTATAATACTTCATTTAGAAAAACTTTAGAAATCTTCTATTAGGCTTTCTTTCTGAGGGAAATAGGAATACATATTTAATAAAAGTATATATTTAAGGAAAATATAGTACTTTTTCTGTGAGCTGTTTAATGCACTGGCTTACTTCAAGCATTAAATCTTGGCAATTTCCAGATGGATTCAGTTTTAACTCAGACTTAAGCAGCATCTTGTTAAATATTTTTAGACATATTTAGATCTTGTAGCTATTTTGCGTTAAAATCTGCCATAGCAGAAACTCATTTCAAAAGAAAGTTATTACAGTAATTCCAATCATAAAATTTCAGAACTGGTCTGACCATGTGGTCAGACAATATTCTTCGATGAAAGTCTTTCCAGGGAAGATGAAATGCTATTGATAAAGAGAAACTGTATCAGGTGGAAGTTAAGGTAGGATATTGCTACTACTATGCACCCTAAAATGTAGAAGTCTGGAATAAGAAAGGGAATGGCATGTCCATTTCTTCCAACCTTTTATCACCTATTGCATCATTTACAAGATTATTAGTTTAGAACAGATTTCAGAGACCAACATGCATCCATTTTTCATCAAATCTGCAGTTTAATGAGAAAATTTAAATGTGGTCTCAGATGCAGATGCTTTTATACTAATTTATCAGAGGATTAGACACCCATGTTAGGTATACTAGTGTGTGTATGGGGGAAAGAGGATTATGCTCAAGTGGGTCATATTCACAGCTGACGTTAGGCATTAAAACTGAAGGATTGGTGAAGCCCAAAGTTGCAGCTTTCTGGAAGCAGTCTTCTGGCCGTGGTGTTGCTTGCTTCATAGAATGCTTAGCAGTGTCTATCAGCTCAGTCTTTCTAGAAGTTACTGTTGGCAGTCCAAACCCTTGTCTCAAACCATTTTTGATGGCCCAGGTTTGGTGCTCGAAAACTTTCTGACAGCTATTATGCTTTACCAATTTTTATAAAGGAAGAATGTCTCTTCCCTAAATTCCATGCAGGCCAATTCCACAACTCAGCTTTGATGAATCAGTTTTGCATGTCTTTGAACTTGTAAGAATACACATTTAGCATTTCTTTCTAAACCTTGGCAGACATATAGGACAATTTATTAATCATTTAGGGAAACAGCAGGAACACTTCTTTTATTTGGTGCCTGATGACTGAATTGATGTTTGTTTTTTTCAGTGATCTGCAGTCACTGTGAAAATACTTAAAGAACAGAAAATAAAATACCATGCAAAGATAAAAATGTGTTTTATGGATTGAACTTGTGCTTGTGATATTGGTTGTTATGAATATATAGTTTTTTTTTTTTATCTTTAATGCTGTAATGGGCAATAAGTGCATTTGTACATTGAAGCTATAAAAAAAAAAAGATCTCTCTTCATAAAGATTTGGTAGTATTTTATTACACCTACATCTATTCAGGCTATAGAAAAGACAAAGGAACAAATTCCGTCTTACTCTTAGTCAATGCAGTTATAGAAGTACATGAGACTGAAGGGCCCAAAGCAGTTCATATGTAAGCCATAGTGAGATTTTTGCTAGGGATCATAGGGAATGAGATTGAATATTCAAACTTCAGCCTTAGTTAACCTTACTTTTGTCCAGATATTTGAGAATTTGGATGCAAAACAGAAGTGCTTGGCTTACAGAAACGTAAGTGGAATGAAGGCAATTAAACTTCAAGGATGAATGCTAATAACCAAAATGTGTTTATTTTTAAGCAGAAAGTGGGCTCTGGTGCAGTGTTTCTAAATATTTATGGTAAAGGCACCACTCTTTAATTAAAATGTTTGAAGTTAAAAATACCAGCGATGCCTGGAGATTCCCTACTGTGCCTGTGGACTTGTTCCACCTGTGGTGAACATGTGAATTTCTGGCTAGTGTCAGCCAAGATTAATAATCTTTCTGCGCTACAGACAATATTAATTGGCATTAATTTCTCTGCCTTGTTCCTCATTTTGGTCACATGCTACAAGGAACAAGTAAAGTATAATTTTCATGAATTTCTGGGTAAAATGACTAAGGTTTACAACATCTTCTGTCTGAAATATAATGTTGTAGTGGTGCTATGGATTTCATCCAAAGTGTTTTCCTCATAATAATACAATGGATGAAGTGCAAAGTTTATTTCAACTGAAAACTGTGATATAATTTTTAATGTTTTCAGTGGTTGTAGTCCTTGATGAATAAAATAAGTTTGGAGTTACTTCTTATGTTTTCTCTGCTTTGGTAGCATGGAATGCAAGGCCGTAGGTTGCTTGCCATAGGTTTTTCTTCCTCATGTAGAATGATTAGAATATTTCCTATATGAACAATTATTATTTTCATTTGAAGGTTGAATCATGGAATAAATTACTATGTTTTTAAAGTAGGGTTTTTTTTGTTACTTTTTAAAATATTTCCCTTTTTCTGATAAAACTTACTACTGAATTTGAGTATTTGCTGAATTAGGTGAATAACATATTCACAGCTATGGGGTTTTTTTAGCAAATAAGCTATTCATTTGAACATTGACTATAGTGTCAGGCCATTTTGGTAGTCATGTTCTTTTGCCTGCAGGCTCTCTCAGGAGGATGTCCCTCTCATCAGAGTAACATCACCATATTACTTCTGAATCCATCTTACCATACAGATAATGTTCCTAACAACCTCACATTCTCCTTGAAAATTCTCCTGTAGCCCTAGTGTGTTCTTCAGATACATTTAGGAATTTGCATAACCTTTTGGTATACAAAACCAGTTCAGAAAATAAGAATTTTTATAGGGCCTCAGATTTTAGTCTGCATTGCATGATGTCAGCTTTCCAATATCCTGTGAGCTTATGTATGTATGTTGCAAACTATGGATCCGTTAAACCAAAATGTTTTAGTGATCACCAGTAATATTCGAACTGAAGTATTTTTTTTAAACTCTGCACATGACTTCTGTTCCTAGCCTCCTTGCATCAAATTGAATAATGTGGTGAAAGTGTTTGCTACAGCTGGGGTAATGGTTACAGCCTAAACAGGTAGTAGAGCACATTCATGAGGCATGATTATAACAACATTAACATTATTTTCACAACCATGTTACATTGCATCTAGGAGGAAAGTAACGTCACAGGGAAATTCTGGTAGATGGGACTGTTCTGTGCCAGAAGGTGTCGACCTGACTGAACTAAAATATTTCAAATGTAAAGGAGAATTTTGTCAAAAGTCTGATACAAGTTAGTTTCATCAAAATTTTACATTTTAAAAATTTGGAGTATCATAGCAGTTCTGTACATTATGTATCAGTGCATTGTGATAGCTTAACTCTTTCCACGCCCCCCCCCCCCTTCACAGTAACAAAACTAAGTTGTTTGCTTGTTTCTTGGGCAAGGCCCTTGGCCACAGTCTGTGACTCTCTCTCTTATGCTAAAGCAAACCATTTTCTGTTAGGAAATGATCCCTCTACACTATGAAAGAAAAGCTGAACTGAAATTTAGATTTAAACTATGAGTGTTTTCATTGAATAAATATTTGAGGAAAAAAACTGTATTTTTCCTTACGTCAGAACTATCCTATCCAACCTAAGAGCAGCATTTGCAATTCCCTGATCACAAGTTTTCTGGAAAGAATGGACTGATAAGCATAACTGTTTAAAACTTGTTTGGTATAGGTAATGGATTATTAATATTAATACTGTTAATAATATTAACTAATAATAATACTGTTAATATAAATCTTGATAGCCCCATCATGAGGTAATACTCACAGCTCTCTCCTTGTAATTAGAAAAATCTTTATAGGGATGTGCAGCTGTCTGGATCTGTGGCTCCAAAATTTCTCTTTGCCTTTTGGTATCTTTTCCTTCTTTAATTGGTGATTCTTGTATGGTGATAGCAAAAAGAAAAAAAAAAAATCCAAGGTTGGTTGCTTTCTTTTCTGATGTTGATATCTCCATGTCAAACATCTAAACTGTGTGTCAGCTGGGTTTTTTTAGAAGCCATAATAGGGGATACAAAATTAATTTATTAATGAATGATCTCTCTTGCGTATTTATGAAAAGATGTTGTTTTAGGTACTCGATATTCTTCAAAATCTCTGAGATTTCACATATTATGTTCCTTCTGCTCCTATCCATTAATATTTTACATAATCATCTAATAGAAACCATCTTGCACAAACTCTGGAGACTGGGCAAAGCATCATCAGAACAGAAAATCATGAACTTCTACAATTAAGTCTTCCAGTTAAGTTCCGCCATTAGGCGTGGTTACCAATTACATTATCCACTAACTGTCATGGAGAGGAACAAGTAATACATCATTGTAGTTCGCAGATGTTACTGGCTGTTATGATGGTGGATTCCACATAGTAATACACTATGAAGAACTAGAAATTATAAATATTTTAGAATCCTGGAATTCTAACATATTCGTTTTAAAAACCGAGTTCAGCTTATTCAGTAAAAAGTTATGATTTACTGTGTAAATAAATTAAACATCCTGATTTTTGAATATAATGGATGTATGTAGATATATAAAATGTATATGAATATTGTACCAGTGTTATTGGGCCATATGTGTATGAAACTAAGTGTAAACTAGTGTTAACCTAATGATATAATACCCAATAAAATAAGATCTTGAAAAAGGGAAAAAAGATTTTGGTTTATTTTTGTACTGGATCAGTCTAATCTGGGCTAATTAATGGGATTTCTAATGTTGTAGTATCTATGGTATCTTTGCTCTTAAGTCTGGACATAGAATATATCTTAAGAGGTCAATGGGGCATGTTACTGAAACTCTGCTGCACTTTTCCTGTCTCTTTGCAATGGCACCTACAGGCCACTGGAAGGTTGGCATTAATTAGCACAGTCTCAGCTGAGTGCACTTGAGACTGTGCTTTTTTACGTTCTCATTGAGCATAAATCCTGTGAGAAAAGACTTTTGGGGACTGTTCTTGTGAGAGTTTTTTTGGCTGAATCATTTCAGTAGTCTACAGGCTTTTACAACACTCATAAGGCCCTTTGGGAACACTCTTTGGGAACAAAGTTTTGGAGCGCAGTTTGTGTTTAGTTTTGTTATCTCCAAACACCCACTGGATACTATTGTTTGGATTATACAAGACATTTTAATTTGTTTCTTAGACATTTTGAGGAAACATAAGGTTGTTGTGCCTGAGTGGTAGCGTCTCTAATGTCAGTCTTGGGTAACAAGGAAGATGGACCCACAAATGTCCTTGAAGTCATCCAGGAATCTGTCCCTATTCTCCTTTGAAATATCTGTGTCTGGCAAGTATTTTTGCTACCTGGTAGGGTGATAGGCCTAAAATCTAACTTAAATTAAGTTTTGCCTTTTACAGTTACACGTAAGAAAGAAATTGAATATCAAGATCACTAGTGGGTTCAAATTTTTTATCACTGTAATTTGTTCAGTCACAACGAACCGATCTGGTTTCCTTAATATTTAGAAATCTGTGTAAACTGCATGGTGCTATACGAACAAAATGGTTAAGTGAATGTTCATTTTATGGTAAGAAAAGGGCACAGAAATAATTTGTATTCATGTTAACTGAATGATCATTTTCAGGGTTTTCCTTGAAGCAATAGCAACTAACGTGTCTGCTACCTGTTGTGTAAGACTCTAATATGCTTTTTGTATGGTCACTTGTTTTGATTGAAGAGGAATTGCTGGAGCTGAGAGGGCATAATGAATGTTATTACAGAGAGGGTTTTAAGCATACAGAAAAGGATAAAAAATAAAGCCCTTATGTGCGCCCTTAGTACGTGAGGTCTGCCTATTACTTCTACAACAGTTGAGTGAGCATACAGGAGAGCCATTTATAATGTGTATTGCTGTGTGTCTGCTCTGATTGCAGACTTAGATCGGTTAATTGAATGGTGTCAAGGAGGGCAGTGCTGGTCATGTAAAGCAACTGACAGGATGATGGTAGCAGTCAGCACTTCATTACTTAGAAACAAAGTCAGAAATTCTTCATCTTAAAGGCAGTAACTACAGAGCAGTTCAAGAGCAAACAGTTTAATGTATGATGGTTTATGAGGTGAGGAGTTTTTATGCTAATAGAACTTCACTTAACCCTATAGCAAGATTTTACCAAAGGGCCAGTCATAGGGTTACATATTCAGGGAACTTTATGGCTGATCTTGAACCAACCTTTTTTATTCCTTTGATATAAATTACTCTTTACTTTTATGACAAGTGTTGGTGAAAGAAAATAGCCATATATTGTAGTGGTCTCAGCTAATAGCAGTGCTACTATTAGAAGGCTCATTTTCTCAAATCCTTTACCAAGAACTGTGTGTAAGCACAAGGAGGTTAACAAATAGCACCAGCTCCTGCTTTGTTACGTGAATCTTCTGTCAAATTAAAGGGTGGTCATATAAAAGGGATTTATTTCCAGTGGTGGGTTTGGGGGTGTTTTTTTTGCCCACTCTTTGCCTTCTCCCCCCCCCCCCTCTTCCTTATTCTCCCTATCTGATAGGAAAAAGGAAAAAAAAAAGGTTTGGAAAATGCCACTGCTATATCCCATAGGACAATTTGGGCTTTGTGTCTTTCTTCCCCCCTATAGATTGAGATCCCTAGCTAAGGAATATTTCCCATGCTGTGTTTTCCTTCATATAACACAGTTACTCTTTTTCAGAGGAGAAGGTTTGTCTAAGGAAAATATGAAACACACAGACTACAAAATGCTACAGTAGATTTTTTTCTGAATTGGAATGCTTTGAGTGTAACTCACTACTTCTCACTTTACAGATATTTCATTTCTTTGGATGAAAAATGTCTGTCACCTACATAGAATCCTATGCTTTGTGTAAAATTCCAGAGAGCTAGCATGCTAGGAAGTGCTTGGGAAGATCCAGATACTGTCACACCTGGAACAGACATCAGCAGGATGCTCGACCTGTCCATCCAAGATGTTCCCCTGCCCACAAGGGAAAGGTGCCTCTTCCTGATCCTCCTGACAGTAGAAGCAGGTTTGACTCATGAGGTAAGGTCAGACCAACAGGTTTGGTTTATTATCCTGGTCCGGCTGTGGTAACTAAGTGCAGAGCTGCCCTACAGGTACCCATGGACAGCTCTGATTGCATCATTTGCATACCTTATCTATCCCTGTTTCTCAGCCTTTTTACCACCCTTATCCCTCCTTTTCTTTTCCCAGGTTTTTCCCAGATAAACAACCTGTCATTAATTACTTTTTCCCCATTAGTTCCAGTATGCTATGTCTGTACCTAAATTTGGTGTTTCTGATGCCTTTACCTAGATAATCGTGGTCTCAAATAATATTACTGGCAAGGTTATGGAGGTGTTGTCAGCCTTACAGGATTTTACTCCCCAAAGGGTCCCCAGTGCTCCCCTTCAGTTATCTCTGAATTTTGGCCTTTTCACACACAATTGCCCCTTAACCACCGGTGAAATGCCACCACCCCCACAGCACTATCTGTAACTTCTGTCAGCTTCTCACTCTGTTATCTGCCGTGTCCAATGATTTCTCATGCCACGTCCAGCAATTTCTCACATCCTGTTTGGACGTGTGTCCACAGGCCAGGGCCTGGGCAGTGCCCCATCACCTGCCCACAGCTCTACCTGAGCACCCAGCCAGATGCTAATTATCGCTGCCTATTTGTGTTAGGTATTACCGTTCTTTATTTCTAATGTGTTAGCCTTTTTGAACTACTGTCAGCTTGCAAGGAAGTGTGTGAAAGTATAGAAAAAGAGAGAGAGGTCATTGTATATTTTTAATCTTTTTAATAAAATAAAACATTGGACACAAAGACTATAGCCATTTTAGAAGATTTTGGCACTGATGTCAATGTGACTAAAATATGAAGAAGGACAAACAATTCCAAATTCAAAGTTTCAAATGTTCCACACCATGAATAGGAACAAATTTTCAGAAGCAATAATGCCTAATTTCAGTATATAAATGAAAGCTAAAATTTCAAGACTGACTTGATCCCCAGTCATATTGAACTATTTTGCAAATCTTACTACTTATTTTACTGCTTTCTTAGATTCTGAGCTCTTCTGAAAATATGGTTTAAATGGTCTTTGGAGCAGCCTCTATAATCCGTAGGCTGTGAAACAGAAAGCTTTCAGTCTGAAAGTTTGAAAAGGCTGATTTTACTGTCCTTTTCAGTAGTAGCAAATGTCAGTATTCAGTCTCAGCTTCCTCTACCTGGCCAATGCCAGTTTAGTTTCTTATCAGCTCTTCTATTTTTATAACTTATTGGATTTGGATGAGTATTTCAGATTACATGTGAATTTTTCCATTTCCCTTGCATTCAAGAAACCATGCAATTTTTGTTACCTGACTAGTTGTTAGGGATTTTTCTTTGAATCAGGCCTCTGGAAACTACAGCTTAGGTAAAGACTAAAGGGTGGCATGAATCAAATAAGAAGCAGCATTAGAGATGCTGGAAAATTTAGCTTTAACTCTCAAACACCTCTCTCTGGTGGCTGCTGGTGGGTGATTTTTGCTAGCTTGTTTGTTTGTTTAAGATTAGATTTAATTTTAGATTTGAGACCCA
The DNA here is from genome assembly GCF_003343035.1 of Apteryx rowi. Lineage (NCBI taxonomy): Eukaryota > Metazoa > Chordata > Aves > Apterygiformes > Apterygidae > Apteryx > Apteryx rowi. The sequence goes on along the minus strand of NW_020451027.1, from coordinate 729,232 downwards.
GATCCAAATGATTTCTCCTGTAGCAGCCAAAAACTTTCCCTGTGAAGGGGGTGGAAGTACAAAGAGAACAAACTGGTGGTATGTGTTTAGGTTGCTCGCTCTTCATCTGCCATTTACAAGCTTTTAGCAGAAACTATCACTTTTTAGTTTCATTTAGTGTGTGATTTTGGTGAGGCCTGGAAGACAGAAGTCATCCATATTCTCTATGACACTCAGTATTTTATGTGCATTGATGTAATGCCATTTCAGCTTCTTTGCTCTCTATAGTAAATCATTTCACACCCTTAATGTTTGACCAGGTGAACATCTTCCCAAATCTGTGGTTCCTTCAGTTTTGCAATAACTTTCTTAGATAAAGTGACCAGAAAAATGTTTCAGGTGGTGCCAAGACCACTGATTTTATCAAAAGGTATGCTTAAATTTCAATATTATATTCTGTCCCATTCTTTGGTCATCCTAATGTTTCTTTGGTTTATGATTTCTTTATATACTGGAGGAAAATTTTCACTGAGCTGTTCAGAGACACTTATGTCCCTTCCTTGTGTTGATTTTTGTGATCTGAGAATCCTAAAAGGTATAAAATGGATTTTAAATTCTCTCTCTCTTAGTCTGTATTTCTGGACTTCGAATTTCACTTCCATCATGTGGTCTTTCCCTGGATTCTATGATAGCAAAACAATTCTCAGGAATACAGCTATTACGTCAGAACATTTGGTGGAAACCAGACCTGGCAGGAAGGCTGGCCAGATTGCATGGTTTCTAGCCATTGGTGACAGTGCCAGGTGCCAGACTTTACAGGCTGTTTTGTTCCTATAAACTTTTCTTTTGAGATACTGGGTTGTGAGCTCCCATCGCCCAGGTCCCCTAGCTGCACAAGTGGCTCTTCAGCCATTCGGCTGACCAAGCTGTGAGGTGAGCAGGCAGCAGACTACCTTATGGACCTGTTTCTTGCATTGCCTTCTAATGGAGAGCAGAAGCTGGGCTGCCCAGCACCTTGCCCACCTGCCTGGAGGAGGTATCGCAGCTTTCCAGGCATTGGGGTACTATAAAACAGGCCAAGTACCTTGGGGGGGGGCAGGGGGAACCAGACCCCCTGAGAATTTTTGCAAGTGTTTTGATTTAGCAGAGAATTAGACATTTCTGAGATTTTGTTCTGATTCAAACCATTTTTGGAGCTTGTAAAATGATTTGAAAGAGTGATTTTTTTGTTCTCTTTACAGTTTTACCTAAATAACTTTGGAAACATTGGGTATATCTCTATTCATGACTCTATCTAGACCATTAAGAAATCTACTAAATATGATGGAACAACAAACTTAGAATGTCTGTCTGCTTTCACCATGATGAAAAATCACCAGTAATCCTACTTTTCGTATCTTTTCTCTCCGTCTGTTTTGATGCACTGACCATGGCTATGAAATCACTGATAAGTGATTCCATCTTAAGCTTTGGGGTCAAGAGCACCAATTACATGACCAAACGTTGCATTTTATGGCATGCTTGGCAGGCATTATTTTAGTACTAGTAATTTGTTTCTCTTTTTCCTCCCATCTCCACAGTAAATTGCTGACAGGTTCCTAAGAGAATTTTTAAAGTAAAAGAGGCCAAATATTTCAAAGTTCTAAACAATTAGCCCTTTGAAAAAAGGTATGCATATTCATTTGGTGAGAAGATGTGCCATTTGGAAGCATTTTCATTGGCTTGTTTTGGGCCTAGAGTAGAAAACCACCCTACTTCCAAGCAGTTTAAATCGCTGCTTGTGCTGCTCCCATACACTCTGTAAACAGAATGCTTTTTCTTAGTTAATGAAAACTAGCTTTCGGAGAAAACCTTGAGTGTGAACTTCTCGCAGACTTTCTGGAAGGCTCAGTGTAAAGATCACCTGGTTCTCTTTCGTATCGTATTTTGTGCCCCAAAAAATCTAAGGTTACAGAAACAATGTCTTTACTGGTTGAACCTTATGTGATCATAAGATGTCAGATATTTTATTTCTCTTCTAATTAGCCATAACATTATTTGTCAGGCTCATATGTAAAACTCAAATATGTCATATTGTTGTGGGTCATTTTATATCATGTTGAGTGAATTTCAAAGTTACTCTGCCTGTGTTGTAGGGTGGTGAGGGAATATCCTGCATTTATAGGGATGAAAAAGGCACTTGTGCAAAAAATTTGGAAGGTGGGGGGCTGTTAAGGCTCTTGAGATATAGTTCAGCCTCAGAGGCCTATCCTGAGAATGACAAGGTTTGTTTAGAAAGAAGGCTATGAATAGCATTTGTGAGCCTTACGAGAACGGTGGACTGGACCAGAAAGACATATGAATGAATGTTCTGAAACAGGCTTGCTGCATATTTCAAAGGTATTTAATCTGTTTTGTTTTTTAAAAGGCTATGGTATTCCTGGAAAATACCCATTAAGGAGAAGGTGGTATGTCATCTACCAAAGATATAAGCAAATGGGCCAGCTGCTGATTTTGCTTTCACTAAGGGAGGGGAAGGTGTAGAAGAAATGTGTTAATCATAGGCCTAGCAGATGTGTGAGAATATCCAAAAATATTCAAATAATCCTTAGAACTATTTGATGCTTATCTCGCTTGAACTCTAGAATTGTAGAAACTACTTAGAATTGGTRGTTTTCAAATGACTGGGATAATGTGCAAATTTATCTATTTTTTTAGGCAAAATGCTGGGATTTTTATCTCAGAAACTGAAATGTTTATTTAGGTGAATTATTTTTAACCTTTCTTCTCCCTACTTTGACTTCACACTATCAGGTTACAAAATTTAGCATGATACGTAGTGCTAGCAGCAACAGATAATATAATAAACAAGAAGCTTATTGGCTATATTTAATTAGGGTGCTTTTCAAAGAAATTTCATAGAACTGCATAACTGGTGTATGAGTTAGCCGCTTCTCGACTAGACTTAGCTGAACATAATTAACACCACTGTTGTATTTTTCACAATTGGTTTTCTAGGGCTTTGACCTAAAAAACCCCCCAACAACATCCCCCCCCCCCAAAAAAAAAACTTAAAGCAAAGAATCTATCACATTTCATATAACCTTGAGAATCAAGCCTAACAGTCTAAATGTCAAATAGGTGTATGACTAGGTCTTATTATCCTCCAGCAATCACATATTTTAAATGATTTGACTTTTTAGAGATAAACACCTTGGGTTACATATAGGAGAAAGCATAACACAACATAATGCAATTTTGTAAAGGATCTTTTGTAGTTGCTTATTACACATGGCTGTGCATGATAGAAACAATATAAGAATAAACGAACAATATTTAAACCAAACAATGTTATCGAAATAGTATTTTGGCTGCTTCTGAAATGTTGATTTTTTTTTTTTAGTATTTTTTTCTTGCAACATGTCCAGATCCGAACGCTCAGAAAGCATCAGTCTCTCTGGGAAAGCATTAGGAACTCTGGGTTGTAATTGATAAATAGCTTACCTTCCACAAATTTAAGATCAGTAGTGGGAACTTTAGGGAAGACAATGGCTGACTGCTACATAGGGTATAAGGTACTCTTCTGAGTACTTGGAGCATGGAGTATTTGAAAAGTGAAAACCTGCATATAACATAAGTTTTTTAGATTTATGTTTCAGAATTGAATTTCTTTGCTGGATCACTATCTGTACATCTGGATAGCTGTGGTTGTGTGTAGCTGGACTGCGAGCCTTCATTCATTGCCACAGCCCAAACCAAACAGATTAAAGTACAGTTCAAACTACCACTCATTATGTTTTGATCCTGTTGTGGCCTGGGCTTTATGGTATCAGTGATTCACAAACTATTCTGTTCTGTGTGGCTGAGTGACTGGTCCCCCAATTCCTAGAGTCTACTGGGAACAGAGACTCTAGAATAAACTGAACTGTTGTTGGAACAGTGAGACTGTTATACTTTCATCTCATCTTGTCCCAGCTTGTGCTGAGGAATCCTTCCTTTTCTTTTAAAGAGAACCTGGCAACTGGGAGGTCAAAATAGGCTTCAAAAATTATAGAAAAGCAGGGGAGCTCCATGCAGAGAGCCCTGTCGCTTAGGTGAATTCCCATGGCAACCATAGATTGCTATGCACAGATTATTATGTGCAGGAGATGCATCAAGCTAATCTAGTGGAAACCTCAGTGAAAGAAATACCTGCTGCACAGTATTTTTTCCTCCCCTGTACTGAACTGTCAAAGAATTTCCATTATCTTTAACAGGGGATTACTATTTCTAGTCTTTAGGTCAGCTCTGCAGTATGCATTGCTGCATACAGGAACGGAAAAGATCTTTTCTGAGAAGCCTGTTCTTGTATCTGGTCGATGTGTTTCATGAGTAGCACAACCCTCTCTTCAGCGCTCCACAGAGGCAGATTCTAGATGTGACAACTGACTGTAACATCTGCTGAAGGGCCTGCTTTATAGACTATTTTATATCCATGTGTGACTCAGCTCAACACTATAGCCAGACATCTGCTATGGTCAGCATGCCCTTGCTTTGAAGAGTCCTGTAAGTGATTTGTAATCTATCACAATGGTAAGAGGCTTTCAGTAAGGGTAAAGAGAGAATTTTATTCCAAATGTAATAGTCTTCTTGCCTATAACTAAAGGACTTACTCTCAGCTATGGTGACCTGAAGACGTCCCTGAAGGACTGTTCTCTGATAACTCCTTAAATGAAATAACTGTCCTTCCTTCTAGGAAAAAAATTCTCATGGCTTATTAATCTTTCCTTATATCAAAATAGCAACTCTTGAGAACTGAAGTGACTTTTTACACTCCTGAAAAGCTCTATCTCTTACCCATCACCACAGAATCATGTGGGTGGGAAGGGACCTCCAAATGCCTCTAGTCAAACCTCCTGCTCAAAGGAAGTTCTGTTACAGCAGGCAGCTCCGGGCCTTGTCCAGTCAGGTTTTGGGTACCTCCAAGGATGGAGGTTGCGCAGCCTCCTTGAGCAACAGGTTCCAGTGTTTGACCATCCTCATAGTGAAAGTATTTTCCCGTGCTATCTAATCAAAATTTCCATCATTGTAACTTGTGTTCATTGTCTCTTATGCTAGCAATATGGTATGTCTGTGATGAGTCTGGATTGATCTTTCTTATACCCTCATATTGGCTAGTTGAGGATAGAAATAAAATCTCCTCATATCCTTTTCCTCCTAAAACTGAACAATCCGTTTCTCTCATCCTCTCCTCATATATCACGTGTTCTAGCCCCCAAGATGACTATCTTGGTGACCCTTGACTGGGCTTGCTCCTGTATGTCAACATCTTTTTTGTAATGGGGAGCCCAAAACTGGACAGAGTACTCCAGAAGCAGTTTTACAAGTGCTAAATAGAAGGAAATACAGTAGTTGTTTCCCTTCACTCTCTGGCTATAGCCTTGCTCATACAATATATGGTTGGCCTTCTTTGCTACAAGGGCATGCTTCTGAGTTCCTGTCAACTCACCTCTATAGCCTGTTGGGGTCCCTGTGAATGGCAACCCTGCCTGCCCTCCATCGTACTAACCGCTCCCCCAAGTTTGGTGCCATCCTTGAAATTGCTCAGGGGTTATTCTTTCTTAGTGTCCAGGCCATTAATAAAGACATTAAACAGTGTCAGACCCAGGGTTGACCACTGAGAAATGCCACTAGTAATTGGCTGCAGTTATCATTCCTCAAGAGTCGATGCTCAACATGGATTCTTTCTGGGCAAACACTTGTGATAAAAGCATAAATAGCATACCTAACACTGCCTATAGTCTTTAGCAAGTTCTGAAGAATGGGGTTTGTTCATCTGAACAAAGAGTCTCCTCCTTCCCATTCCTTTAGCCCAGCTTTATTTTTTCCGGTAGGAATGGAAGTATTCATTTTGTTTTAAACAAGGGCCTACTACCTTCAGTCTTTGAAATACATTCTCTGTATTGACAGATATTTAGGACCATAGGTCAAAATGACAGAACAGTTGCCAATTCTGACTCCAGCATGCAGGATATTTAAAAAAAAATGTCCAAGTTTATGAAAAACTTGAGAGAATATTCCATATGGTAGCCTATTACACTGATGCAGACCCTTATGAATGTCTGTAGCAGCACGATTTTGTAGGGTTTTTTCTTTGTCTGTCTCATTTTTCTGGCATGCTTGAAAGATGTCTGGCTTTCTATCTAGCTAACTATCCCTTTAAGCCTCACCTAATGTTGTCTACCCATAGGATGTGTTAATTTCCAACCTAGAAACCTATTTCACTATGGCTTACAATTCCCGTGGACGTCCTTACTGTTACTTTTAAGGTATTGTAGGGTAAATGGCATTTATAAATAGTGACAGTGGTGAAACCATGTTCATCTTATGTTTCCTGGCCCTGATCTTAGCCTTTTCTAGTGGGGCATAAGAACTCATATATGCTGTTTGATTCTTGATTTTAATCTTAGTTATAAACACTGGTCATTCTCTCCTCTAACATCTCTAAACTTTCTTTAAACTTTAAATAAGTGTGAAGTGAGGGGTATTGCAAAATGATTGTCAATTGCTAGGTCTTAACTGAATAATATAGTTAAGATCATGACTAATATATATCAACTAGACTTTAACTCAATTAAGATGAGTCTTTGTTCTTGTAGCCATATTTTCTCTTGGTCCCTGAATTACTAAAAGTGTGTGAGGGAAAGGGTTTTAATGGTATAATTCTGGCTTTGTCCAACTGATATATACATTAACGTTCAGAGGACCTGACACACCGGTAAATTGTTGTACTCTCTGGTTGCTTACTTTGGTAACTCATTTTCTTCCATTTTAGACAGGATATGGTACTTACTGGTCTTCCTTTAACCACAAGACAATTGCTCCTCCTTTCTTCTATACTTTTGGAGATTCTCTTCTTTTTCAAGGCTAGTGACTGCCTTTGATCTCTGCATTTCTTTCACTACGCATCTGATGTTGAGATACTTAAATGAACCATTTAGAGCCCTTTCCACTTAGCTTTCCATTTTGTTTGAATCAGTTTGACTATTTGCATTCTAAGAGCAGATGTGGTATTTTTTTCATTGCTGTTTCCATTGATCTTGTTAATTCTACTGCTTTGGGCCACTTTAAATTCACTTTTGCCAGGAATCATCTTTGAAATCTCTCATTATTAACAGAGCATTCATTCTTTCAGTATATCCTCTAGGACTTCTCTAAATGGGCAATATTCCATTAGTCTTTTAGCCTGTCACATACACAGTTGTAGTATCATACAGCTGTGATATCATATTGCGTCTTCCTATCATGAAATATTTTACAGTGGTGTTGGTTTTGGTATGTATTACTTTTTTACAGTCTTTTGCAGATCTGAAGTTTTATCTCCTGGCTTCTGAGACTGCTACAAACTGCTTAAGACAGGTTAAGTTTTACCACTTTAAACATTTAGGAAAATTGATTTGTGTTCTCTATAATCCTATATGTGAGGAAACACTGGCCCAGAGTTTCAATATATTGCTGCCAATCCTCATTTTCTGCATTGAACTGTTCATTTTTCCCATAAACTGCTATTCTTCTATTTTTTGTTACTATTTTTATTAAAGAATCATTTAGTTTAACAAAGCAAACTGTACTTACATCAATGAAAAGAAATTCCTGCTCTATTTCAAAAACAAGAAAAATAGAGTAGGGGAAAACCTCCCAGTAATCAAATGGCAAACAAAGGTGGAATGGAATATTTGTTCCCTTATGTCCTATTCTTGGTTAACTTCCTGATACACTATGCTTTATCTCTGCAGAATATTTTGCTCTGGGTGCCTCAGGGGAGTCAGCCAGTGTGCCTCTGGAGGAGGTATATTTAAAATAATTTGTGTAATGACCATCTTCCATCACCAATTGCAATTTGGAGGAGTAAGCCTATAATTAACTTGTTTTCAAAATTATTGCTCTGGTAGATGCTTTGGGGAAACAATTAATATTTTGATAGTTTATTTGGATTTTGTATGTCATTGTTTTCAGCATGAACTAGAAACTTACCATGTGATGCTAATATATATATTTATTTTCTTTTTTGCAAATGTTCTGAGAGAGATTTCAGCTTTTTTGGAGTGCTTTAATGTTTTCTTTCTATTCTGAGTGTAATACAATAGCTTGCTTGAAGCTATGAATGTCCATAGTTTTATTTTATAGGACAGTATCTCTCCATGAGCTGTGCAATGTGCGGCCTTTAGGTCTGCCAACTGGTAGGCTCAAGAGCAGATAAACAATTAACAAAGCCTCCAGTCTGGTGACTGAATGCAGTCCCGCAAATGACAGCAGCTGACTCAGATGGGACTTTTATAATCTGTAGACAGCAGCTCTACCAAGAGCTCCAAAAGGAACTTCATGTAATCCAAACAAAACAAGCTATCCCAGAGAAGAATCATTCCTTGCATGCAAAACTTTATATATGATTTCCCTGTTCATCCAAAATTGTCATTAAAATCATAGTTTGCAGTAGGGCATGACCAATGAATCTGTCCAAATTAGGCTGTCTTCTCATAATATGTAATGTGAGACTGAGCTCTGGGCTTTTGCCCAGCAAATGTTTTGACCTGTCACCATTCCAACCAAGTTAAGGGTTGAGCTTGGGGTACAGGAGGGAATGGAGTCACCTCTCAGTTTACAGTCACCGCCAAGACCAGCACCAGCTCTACTAGGCTTTTTTCATACCCTGGTCCAGTGTAATCAATTACCCAAAGTTTATGTGATTTAACGGGATCTCTTTGGCCCCTATGGAGGTCCTAGTTTTGTTGACTTAAGCCTCTGTGAGCCTTTCGCTGTTCCACTCCACTGGAGATCTAAGCTAACCTGTTTGGCTCTCCACCAGAGAAGTGAGCAGAGAAAAATCCTCCTGCAGAGAGGTACTAATCCTAATGGAGAGGAGGTATCTTCTGATGCCTGCAGCATCTACCCTTCCTTCTTTGAAAGTGGCTTATGCTAACCCCTTTGAAACTCCATCTTCCATTATTAACATTTCCCCTGGCTCCCAGGCTTTCTGCTATTTAAATTTCCACTCTCTCCAGCTTATCTTTTACTTTTAACACAATGTCTTTACATTAATTTCCACTATTTCTAGACATGATTAGTTTTGTTTGCAGTAGGAGTAAGGAGGAAAGAGGTTCCAAAAATCATGCAAATTGTGGGCTGCCTTCAAATCTGCTTGATACAACCTGTCAGGGACTCCAAATAAGTCCAGTAGAGTCTCTAGCTTTGTTTTAACCTAGAAAAATAACTGAAGAGAAAAGCTATTTTAGTATTTGGGTGACATTTTCCAAAGGGATCTTAATACAGTTAGGCACCAAGCTCCTCTTGTATTTCAAAAGAAATTATGTCCCCCTGTCACTCAGGCTTCTTTTCTAATTCTAGTATCAGTTTTAGTGCATCTTTTTTCTAGTCACAAATAATGTACATTGTCCAATTAGAGTGTGAAACACTCAGCTCATGTTTATGATTTCTTAGAAGAAAAGACTTAGCCATTTAAAAGATAAAATTAAAGAAGGCCAAAACTAAGACAAAGCCATTCTGTGGTTTGTCTGCTTGAATGCGGAAATTCTTTTAAAGTTATTTTCATTTTATATTACTCCACTCGGAAGTTTTTCAGGGTTAAATATTTTGATGATTTGAGTACAAGAAAACTGGTCTCTTTTCCAGGATCTCCCACAGACTTTTTCAGTGACCTTGGGCAAGTTCATGGCAAATAAAAAATGAGGGTGAACCAACTTCCTTCTCACAAAGGAAAGCTGAGTGGCTATATGTATAAATGTTTATATATTCATTTGAGATACTGCAATAAAAGAGTTCTGTAGACCACAAAACTTCATTGTTTATTGGAATGGATGAGATCGAATAATGAAGATGATGACACCATCTACTCAATCTGCATACTTGTTAGTGTGGCATAAACACAACACTTTCCATCATATACACTTCTCCTGATATGAATCAAGGTCTTTTATTACAGTGTTCTACACTATTCATCAATCTGCCTCCCTGGCCTTGACTGCTAAATACAAAATGCTCACTAATTTTCAGGGATGTCACTTGACAGCAATCTGCTCTTGGTTCAGAGTAATAGACCATCAGCAAAACACACACAAAAATAATTACAAACATTGAGAACTCGATTCTGGGTATATACTTTGTACCAGAAGTACAATTGTGGGTACACACTTCTGCAGTCAGTGGGGTTGCACTAGGTATATGAACAGAATTTGGGCCTTCATTTGTCATTAGAAATTAACTGAAATATTTATAAAGAATCATTGTGTGACATTTGGGTAGCTATCACGTATTTATAACAGGATCTGTTATACATAAGGACTTTTATCAGCCCTTATATACTGTATGATACTTGTCTTTTCTCTGCTTGAAATGTTGCTGTTGTTTGGGGACCAAAACCAAAACTTGAACACTCTGGGCAGGCAGTCCATACCAATACAAAAAGTCTTCATTGCTAACAAAAAATGGATTAGCATTTGCTTGGATTCAAAATATTGAATAAACTCTATTGAAGTGAATACTTAATCCAATTTGTAAACATTTTTGGCACTAAAGCTCAAGATAGGTAATTAGGGATTTCCAGTAGTGGGACCAATGCTCCTTGACTCTCTGGGGAAAAAAAAAAATTCTTTGTTTTTTCTTTAGCAGGATTCTGTTAGAGAGTAAAACTGAAACCTCCTCTGGTTAATTGGCTTGGTATAGATCATAAGGTTACTGCCATTCTAGGATAATTAACCCACGTGTCAATCCCGTGATCTGTTAATGGATTATTTCCAGTGCTATATGCTAAGTGTTGAGCAGTCAGTCACCTTCACGTCATGTGAAAAATCACAGAAAGTATGTTATACTTTGGAGGTTCAAAAAGTCAAAGTTTGAAGTGCAGAAGTAGCTGTAAACATCACACTTTCCTTGATTTTTCATGATTATAGGAAACCTGGTGTGCTGTAAGATTGCTGGCTACAAGAGTACAGTACCCTGGAAGGTCTATTTATGTGTTGTGTGTATTTATTTATTGCAGGCAAACTTAATTGGATACACTGAAAAAATTGGAGACAATGAACAAATGTGAGAATTGCTGTGCATTTTGTGCTCAAATTGAAGGGAAAATGTTGGTAGAATAATGATTTCATTATTTTTAAAGGGATTCCTTTTCTCTTGAATGAAATGATGGCCCCTTTGAAGTCAGAGACAGTAGTTTTCTCTCCTTGGAAACTAATACTCATGTAAAATAAAAAGTATTGTCTTCCACTCATGGTGCCAAAGCAAGACCTGGAAGATCTATAAATGATTTCAGAATTTTCCAGTGTGGTTGTGGGAAAATTGCTTAAACTCTCTGTACCTGTTTTACTTGATTAGGAGGAAAATAGCAACTTTCTTATCTCTAGTATTGCCAACTTCATCAGCTGATAAAGCTGTTTATTATGTTTGTAGCAAGACAGGGCTATACTCTCTGGAGCTGCTGAACGCTAGGAAGGAAAAAAATGGTTAGAAAAGAATAAATAAAGTTTTAATTTAGAGGCTTTAAATCCCATGTTTTCTCCTTTCCTGATTCTCCTTCTCCAACTTGAGCCTACGCATGTAAATTAACTTCTCAATGGTGTACATTGTTTAGGGCTTCAGGGACCGCAGAGACCAAACAGGACACCCCACTAGCTGTTCAAATCCAAGATTGATCTATAACCTTAGTAAACGCAACACTTCTGCTACCAAAAGAAAATTCCAAAGAAACTCCATGGCTGAAGGACATTTGATTACCTTTTGCTGAAATAATCGATTTTGGAGGAAAGAAAACAAATGTTTATATTTTAACAGTTTACACTGGTGATCCCTTAATAGTTCTGACAACTCCATCATTTCATATTACTGATGGTCAGCTCTAAAGTCTGGGATGTAGCTGTCTTCTAACTTGTGTGTGCTGAAGTGTCCTTTGCTTTCCACCAAGAACTCAGGTTGATACTGGCAGATAGCAAGAAGGGAACACAATGAAAAATCTGTATTTATATTTTCATTGTTTCATTTTTTTAAGCAACTTCTATGTGGTCCCCTTATGTGTGGCTCCAGGATCAATTCTCATTTGAAAAACACCTAAGATTTCAAACTGAATTGGACTTTGTCAGTCTCCCTCTTTGCTGATGTAGTTTAAAGGAATGGGTCTGGCAACTGGAATAACTATATTACTGTTGCTTCACATTTTGGTATTATTCAACACAATAGTTCTCTGACCTCAATTTTCCATCTGCAAAATGGACATAATATTTTATATTTTACAGCAGGTTGTATGGACTAACCAGTGAATCCTGGAAAGTACTGAGTTTTCTGAATAAAGGTGCTACCTGTAAAAGTATGAATGCAGAAATGTTACAGTCTAACTGCAGTCTTATAGGCCAGACTGTGTGAGGATTGACAAAAAATAAAAGAAAGACTGGCTTAGCATTTCAAACATCTGCTGAAAGGAGAGGGCATCGAATGATCAGGGAGATGCCAGATTTCTAGAAAAAAGCTGGCAATAAAGCTGTACAGCATCAAAATTACTTTTAGTATGCATGAAAACTGATGTTCTGATATCAGGTTGGAAAAAGTTGAGATAATTCAATTCCTATAAAGTATAAATTGGTGCACTGAGGAACAAAATCAAGGGCATCCACATCAGTAATGTAGTTGTTTTTATTCTTACACTGACGCAAACAAAAACTGCTAAGCCATTTGCAGTCTGCCCATGGGTGTCATTTCTTGTTAGAAAGGACACCTGAAGGCTTTCATTTTCAAACACCATTTAGATGGGAATTATCAGTTGGTCTAAGGTCATAGTTTTCGTTTTTATTTTTCTCCTTAAGGAAAAAAAGTATATAGATGACCGATGAGAAAAGATCTGTTCTTCTGTTCAGAGAAGAGCTGCTTGGTCTATCTGCTGTGAGTTCAATAGCTTGACTCTGTGTTTGTTTTATTATATATGTTTCTATTTAATCACTGGGCTCAGTTTTAATCTTTCACTGGTTCTTTTCCAGACAGTTCTTTGGAGCTGCTTATTAGCTCTATCCTTGTAATCCTAGATTTTTGCTGTTAAATGGTTAAATGGAAATTTAGCTTTCAGACTTGTGGGAATTCATGCTGGCTACAACTGTGTTATCTGTACAGCTGGCTTTATACTATCCTTGATCCTAGTGGAGAATTGAGAGTTGAGAAAGGTGGATTAGGAGAAATGCTGGACAGTGAGTGTTGTGCACAGCTGGCAAAGTGAGCATTTTATTTTAAATGCAGTTCTAATGGTCGTTGAGTGCCTCTGATGTCAGGAGAGTATGTGAGAGAGACAACAGGCAGCAGACGCTGTGAAATTAGGGCTGGTAGATGGAGCTGGGGTCATTTGGGGAATTACTGTTAAATATTTTGGGGGGATGGGGGAAGCTTACTGTTAATTTCTGTAGCACTGAATTGAGATCCTGCCATAAGAATCCTTAGTACAGCTAGCATTTTAGTTCAAATTGTGGGTGAAAATAATCCCACTATTTTTTTAAATTTAATGAGAAAGGAACTAAACATTAGAAATCGTAATAGTATGTTAAATGGATGAGTTCCACTGGGAAGAAGGGAAGAACTACCCCAAGAGTCTCCATCACTGGAAGTCATTAAAATAGAAGAAGAAGAAAAAAAGCACGTCAGATTAAAGTACGCCTGGTTGACTTTGAAAGTGACACTGTCAAATGCTGATGGGAGACTGTGGTAGGAACCTCTTAAAAGGGTGCAGTCTGAAGAAGCAGAACTGCACTTCTTACAGTGTTAGTACATATGGAGTGGTACTGCTCAGGTGCACATAGAAAGGTGATTAAAATAACCAGGGGCAGCTCTCACCTTGGAGATCATGGGGTCCATCCCCACCAGAACTTCACAACCTTCACTGAAATCTAAGCCTTATTTCCCTCATGCACTGAAGTGCGCATACTGGCACCAAACCCAGCACCACAGCACATCAGAGCAGGAAACATCGCTGCCTGTTAAGATCCCCACCAGCAAAGAAGCATTAGAGCTACCACTGAATGAACTTGTTACCTGTACAGGATTCAGAGACTGGCATCACTGTTGGCAGTGTTGAAATTTTGAAAGTTGTCACTATCCATTATCTCTGAAATATTTGGGCTTTTTAAGTACTGTGCAATTAGCTGAGGTAGTGCATGGTTTCCTACTGATGCTATTTATTACCTTTCCCAAGCAAAAGGCAGCTCTTGACATGTGGACACCTAGGATGGGCTTTTAGAACCAGAGCATCAGTACACGCTAGAGAAGTTTCCTGCACAATATTAACTTGTGCTGGAGTGCAGTCATGCATGTGGATATGGTGACTGCTAAGAAACTTGGACACTACTTGTGTAATATTAGGTTCTAGAGAATAAATTTATCCTTACAGAATTCTATGTTGTCATGGATATACTGCTATTGGTACCTGAGCTCGGTAGTTTAAAACTAGTTCAGTTAAGTTGGTGTTATTGCACCTTCAGCAAAGTTTTGGTCTAGTCTGAAAGTTAATAGAATATGGACCTTGTGTGGTACACAAGTGCTGGGTCCAAAGGCAGAAAGAAGTCCTACTTTCCTCCTTGTAAGATCTCTGATATTACCAGTTTAAGGCTGTGAGAAATGCTTGCAAAGTGATTTTATTGTAAAGCACTGTAGGATACTTGGAGGCTAAATATCTTGCATGTGGGACGTTTATTTGCATTAGATATAGAAGATATTCTTGATGGCAGAGTACTTTTCTGGTATTTTATTCCCCATGACTCTCTTATTCCACCAAATCTCAGCATAAATGTTCTGGGAGAAATATACTGTAAATATTTATATTTATTAACGTAAATGGAAATCACACAGCTAAATCCCCATGCACTGCACTAAATATTTACCCTTCTGTGTAGCATGTAAGTGTGTTCAAGGACAGAGCAGTCATCCTCAATGTTCAGAGACAGTAAAAGGTGTGCTTGGAGAGCTGTGGAGATTTCTTAACACTGAGTGAAGAGTTTGAAACTAATATGAAAACTGATATTACAGTAAATTATAAAATGTAAACATTTTCTGCCTTAAAGGTTAGTAGTAATTATGATATAATACTATCAATTTCTTGGCTATTTATTGATTCAGCAAAATTCTAGGAAGCCCTCATGCATGGTAGCACATGCTAAAAAGCATCGTGGGCAAAACCAACACTGCCCTCGTGAATCAGGCAGGAAGCGGGACAGAAGATACCACCTGCAGACTCAGCCCGTGCCTAATCCAACAGCTCACCTCTGCCTGACCAGTTGCACATTGACCTTATTTCCCTATGGTGGTATTTTGAGGGAGACAGTGGGAAAAAACATTGTCAAACTCTCCCCCGAAGTGAATGACTCGGAATTATAGTCTATGCTGCCTGGTCTTGAAGGGGTAAATCAATTCTATATGTTTAAAGAAAAATGGCATATCTTTGCATATACCCATGCTAGCAAATGTGTCTGCCACAACTTTTATAGAAGCAGTGACAAAATAACAAATATTGATGAGACTGGAGTAGATTAAATGTGGAATACCTCACTGAGCTACAACTCACTAAGACCAAAAACCTGTCCTTGATTTATTAAGCTGGAAAAGGGGTACAGTTTAGTTTTACTTTCCTCTTCTTTTAGGGACCCAAGAAGGCTAATAGTTTTAATACAGGCATACCTTGAAGATATTGCAGGTTCGGTTCCAGACCACTGCCATAAAGTGAATATCGCAATAAAGCGAGTCACATGAATTTTTTGGTTTCCCAGTGCATATAAAATCTTTATTATGTTTACATATGTTTACACTGTACTGTAGTCTATTAAGTGTGCAATAGCATTATGTCTAAAAAAAACAATGTACAAAATGTGGCATCGAGACGTGAAGTGAGCACATGCTGTTGGAAAAATGGTGCCGATAGACTTGCTTGACGCAGGGTTGCCACACACCTTCAATTTGTAAACAAACAAACAAACAAACAAAAAAAACAACAAAAAAGGCAATATCTGCGAAGTGCAATAAAGCAAAGCGCAATAAAATGAGGTATGCCTGTAACTGTGTGTTGGATGTCTGACTTCATGATCCTGACCTAAGTACTGAACAGAAGACCATTACAGGAAATTTATGCCTTAAACTAGCATAGTATCTCAAAGTATTATTGAATTCTAGCCCTACGGTGTAGCTCACAGTAAAGCTTATAACAGCAGTGAGTTCTTTGCAGCTCTTTCTCTTTAAAACTCCCTTGATACACCTTTAAATCAAGTTCTGAGGGGAAAACCTTTTTCCCAGGGCAGTAAATAGAAATGTTTATGGAAACCAGAATCCTCTCTTGCCTCATTGTGTCTGAACAATCCTGGAACTGCAATAGATCAGGATTTCGCTCGATCATCCTCTCCCTCAAAGAGGATGGCTTGAGGTAGACCCAAATGGTGGTCCTGTCCACAGCACAAATCCTTCTCCAGGCTAAATGACCCAGACTGAGAGTCTGCTCAGGCTTCCATATAACTCTCAGGAGTTCTCTTAAAATCCATCCTGCCATGTGTAGTAGAGCTGTCTGCTGTGCCGTTAGATGGAGTTTTTTTCTTCGTTATGAATAAAGAGGGAATATGATATAATTAATAAAGGCTTAATTTTACAGTTACATAATGTGGGTTTTTTTATATCAAACTGGAATCTGACTTCAATCAAAACTGTAGTCATAAAACCTGATGATTCAAGCAAATTCAGATTCAGCTTCAATTTTGTATTTTGGTCATATATTTTAAATAAGCAATAGTTTAATACCAGCTATGTATCTGAAGCCAAACATAAAAAAACAATAATAACAAAAATCATGCAGCACCTGTACATCTGCAGTAACACTGAGCTAGTTTGTTAATAATGAAAATAGCTTGAAGGCTTTGGAGAGGTGAATTGTGTTGCTAGGTAAGTGAAAAGTGTCAGGGTCTATTTTCATTATCTGGTTTTCTCTGAATCAGGGAAAAACTCTGATCTGTTTTTGACAAGCTCAACTACAAATATAATCTAAATAAGTTGTATTTCTCATCCATGTAGGGTTTTCTCTGTAAAAGACTTAAAAGCCTTATTTCTCCTAAATTATTATATAGTGGCTTCTTACCAGGATTGTAATTTTGTTTGTGCTAAGCAAAAAGATGGAGTTATAGTTAGGCATGTTTATCATAGGAGAGAGGTTGCTCACTACCGATTAAATTTTCAGGGGATTTAGTTGTCCCCTTTTAAGAGCATGTGCAAATAATAATTCCAGAACCTGACAGTCCAGTCAGGTCTGATGGCTGGTAGAAAGCATAACCCACTTCCAGGGCACTTTCCTAAAAATGAAGGTGCTACTGAACTTTGCGATGTCCTATGGCAAATCATGAAGCTGTTAAACCTTCTCAATTGCATGTAAATCTTTTTTTTTTTTTTTTAACATTTGAAAAATGCACCTTTCTCAAAAGCGGTTGAATTATTTCTAACACTATTTTTTAAATGATATTTTGAGGGAGAATTTCTTCTAGAATATTTCAAGTTTAGTATAATGAGAGCAATGGAAGGATAGTTGCCTTGAAAAATGCTTTGCAGTATTAAATATGGCTATTGCTGTGCTCTCTATCTATATTGAAAATGACAAGCAAAAGTGACTTTTCTTTCTCTTTTCCCCTCTCTTTTCTCTTTTCCCCTCTTTTTTTCTCTTTCTCTTTTTTTCATCTTAAAATGCTCCCTGAAATAGGATTAAATTAATTTGTTTCTATAAGAAAACTTGGTTGGCTACCAGGCTTCTGATTTAATGGACAAAGTTCTGTCTAGAATGATTAATTTTACCCTGGGATTTGAGTCAAGACTCTGGCTCATTGTGCTCTGCAGTAGTAGTATATTTTGTAGCTACAGGCTTTGATGAAGAGCAGTCCTCCCTCTGCTCCAGAGAATGCCTCTCAGGGGAATGCTAGCCGTAGTACTTGAGATGATAACCACTTCCAGAAAGCGTAATGGATGACAAAGCAAACAGTGACATAGTTTGACCCATGCCAGTTTGAAGGCTTTAAAATTGCTGACCTTACTATGAACTTACACTTGGATTTTTGACTCCTGTGTGTAGAAAAGGCAATACAGGTGTGCTGTGATTTTACCAAAAAGGCTTGCAACTAGGTGTCCTCTAGCTTCTGTGATGTTTTCACAGTCAGTATAATTTCCCGTGTGATGTGTTTGCTGAGACAGAAACATAGATCACTGTCACTGGGTGGTTGTCATGTGAGATCGTGCTGTTGAGGAATGGTTCCAGTTTGGGCTGGTTGCAGAGAGTTTGGGCTTCTGTCACTGTCTGGATGCCCAAGAGTGACAATGAGTCTGAAGTGATATCCTGCATCTTATGTAGATATTTCTAAGCTAGTTTTAAAATTGCTGATGTAGAGCAAGTTGTGTTGCCACAGGAGCACGTAATGAAGGTCAGGCGGTGACATAACCATGCTCTGTGCTGCCACGGCTACGCTGCTCATGTCACCTCAACTAGCAACTCCGATATATCTACATAAGTTATAGGCACAGAGGTGACTGCAGTGTTGATATGTCTTTTGGATTTTCCTTGGAGAATTATGCAAGGTTCATACATCTGCTTTGAGACAGTACTGTGAAATTTTGCTAACCTAGACACAAAATGTACTTACCTATTCTTTAGTAAGGTGCTGCTGTAAGGAAACTAGCATTTCACTCATGCATAAAAATATTAATAAAGTGAAGAAGTCAGACTCTGCAATGTAGAGATACATCTGCCCATCTAGATTGGTTGTATAAAATGTATTGTGATTTTTGTGACTTCTCAGACATCAGCTTCAAGGGCAAAAGGTTATCAAGAAAATAGTATCAATCAAGTTTATCCAAATCTTCAAAACTTTCCTATAATACTTTTTACTGGCATAGTATAGACTTCCGTAGTATAATAGATGTAACTCATTTTTGGGCTTCATCACTCAGAATTAATGAGGTGGTTCTGAATTTGTGCCAGTAAGGTCTTTATACCGCCTCACACTGCAATGCATGCCATATAGGGTATGCAGAGAGAAAGATGTACATACACACATTTTCTCAGCTTATTTCTTTATCTTTAGACTTACAAGGCATAAAGCTTAAGATCTGATATCTTTAATACTTCAATAGTCCTAAAATGTCCATAACTATAAAGGTAAATGGCCTGTGAAACGATATGCTTAGCATCTTTAAAGAAATAATGTATTTAGAAACCCAATGAAATAAGTGTAAATCTGTCAACATAAGACCTACTTCAAAGAATGTGATAATTTCCATGAAGTTATTTCATCTACAAAATATTGGGAAAGCTGTTATTCAGTTAGATGAAGAGCCCATTAGAGAGATTAAAAGAAGGGAAGAAAACCCCCCAAATATGGATTTTATTTTCTTGAATTAAACAAAGGCAGTGAATAAAAGATCCATGTGGCCAAGCCAGCCAATATTTGGTGTAATACAAATAAGTAACAAAATTCACATAGCAATTAAAATGAGTTAGGATTTCTGAGTGCCTAAATATGGAAGTTGTATAAATGCTCATTGGAAAGGAAAAATCATTCAAGGGGCTTACAATTTCCACAGTTAAATTAGTATTTCATTTTCTTTTGTGTTTGACTTTATTACTAAATTCAGATTTGCTTCAATGCATTTAAAAGCACAGGAGTTAGTGGGGAAGAGTGAAATGTTTACACTTGATCCAGCAGAGTATTTTCTGAGTAATTGCAAAAATGGCAGTACTTAAGACACCACATTGGGGAAAAAAAAATTACAGTAATTTGAATAGTAATACAGCACAGGAACAGGCCACCAAATACATATGCTGCAATAGGGACACAAAGCCAGCTAGTTCTTAAATGCAGAGGTATCACTTCTGCCTCAGGCGGTCTCTAGGATGCAAATTTTGAAACTGGGAGAAGACGCTGGGAAAGTAACCTCTAGGTCTGACCTGTTCTTAAAATTTTCCTTTGGCATTATCTGTTGACCACTGTCCAAGACAGGGTAGACTACACAGGCAACTGGCGTAATCCTGAAGGTCCATTCTTAAGTCAGCTGCTTGCATTGCTGGCAGTAGCGTGCTCTCAACTTTTTAGCACAAGCAATAATTTCAGCAAAACAATTAAGCACTGGGTAATTCCACTACAGTAAATGATATTATTCACATACTTAAAGCTAGATATGTGCTTAATATCTCTGACAAAGCAAGGTCATAAAGTAAAAGATTATATTACCTGAGTTACAGTAGTAAATCTCCTAGCAGTGTGTTTTCAGCAGATTTTGGTACTTTTTATATGTAAGCCACCAAAGGGAGACATGGACATCTGTTTAGGGCCAGTTGGTGCAAACTTGTTTAAGACTACTATTTCAGAAATAAATAGTGGATCCAGTTCAATAGTTTATTCAATTCCAAATATGAATATACTCTTAGAGAGTGAGAGTAGAGGGAAAGGTCAGATGATRTCATTAGCATTGCTCAGAAAAACTACAGGGTTGGAGAGCAGGCTGAAGAGAAGGAACATTATTTGAACAAGAGCCAGAAACCTGTGTTTCGGTGAAATGTTGTTGTTCAAGTCCTAAGTACGCTATTTCCATTTCCATTGGATAAGGATCTTTGAGGAGTGTGCCACCCAGCTCTCAGGGTCAAGGAACCATCAGTCTCAGGAATTGTGCTTGCCCAGGTTTCCAGTACTTAGAAATACTGGTGTGGGGCTTTAAAGCAAAAAGACCCATAAAGACATGATCAAATGGTTAATTAAGGTATCTGTTCTCATTCTTCATTTAGAGTGAAAAGATTCAAGTGGGATGTGTCTCTTGAAATGATGTAGCTATTATTATGTTAGCTCTAATTATGTAGTGAGATTTGATAGTTCAGGTATATTCCAGATACCTTTCAGTTTTTTCTGATACAAAAGCGGCTTAGTCCATCAATGTATCTAATGAAGTGCATTCATTGAGATGATGTGTTGAAGATTAAAGAACTAAACTTGCAATTATTACAGTCATAAAACATGCTCTGTAATATAACCAGGAAGTATTTTAGAAGTTGATTTA
This sequence comes from Apteryx rowi, assembly GCF_003343035.1. Lineage (NCBI taxonomy): Eukaryota > Metazoa > Chordata > Aves > Apterygiformes > Apterygidae > Apteryx > Apteryx rowi. The sequence continues at coordinate 708,187 of NW_020451027.1, read as the reverse complement.
GCACCCTCAGTAGTCAGTGGAAAGAAATGAAAAGGATTGGTCCTTTTGGCTGGGATTTTCCTTGAAAATCAAGAAAGCCAAAGTGAGTTACGAGTCAATGTGAGCAGAGCATGGGGCTGCCTTAAGCCCCTTAATATATGTCCACAATGCAGCGCAGATGCCTGTAAGCCCTTCTGAGGAAAGATTGGCAAAGTAAACTCTCACACTTGGGAGCAGCCTGTCAGTGTATCACTGTGGCCAAGCTAACTAGCCCACTGAACGACAGGCCATCACGTTAGGTCCCGCGCTTTGGTAAAGAGAGAAGTTAATTGCAGGGCATCAGCTATTATCTCTGCAGGAGTCTGTGCTTGAGCTCTGTGGACAGACTAGCTTTGAGATCACCATGCCATTCTCCAGCCTGCAATTACAGATGTTTCCTTAGCTTCCAAGTCATACAAAATTCGACAGAAAAAAGATGCTATATCCTCTACAGTGTTTATTTCATTTCACATAGTGGCTCCTGCTACACTCACTGCCACATTCCTCTTGCCAGCTCCTTTTAAAAGTGTAGCCTACTCAATTGCCATCTTTCATTATAATCCAAAATTTATAAGTAAAAGAAAATGACTATTTAAAAAAACATCAAAATACTTGGCTGACTACAGGGATGTGCTATTACAAATCTTTCTTTACTGTAAAAGAGCTTGTTTTTCCCTCCAACAGCAAGTCTGATTTTCATAATAATGATTTTAACTCTCCCTTCCCTTTTTTATAACATCATTAAATTAAAAAATGAATATGTTCCAGCAGTCAAATCAGTTGGTGGCAAAACATACTTATCCTTAATGGGAGTATAACCTTGTTAAAGGCTGAGTGAAAACTAAATGATGTCCTTGCAAAGAGAGGAACAATGCAGTTTGTTTCCAGCATAAATAGGAAAAAAATGTGTGAGCCATAAACAAATCAGTGCAACAGAGGCAAGCTTAATCTAACAGGATAACTGTGTTGTATAAAGGAATGAGTGGCAAGAGCAGCAACTGATAGAGGGAATGATTGGCAGAAGAGAGGCTGCTGTGGTGACCCTTGAAAAAGCACAGTTTTTTTTTCCTTACAGTCTATGTTCCTCAGTATCCTTGACTGAGGAAATAAATCACTGCATATTTCCTAAAATATATAACTTTTTTTTTTTTTTTAATGGGAACTCAGCTTTTGACTGTCCTCTATGTGCGGCAGTTAAAAGTGTTCTCTTGCTAGTGAAGCGCACGCGGTTGAAAAGTTTGCAAACCTGATTCCTGGGTGGTGAAAGAAGGAATTTACTGGAAAGATGTTGATTTATGTGAGTTGACAATCAGTACTTCAGCTTCTGCTACATTAGAAAATAGTAATAGATTTCTCACAAAGTGTTTGGATGTTCCTCTGCAATGCTAAAGAATCATATTAATTAAATACATAAAATAACAGTAAAATAAGAGCTGATGAGCTTAGTTTATATTTTGAAAGGAAAAGAAAAATAGTGTGGGAGAATCAAATCAAATAAAATAATCAAATGATTATTTTAAATTGATGTTTCTATCTCTAAAAAAAGGAGAAGGGAGGAATAAGCAACAAAAATGAGGCATGTGGGCGCCCAGACAAGTAACCTTAACATTTAGATGAGAGGTCAAAGTTGCTGAATTGCAGATGCATCCTAGCTCTGGGTCTTTTTTTCACATGTTCATTTTATTTATGGGGGTTTAGATGGTGACTAGTAATAACACTTTTTATTGCATTCCTTTAAAAAAATAGGTAGATGACCACTTTGCACACAGGGACAGTAAGGCAAGCTCCAGACCAGGCCATGACTGAGCAGCAAGATGGGATTAAAAGAAATGAAACTTTTTCTTAAACTATGGTTAAGCATGCAGCAATCAGGTGTTTGAAGGGACAGTTATATCAGTATCTAGGAAGTATTCAGAACAATAGGATGTAATCATTGCTATGGAAACAATCTTTTTTTTTTCCAAGTCAGTGGGTAAAATGAAGGTTTCAAAAATGTGCCCATAACTTTTAAGTAGGCTTATTTATCCTCTGTTCTATTTTCTCCTGTATTCAAAATCACTACAATGCGACTTGTAAAGAGCACTTGTAAAGAGCATGGTACAACAATTGATGAAGCATGGGGGTTCAACAATTCATATATTGGCACAATGAATTCAATGGAAAACTAATTAATAATAGTAATAAATAATAACAGTTTGTCCTCTATGGCTTCTTTCATCAGAGAAGCTCAAAAAGCTTTGCAAATATTAATTATGCCTCAGAACACCCTGATAAGTATCTCTCTCTTCCTCTCATTTTCTTCCTGTAACTAATATTAATTTCTGGATTATAGCGAATCAGAGCTACAAATCAAGAACTGGAAAGGGAAAAACCATCTCTGTACTGTTCTAGGGACACCCATGGAATCCTAGCCCTTGGATTTGTTTGAGGGCCGATTATACGAATGCTTGTTTGATGCTGTGCAGAAAAATCTGTGCTCCTGCTACTGGACCCTTGTTTTCATTAGACATCTCTTAGGTCCACAGTGTGTGCAGTCATCTAATCGGATATTTTTATCAACATATAATCTTTTCCTAATCAGTAAGCTGTATTGATTGTTCTTACTGCTACATTTACATTCTAATACATAGATTTAGTCAAAGTAAAGTGATTTATTATTATTATTATTTTAAGAAAATATTCTCTAAAGGATAATAAAGAGTCAATATATTCCAGCGGCCAGCAGGCTGGTCTAGGATCCTGACTTCTAATCCTATTTGCAAATGGCTTGAATTGTAGCTTCAAAAACAATATTTTAATCTCATTACTTCAATTTCCTGCTTTGGAGAAGAGAGAAATAGTATTTGTTTATTTTCAGGGGTTCTAGAAGGACTATTTAATTGGTTTTTTTAAAGACAGTGTAGCTGGGGCTGCATGTACTGTGTCAAAACAGGAATGAGACATTTATCTAATCTATTGAAACATTTATTTATTATTCCCTAATGTTATGAACTTGACCAGGCTGATCTGGGGCATTTTACTGAAGATGAGATTTTGATGAGCTCTTTTTGTACAACCTAGTCAGCAGCTTCAGTTTCCTAGGCTCGCTTTAATCAGCTAGAAGAATGCAATAATCTCAGTTATTTTCTAGTGTAAAGCTGAATCTTGTTGGGCTTACAGCAAGTACACAGTGTCATTTCCCAAGTGCTGTTTTCTTCGGTTCTTGGAATACCAATTCCTATTTCACATTGCTGTTCCTTACCTCATTGTCTCTTTGTATGTTTGGGCCCCATACAGGTCCTCCTACCTGATGTCTTAACTGCTGCTTCTAAGCATCTGTAGCAGTTTTTCAAATTCAGAGAAGAGTTGAGATGATTTCTGCTGGTCTGACCCAGTGAAAAGAAAAGTGTCTAAACTGAAGTTAGCCGTAGAAAGCTGTTTCATCCAGTTTGTGCTGTTATTTCAGACAGTCAGAGGTTTTCTGCTCAAGTAAAGACAACTTTATGTACCACTGGACAAGCTGCACACGCTTGTTCAGAGATTTGTGAAAATCCTGGTTTGGCAAACAATTTCCCTGGCTTCAGGGGCATTGGCACTTCTCTTCCGAGTCTTACGTGGATTTTCATTCTCATGTTGAACTTGATCTTAAACTAAAACTCTCCCAAGCAAATAAGCAAATGTGAGTGAGAGTCAAGACAGGTGGTTTCAGTAGCCCTGTTTCTCTGACAAATATTTGTCAGTCATCAGAAAGTTCCATGTCATTTAACAGGAATTTAAAACCTCAGTTTCCTACCCGGGTGCCTCCTGCAAGGTGGTTCTGTGTCGCCACAGTTAGGGGTGCAAGCATGTCCCTGTTTTCCTATGGTCAATTTTAGAGAACCATGCTATTCCTTAATTTTAATGAATTGTATTCAAACATTTGATTAGTCACTACAGAATAAAATTACAAGTGGTTTCTTTTCACCCAGGAAAACATTTGAAGTAGCTTTTCTGCCTGTGCATGAGCCAAGAAAGGAAGTGCTAGCCAGGACAGATGCCCTGTGAGTGCCTGAGTGCAGACCGTGGGCTTCAAAAATTTCTAGCTGCTATGGGCAGTTCAGAGTCTGAGTTTGAGAAATACAGTTTAACAAGACCTGGGCTTATGAGTGTCCTTGTTAACTGGATATTTAACACCTGGGGGTATTCTCGCTGTCCCATTTAAAATATCTGACCCTTGCTGCTCCACACCGTGTCCTGGAGAGACCTGTCTTTCCAGTACTGTTTTGGGAAATTAGGCTTCTTGATTGTGGTCTGAACTGCATGTATACTAGCTGTCTAAAGCAGATGGTCTGAATATGACTTTCATGTCCAATTGTCTGCTTTGTACTACCAAAGGGGAAAAGTGGTATAAAAAAAATCTGAATGGCAGTCTAATCCAGTTGGCAGAGTTGAAAACTAAAAGCTCTTATTTCAGCACTGAGTCTTGCTCAAGCCCTGACATAATGTTAGGAAAGATTATTTAAATCTTAAAATTACTGTCAAGGACAAAAAATGGCAAGTAAAAGCAGTCAGAATTGATTTTACAAAAGATTAATATTAATAAATTAGATATTTTGGGTTACTTCAGGTCCCAAAATTAAGAATAATTAACTTTTTAGGCAGAAAGTTTAATTTTCTGAGACTACTCATTTGTGCAAAATGAAGGACCTTTGTAAGTCTCTCCAAGCTTGTGGTCCAAATCTGTGATATTAGCAATTTTAAGCATGTGTGCACATGTATTTTAAATTGTATTTCCCAAGTGCTGTGTGATTAATTGTCCCAAATAGTTATTCATTACTGCATGAATTCAAACCTAAAGTGCAAATTTAGAAATATATTCAGTAAGAACTTGCATACCTCTTTGAAAAATTATAAATCAAAAATAGAAGCTTGTATGAGGGCTGTATTATCTTGAAATGGCTCTTGCCATTAAAAGAAATTTTTAAAAAGAATCCTTTGACTTTCAGTGGTAAATTAAAGAAAAATATTCCTTATCAATTTCATTTACCATAAAAAAGTCTTGCTAGCCATTTCAGACTGTTGCATCTTGCACAGAGAGCAATATTGCTTATATCAAAACCCAACGCCAAAGGCTGTCCATTCAGCTGCCGAAGTTGTGTATACAATATCCAGCTAATTATGTGGTCACTTATCTATTTCTAATGATTTTGTTGACCTTATAGAATACAGTAGCACTTTTTAATAGCACATACATAAAATTTTGTATATACATAAAATACTGTATGTACAGGATATAGAGTAATTTTGTATATACCTAAAATATTGTAACTGAAGTACCTTTGCAGAGTCATCTTTCATCATTTTCATTCAGGTTTCAGGTTTCATCACTTTGCTATTAGGACAGATTAATTAGCCTTTCCCAACAGAATGCTCGTGCTAGAATATGAATTAAGTCCTACAGCATTCCCTTTCAAGTGTGGGATCACTGGGTTAATCTCTACATGAAACGGTTTGGTTACTGAATGGAGGAGCTGCCATGTGGGCTAAGGCTGGCAAAGTCAAAATATTTTACGAGATTTAGTAAGACACACTCTTCAAAAGTAGCTTTACAAGAACTGTGTGGTCTGCAATAATTTAATAACTCTGAATTGCTTTTCTCTCTAATTGAAGTGCAGCTTTAATTTCCATCCTTTCCATTTGCTGGTGACAAAGGCTTAACATAACCCAGTGTAATCCTTCTGGGCTGTCATCGCTGGGGGCTGGCGGGGCGCGGAGAGGTGCTGCATCAACTGTTTTCTGGATATACACCAGCTACCAGGAAATACGGAAAGAAACACAGGTGATTAAGCTGTGGCTTCGTTGTCCTTCCCCTGACAGTGAGTATCAGCCTGACCCAGCAGGCGATAAGTGGTGGTGCCATGCAGGGGCCAAGCTGGGCAGTGGTCTGGCCCAGGCTTGACTCTGGAGCTGAGGTTAACCCAAGGAACCTTCCTTCTTCTGCCTGCCTTGTTCCAGGGGTTAAACCAAGGCTGGAAGGCTAGCGCCACCCATCTCTTCACTATCACTTGCCTCACCTGCTTGGTAACCTGTTAAAATTTGTCATATTTAACAAAATGCTGATGACTGAATTCTTCCACAAATACATGGACTGAAAACAACCATGAGTCCCAGCCCTGATGGCTAGAGAGTTACCTGTGAGACGAGACTTTGCTGAACATTGCAGGCTGGGAAAGGGGCAAGCATCTCTGCTGGGGGCAGCGACGCCAAGGGGAGAAGAGCAGTGGTTGCAATGAGCACGTTATGTGGGAACGGCAGGACACCTGGAGTTGGAGCACCCTCATGCCTGGGACCAAAGCTGGCTTCACTGAGAATGATGACTAGACAGGGGAATGTGATCCTGGATTGTGGTGTTGGAAAGGATTGGGGCAATTCTCAATAGGCAGGTTTTCTCATTAGTGTCTTTATACATACAGTCTCTCAGAAATGAAAAGAGCACTTATATTTATGTTTATTTTTCCATTAAATGGTCACTGGCCTATCCAGCTATACACACCTCTTATTATCAGAAGGAAACTGCAAAGTGATTACTTGATTTTAAGTACACATTCTTTGCTCTTTTACTTGCCCGCTATGAAATCATAGTCAAAGCGACTAAAGTGGGTCAAACTTATTTTGCCTGGTTTCTGAGTAAATTCAACAAAGTAGATTCAAACATCTAACACAAACATTATTTAGTTTACCTTCTATTTAGAAACAGCCATAAAAGAAGAAGGGCAGTTAGTGAGAAAGGAAAAACCTGTGTAATCATGAAAAAGAAGCGGGGGGGACATGGAGGGGTGCTCCTTTCCCCACCTGCCTGCTCAGGAACTGGCCAAGGGCAGCACAGGCGGCTCCACTTGTCTCTCTACTAGGAATTGCCTCACCTTGTCATTTGCTTTCTAAAGTTTAGGACTTCTGGCAAAGTGCTGATAACTGAATTTTTCCATTGGTACACAGACTGAGAACAATCACTGGCTATCAGTTAAGTACTCGAGTAGCTAATTATTAACCAGAGGGGATCTTTCTCCCTATAGATGATACACCTAGCATGCAGATATCAAACCTAATTTTTTTGTCTCAATACAGAATGGAAATAAACATTATAGGAAAGGGAAAAGTTGCGAATAAGTAATAAACCTTGCTATATTCCTAACCCCAAACTTTCATCTGCCCATGCTATGCTTGCTGTCTCACATCTCCTGTCTTTACTCTTGCTTCCATAAAAGCACCCACTTTCATTTTCTAAAAGGGATAGATAAGAATTTCTGATGAGGGTCAAGGTGGCACTTCTCTGCTGCAGTGGATGCAAGTCAAGAKGAGGACAAGCCTTCAGCAGCTGCTGCAGCAAGAGCCAGAAAGCTGTGCTCCCCAGCCCTGCAGGATGCCCTGTTCAAGGGACTCCTCTGCTCCCTCCTCTGCTCCATTCGCTCACTGCTCTGATTAAACAGGTGAAAGAGGCAGCAGTCTGCCCCTTCGCAGGCAGCGTGTGTCTGCTGGGGTAGCTGTGGAGGGCTGCGCTGAAGGGCTGACAGGATATGCACAGCCAAGATAGAGGTGTTTCCTACAGTTCTTACATTTTATTACATTTTATGTTTTATTTTATTATTTGTTATAGAGTAACAAAGATAGCAGAAATTTCCACAGGTGATGTTTCTTGGCTCTTGTTAGAGTTGATTCCACTACACCTGAAACATTGCAAACAGTTTTTTGAATCTCTTTTTCACAGAATATTTTCAGTAGAACTGTCTGGTATGACTTAATTTTTTTTCTGTTACATTTTTCTCTAACATGGAATGAAAGCTTCTTACTATTTGGAACAGGACCAGTTAGTCTCCCTGTACAGTAGGCAATATAATTTAATGCCTGAAATCTCATTCTGTAATTGCATATCTGTGTATATATTGAAATATACATTTCTCAGTAGAGAATAACCTCCTATTGATATATGATAGTGTAAGTTTACAAAGTTTATATAATGTTTTGCTAGAATTGGTAAAGTTCAAAAAGCTGACAATTTAGAATACTTTGTTTATTTTTCAAAATTATGCTAAATGTTCGTAGAAGGGAACTTGAGGTCAGCTGAAATGCTGTTTAAGCATCTTAGCTGCTGTAGATGCTTTGAGGTGCAGCTAAGCAGGGCTGAGAGCTGCTGCTGTGTAGTACTATTCCCGACTCTACCATTGTTCTTCCATCATTTGTAAACCATTTATTTTTGAAAACTGACAGATCTCTACTAAACAGTGTTTTAGGCATCCTAGATCTTGTAAACTACTAGAAGCTTTAAATGTTTCTTTTTAGATTTTGTCTTTAGTTTCTTGACTATTGTACTAAAAGCTGGTTTTAAATTTGAGCTGATGGATACAATTTTGTGCAGCTGAAGAGACACAAGAGATATGGCAGGCTTGAGGCCTGCAATAGGTCTGTTATGTTCAACTTCCTATGCTAAATTACTGAACATCAGCCAGTAGTAAAATGGCATTACAGGTCTAGTGAGCTGGTAAACGGGTGCTCCTTGCGATACTAGGAGATGGGAATTTTTTGTTAGGAAATATTATTGTACTATCAATCTGCTGATGTTACTGCAATAGAGCTAGTGTCTGTTCTTTTGGGATTTAAGTAGGAGAATTTAATTGTCCCACTTTAATTCATGTCATGCTTCAGCCTAACTTATAGAATTTAGAGAGAATAAGAATGAATGAATCAGGTTTTATTATCCTCTTCTATATTGCCAGGTTTCATGTGATAGAAATTTTTTCCTGCTGTCAAGGGCCTCAAAACTAAACTTGATTTTTAACATTCTCATTGAATAAAAATGCAATAGACAGAGAGAAGATACTGTCTGAAGGAAAGCAAAAAAAAAAAAAAAAGACTTTTGGAAAAAACAGTAATGTTATGAGAAGAAGGAAAGAGCAGCAAAACTCTGGTGGGATTACTTTTCCAAGATAATGGTATTGCATATTGAATGGAAATTATTAAAAAATAATATTCAAACATATAATTTTCAAGTACTGGCTTTACCTAAGGGCATAAAGGGAGAAGAGCTTTGAAATTTTTGCCTCCTTTGGTGAAATAACTTCATCAGGTGATGTTTGCCATTTTTATTGTTTAGAACTATATTTTTAATTTTCTTCTTAAAGTACCATGAGAACAACAAACTGAGCCATATTTTTTTTCTCACTTTTCCTGTAATTTTGAGCCTAAGTCACCATTACAATGCGATTGAGAGAGAGAATGGAAAAGCATCCTCCAGACATCACACTGTATCCTGTTTGTGGCAAGTGATTAATGAATAATTGTGTAGCATGAAATGGAAATGAGTGGATTCTGGCTGCAAATAGCAGACATTTGCTGTTATTCAAAGGAGGAGAGAATACTTCCTTATCCAAAGCTCTGGCATTCTGGCAGGCTGGTAAGCCAAATGAGGATCAAACTCAGGCATTGCAAAGGTGATAAGTATTGCACACAATTCATTTTATGATGTACTGAGAGAACACCAAACATCATTTGGCTAAATAACTAAAATGTATCACATATGAGGTAAGCTCTCTTGACTTCAGTGGGGCTCTGTCAGCCTACAGGAGAAATGCGTCTGGCTGTAACTGGTCTTTTCTGATTCTTCAGGAGTGTGTTTGGTGGTTTTTTTCCCCAAATTTAGCATCTGTGCTGGAACCATATATGTTTTGTGTGCGGGGAGACTAAAAAGACATGACTTCCCCTGTCTCACACTGGCACTACAAAATCAGTTACAAGACCCAGATGATGAATTGCATGTACATGAAGGTATAACAAAACAATGCTAACTTGCAGTGCTTAGTGAAAAAATACTTTTGTTGAAATTTTTTTGAAAGTATATTTTCTTGTTAGATGGGTGCTCTTTAGATGAACAATCCTGAAAAGATGACAAAACCAAAACCAAAACCCCTTCCAATTAATATTTGGAGAGCTTTGTTAATTACAGAAGCATTCCAGAAGAACTTTTCTCCATGATGGGAAGAAGTCACTATAGCCAAGTCTTACCATGCTAAAGGAATAGCGATATGGACACGATCCTGCAGTCTGACATACCTGCTCGTCTTTAAGCATTGAGTTATCCTCCCAAAGTCAACCATGACTTTGTAGTTAAGCATGTGTGATACAGACGGGAGCTGAAGCCTCTGTATGTATTACTGAAAAAAAATACAGGGAAGTCTTTGCATGTATATATGTAAGACAGATGATTCCTTGCTTCAAGGAATTTAATAGTCTGGATACTTGATAAAAGAAAGAAAAAATTCAAGGTATCAGGAGACAGGAGATGACAAAGCAACTGGAAAGTGATCATATTTGCTACAGTGTCCACCATTTATGATGTAAGGTAAATATCAAGTCATTATTTTCATTTATAATGTTTCATATAGATATGCTCTTTGGATTCCTGGCTGAGCAGTCACCTTTCATCTGACTTTTGGTATATGCTGGTCAGTACTTAAATTTTCCAGTTTGTAGTGAGGAAAACTATAGGACAATGACTTTGTAGAGGCTGTAAAATACATTTTTTTCTTTCTTTTGAAAGACAACTCATCATTAAAGCTCTTCTTAAGGTTTTACAGTAGAGAGCTCAGGACTTGAAACATGAGGCTTTAAGATGACATTGCTGTGCTGTGGAAAGTCTTTATAAAAGTGCAGGTGTAAGAAAAGTTTGATCATTGCTTACCCTAACCAGTCACATTTGTCTGCTAGCTTTAAAGATTCTTTTAATCATAGGTCATACAGTCTTTGATGCGCATGGCTACCTTTCATCCCTTTTCCAAAATTCTCTTTTCTGCCTTCCTTATGTGCCAAAAACATAATTCTTAGTGTTTCTAAAATCCACACATCAGACATTTTTTTATTTGCATGCACAGAAATAATTTTGCAATTTTAACTTTAAGTTCTTTAATTTCAATTCTACTTTTGGTAGAAACAGTGACTGAATCCTTGCTTTTAATATTTGCCTTTAAAAACTTTTTTATATACCCGAGGTTTGTTTTTATTGTCTTTTGAATAATTTTGTTTTATCTGCTCATCATACTTCTAGAAGAGCTAACAGCACCTTTTAATGAATTGTTAATTGAGTATTAATACCTTTTAAGACTTTATAAAGGATCTGTATGCGGACTAAATTCTGCTATTAGTAATAACTGGACTAGTGTACTGTGGGCATCACTGCTGTAGTGCTGATTCCTTTTCTTCTCCTTGTCAAGCTTCCACATATTGTAGCTGATGCTCTTAATCTCATGCATATTGCACTGATTTCACTGGGATTACTTTCGGAGTAAAATACAGTCTAGCATAAGGAAGGCCAATGTAATCCCATCCCTCGCTATCTAAGGAGATGCCCAGGCAGGCAACAGAGTGTGTTTGCAATGAATCAGCATCAGGGGACTTGCAGGCTGTGTCGTATACCTGCTGGGGCTTGCGATCAAAGCATCCACTTCATCCCCTTTTAGAGGGTGGGATGCGAAGGCTGACAGGCTGRGTAGCCAATATATCTGTAATGCAACTTGCTGAATTTCATTCAAAGTCTTGTGACTCACTCCTGCCTTGATTCCTGCTTTTGTCCTGATCTTGCTTTCGGGTTTTGCCCTGAATCCTGGTTCCTGCTAATTGCTCCATGAATTTGGCCACAGTAGCCCCAGTTTTTGCCCTTTCTGCAATAGTAACAACACCAGGAACTCTTTAATACAAACTATCGCCCAGAGTGGCAGTCATCCAGGAAGCCCTGCTGCTACTGTCACTGCTACTGCGCATAGAAAGCCATGCTGCTATACCTTTTACATCTATTTTTATCTGAATTTGTCCTTCATTGTAAGACATGGACCTGCTGAGAGACTATTAGAAATTTTTTAAAACCTGAGTCCTTAGTCTGCCAGTCCACACCATCTATTTTTTAATCCTTGTGTTATAATCATCCCTAACAACAGGGGCCTTAGAAAGTAACTGTCCATTAAATGTGTATTGCAATGGAGCAGAGGTTATGCATTTCATTGCAGGTATTAAAACCTGGGTCTAAATTTGGAAAATATTCCTGGTCTGCAAATGTCTGATTCATTTGATCAGAACTATTTGATATCAGATATCAACTGATGGAAATTATAAAAACAATAGGTGGCTCTGAGCGTTTTCATTTCTTTTCTTCTACCTGTTTGACAGCAAAATCCTACAATAATAGAGTGAGCTACAATGGCAACTAATCATTTTCTGGGAAGCAGGGAATATGCTTCAGCAGGGAACCAGAAGCCACGTCATACTGAAGCTTAACGTGCTGAAGCTTAAAACCCAAAACCTCAGCAGCAGGTGACTGAGACATGCTGAGGAAGAAACAGGTAGCCCTGCACTTTCTCACCACCTCATATTTTACTGAAATTTGTAAAATCCTAAATTCAAAACAATGAATAACCATACAGAAATGTGGAGAGGTTTCTACTGATTTTAATCCAAATGAGGATTACAGCCCAGAGAAAATTATTTTCTGAACACTGTCAAACATCTTTGACTATTCAATTGAAGCCCATTTCCAGGGATGTTATTTTCAATAATTTCAAAACCGAAAGACTTATGTTGTCTTTTTAAAACATAGCTTTACACAAAATGTGTTATTTTATGTAACCAGTTACAAAACAAGCCAAGGAGGAGCAAAAGGGCAGAAGTGGCAGCCTTTCCACCGAACTGCATGTCCCGGGTTGCCTCAAGACAGGGCTCAGCCTGCAGTCTCGGTTGGCAGCCCAGCTTCCAGTTAGGCAGGTGATACAAAGAGCTGCTCCTGAAGGCAAAAAGGCGGTTCGGTCCAGTTTCCCCAGGTGCTCCTGGCAGGGTAGGTTTCAGGTGCTCTAAGGTCAGCGCCAGGACAGGTTCAGGCACCTTGCCTACCTGAGCCACCCGTGGTGGGCTGCAAACTCAGTGCAGAGGATGCTGCACCCCTCTGGAGCAGGGGCAGGCAGCAAGGTGCTGTTCTCCACCACACTCAAAATGTGGCTAGGGGCCTGGGTTTGGGCAGCCAGCACTCGCTGTGTCAGAAGCAACCAGGTAACACTGTCAAAACGCAGAAATACTTTGCACAATACTACTTAGCTTAGCTCACTTGTCCCAAGTCTGGGCTTAGTTTTGTTGTCTTCTGTCAGAAGGGGGTCGCACTCAAAATATTTAGAAATGATCTCATGTATTTACTTCTACCTTATGGAAAAAGTCTTTCTTATCTAGCTATTTACATGCACTTGGAAAATGCCTAATCCCCCCTGTGCATTCCTCCACTTACACCAAAGTTCTCCATCTGTATATTAGTACCATTACAGGGAGGTGCATTTCTCTGAGCAGAAGACAAACATCTTTGAGTGTAGAATGTAACCGCAGAGTGTTTCCTTTTGCCTTCCTTTTTCCCCCTCCTGGCCTTAAACAGAGTTATAAAAGATATGTGGCTGCTATGTAGTACCTGCAGAAAAAAGTGTTCGATGATTTTTGGAATGGAGTGATACACTGAACAAATAAAACATGTTTATTTATGTTCTGATACATATAGTTGTAAAAACAACTGCAAGTACATACTTTTTTAATTGCAAAAGTTTAGTGTTTTTATTTTTATTTTTCGTTTTTGTTTTTTGCTGTGGGAGTTTCGTTTCTAAGTGTGTTGTAAATGTGCTTTAAAAGAACAGTCCACAGCAAGAGTTTGATATCTTAACACAGATTTCTTTTTACCTACTGTTATAAATATTTTTACACTCTATATTAATTATCTGATTTATCAAGTTTTGGGTGCGGGAATGGCTGTTAGCGTTTCATGCTGAAAAAACTGTTTGTGACTTTTTATTTGTTTGACTGCTCCATGAAATATATCTTCTTTCTTACTTCTGAAGTTTTGAGCTAAAAGACTGGGAGGTCTGTGTGGAACATTAGGTACATGAAACTGCCACATTGGCTGTAATTCTTAATATTTTAATATTCTTATGACTGTTGAATCATTTTGATGTTCAGGAATTTGCATGCATAACTCCTTATATATGATGATGATAATATACCCCTAAATTTTTCGTGACAGATGGAGTGCTCAAATTGATCCAATTTGGATGATGATCTGCTAATTTGAATAAAATGACAGGTGTACTTCATGCATGATGCAGAAAGGGTATGTTATATTTGATGCTGGAGAGGAAATAGTCATATGGTATCTCAAATACATTTCTTATACAAGAGTATAATTTGTGAGGTGCCAATCTGTAGGAATGACAACATGTTGGTATGAAAGAGTTGTGTTAATAGGTCTTTCACAGAGCTTATAGGTATCTTGGATAGGTAAACCTTCTGCCTCAGTTTCTTCATTTGCAAAAAATATATCTAATAATTTAGTTAGACTTAATAACAGAGTGCCAAGGAAAACATGCTTTTAATACCTTGCAATTAAACAAAATACAGTATTTGGGGAGTTTGATACCAATAAAAATGGATAAATTATTTAATCAAAAGTTTAGTAAATTTCTAGCCAAATTTATTTCATTTCTGGATAGATGTTTAGTGGCTTTTTGTAATTAGTGGTGCTCATCATTGGCATGAAGAATAACTGCAGCACTTAACTCTTCATTGTCTAGCAGCATAATGAAATCTGCAGAGAGACAAAAGCACAGCTTGCCAGTAGTGGGTAGTTAAGGTATTCACCTGGAACTGGGAAACCTGTGTTTGGTGATTTTGTTGTTCTCCTGCATCCCAGGTGAACACCCTCCCCACCAGCCACTCATCATCCTGGGAGCTGGTCCACTTCCAGGGGAAACCCCAGTCTCTCAGGTGTCACACTGCTGTCTTAACTACCGCTGGATTTTATTTCATTCTAAGGAAAAGAAAAAATCTCTGTTTTCCACACAAATGGGGAAGACTCTGTGGATCCTCACAAGAAAATTGTCAGTTAACTCTGATTAATTGAACAGGATTAGAATTGGCTCATTTTTTTCATGATTGGTGCTCTTGATCTTGGAACAAAAGCTCTTTGCACTTAGCCTGTGTTTGATGTTTCTTGGGCCACAGTTGCAAACATGTAGCTCAGGGAGTAAAACTAACCCTGAAACACTGTGCACCCATCAGAAACTCCTATGAAAGCCACCTGGAACATTAATTGAGGGTGTGTATGTTTGTAAGTTGAGAGCTCACTGAACTTTTTGTAGTGACATCTTTTATCCTTCTGTCCCTTTCTTCCAGAAGAAGGGAACAGTAAAAAGCCATTTGAGCAATAAGAATGAAATGAATAAATAATAAATGTGAAGTGGAAATATTTTATATAATATTGAAATAGAAATACAATTAGAAGTTGAGACATGTCTATCTTATAAATGGTGATTTAGAAGAAGCAACCTTTTTGAATCCTGAAGCATTATACATCCTTAGGTTTATCCTTTTTTAATTTTTAAAAAGTTTGTGGGGAAATCCTAACTTTCAGGACAGTTAATCTGAAAGATCTTAACACTGTACTTTAATGTTACATCAAAGAAATAGTATCATTGTAGATTTAGTTACTTTACCTTTTCAAATAGGAGTTATATTTTGTCATTTGATGTTTTCTCTCAGGAAACAATAGATTTCTACTGATGACTGAAATGTTTTAAAATGTTAACTTAAAAAAAAAATAGACTTAACTTGAATTTTCTCCTTATCTGTTTTATCAAAATGGAGCCAGAGGGGGAAAAAAACCTATGAGAAATGTGGGTAGTAAAGTTGTTACACAGTTTTTGTGGTTTTCAGATATTTGTGAATAGTGGCCGAGTTCCTTGTTTTTCTTTGTCCATCCGTGGAAAGCGATTTGTTTTACCAGGTGGTCTGGGCAAGTGATTACAATGCCCTGTAAGTGTGGGATGACATGTATTGTCTGAGCTGCGTGGAAAATCGTGCCTCTGCTTACAGTCCGTAGTGTTTGCTACCTTTGCTGATCACTGAAACGCTCATTTGTGGGACCAAAGTAAAAGCCATTCTTCCCTACGGAGCGAGAATGGCGAGGCTGGCAGGAGTGGGCTGTGCCCTCGCACCGAGGGCCAGGCTTCAGGCTGGATTTGAAAGAGGGAAGGTCACTGGTTGAAAAA
This sequence comes from Apteryx rowi, assembly GCF_003343035.1. NCBI lineage: Eukaryota > Metazoa > Chordata > Aves > Apterygiformes > Apterygidae > Apteryx > Apteryx rowi. Next base: position 692,099 of record NW_020451027.1, on the reverse strand, counting down.
GAAAGAAAAAACAGCTTTATAGATCTGTCCAGCAGTCTGGTTTGATCTCTTTTTGTGTTACATGCTTGTTTGGTTCCCAGAAGCCATTCTACTTAGAATTAATGGTTTTGTGCTGGAATAGAAAGTCTTTTTCTCATACATAGGCTTGATGGGTCCAAAAGGAGGAGAAAGGAGTAATGTTTTCTGAGAGTGTGTTTCCAAATAAAAGAGAGTTTCTGATCCTAGTAGAATGAATGAAGATAGACTCAGTGGAGTGGGAATTATGTTCTCTAGTCCCAGAGCACCTTCAGAGCTCCAATGCTGCCTTTTGCAAGGCAAGAGAGGAGGAACTCTGTTTATTAAGAGCTGTAGCAGACACTGGTACAATTCCACTGCTTTAGACCAAAAGGAATAATGGCAAAATCTTTGTGAATCTTGTTTGAATGCTTTTTGTCCTGACCAATTGATATGATCCGGTCTTGTGTAAGTTCATGATGTAATTATGTGAAAGAGAAGCATCCAGAGGCAGGTGGCATCTGTGGTGAAATGACCAACCTCACTGGGCTTGGCAGCTCAGCCCTCTAGAGCTGGCTCTTTGGGAATAGAATCTTCTGTTAAATATGGAACAGTTTGTGTTTTATATAAAACATGTTAAGCCTGTTGGTACCAAAGATGTCATTCTAATTGTGATTACTTTGACCATTAAACAGATAATTTCAAGATTAATAAGATCTTATGATCATCCTTCCAAACTTTGAAAATCTTGGACTAAATAAAAGACACTCAGTGTGTTACCATCTTCTATTTTCTGGATGCTAGCGTTGTCATTTACGCAACAAATTGTTTTGGTCAGGATGTGTAAGGATGTGTAATCTGTGTAAATAGACACTAAACTAACACAATAAATACATTATTTTCAAAATGGTGATAATCTTAACCTAAGTAATTGAAGTTTCAATTTTTGAGTAACTATAAGGGGAAGTGACAATAAAACTAAGCATTTATACATAGCCCAGCAAATGTTCATACCAATCACCCCAATTTTTCTTAGGATTTACCTTTTTATTTCGCTTCCGATTTTTAAGTATTAAACCTATTGTTTAATATTTTGTACACATTAGATGGAAAGGAAAATAAATACTCAATTATTCAGGTAAGGTATAAATTTTGGACTAAATGTGTTTAATCTGCATAGCTGGGGGTAAGGGAAGTTGCCATTTATTCTAGCGAGTATAGAATTAATTTCATATTAGTAATAAGCATGTTGCCATTCTCTCAGTGTCCAGTGTGAAACTTTCCCCAAATGGCCTGATTTACAGAAAAAGCCAGCAACTGTAAATCCCAAAGTAATTTTCTGATATTCTCAAATTATCCGTAATCTTATAATCTCTGTTTTATGACTGCCATGAACAATGACTGCTGTAATTGTGAAGTCTTTTTTCTTCCTTCATTGCAAATCTACATGAAAAAACTAAAATTATATGATTAATCAAGTTACACTGGTCAATCTATTTCCTTGYAACTTAGAAGTAATTTTAAAAGTTTGTTTAATCTATCCAGTCAGAATATCTCTGCTATTATGGTTTCAGCATTAGTATGTTGTCAATACCTGGTCAAGCCTTAAGGCTTTGTTGTTTGAACTAATACTGCAGCAGAAATTTATATTCCTTAAAGTGCCAAATCCATGGACAAGGGCTGAAATGATTAACCAAATGACTTAAGTGGAAGTTAACTACTTGCAAAGTGATTTGGGCTTTTCTCAAATCTTTTGGATATGAATACAGACAGTATTTTCTGTTGCACTTGAAAGAAAGGCTGTCTGGTAGATATGGCTTGGATCAGATGTCTGCAGGAACAGTAATTATGCATCTAGTATTGTATTGCACAGGCTGTTTTCCAATGCCACAGCAGAGAAAGAAATCTGCTTTCATTATATTTACGTCACTACAAGTAGAAAAGCTTGTCTCTCAAGCTTCTCTGTGTAAAACCATCAGGCATTTTGAAATATTAATAGGTCTTAAGTTGGGTAATTTGACATACATTTCTTGTGTGGCTTTTTGTGGTTTCTTTGAAAATTAACTGCCTTTGGGTTCCATAGATCACCTTTATCTGTTTGCTTGTATCATTCACTTTGGTAGGTACATCATAACCAGCAGAATACTACAAACACTGCTTTATTTCTTCCTGCTAGTACAAGCAGTTTCTCAGATACCCACCTAAATCTGTATCCTTGCCAGGTAGAGAAAATTAATTTTTGCTCCCTGTGTGTTGTCCTAACTAGAAATGTTAGCATTTGAGTTTGATAAATTTGCATGTTGCTCTTTTACTCCTTTGGTATTTGCCAGCTTGTATACCCATCAGATAGAGGAAGAATAAGCAAATTCTGCAGCTGTATTTGTTACTCTACCAGATAGACCTTTATGTACATCTGATTTTCTATGTTTTCCCCATTTGAACATGATTCTAAGGTAAGTCTCAGATTCTCCATCTACATTTTCAAATGCTAAAATAGACTTGTGTTTTTTATCAAGGCAAATACTATATATTGATGCTTTTACATATATGAATATCAAGCTCTCATCAGCTCTCTCTGCTATCGCAAAACATTTTTCAGGGAAAAGAGAAAAGTTACTTCAAATCATGATAAAAAGGCTTTTGATGTTTTCTGCTATTATGTCTCTGGCAGTGTATCTTTGCTGTCTGTACTTTGGATGCATGGCTTTGGACATTTACTATCACATGAAGCTTTAAAGTTTGGGAGATTCTTGCAAATTTAATTTGGTTTTCATGTGGGATGTGGAAATCAATAGGAAAATATATCTGTGTTTACCTAAAATGTTTTAACTTCAAATAACAAAGGTCTACTGATATGGCAAATGCAGGACAAATTCAATAAGGAATGCAAAAATGTAGCATAAGGATTTGAAAACATTCTCATGTTGCACAATGTAGTGTTAAATCATATTTCATAATGAGAAAGCAATGCAATGATAACTGTAGATGGTGTCCCAGGGGGTAGATGATTTGGGAACAGGTATTGGCAAGACCGTCTTGTCAATACTATTTAAAAAAAAGCTTTGTCCCACTGCCAGGTTTGTAAAGAAAATAAAATGCAGGTCTAAGATGTATGCATGATTATTATTTGCTGAAAGTATTTTTTTCTGGAAATCAAATATAACTCTTGTGCTATTACATGAAATTGATCTTACAGTTATTTAGTTTCTGGATTTGATAGAATTTCTGTAGAAGATTAAAAATTCACTGTTTCTATATTACAACATTGTGCTTCATCTTCCCTGTCCGTTAGAATGACTCAAGTTGTTGTTTATATACATTCTAAGAATCTAGATATGAAAAGTGAAGACAAGCGGTACAACAGGGGCAAATGGGAACTTAACTCCAACATATGTTATTTTTCTGATTAGAAAAATAGGAAAAAAAAAGAATTACAAGCAATATCATTTTAATTACTTTAATTGTTCTTTCTCTGTAAAGTTTCTTTAACCCTTTTCCTTTTCCTGCCAGTTCCATTAATTTATTGAATATCAGATTTGAACTTTGCTCATGCCTCAAACTTTCTTCCTTCAGGCTTGAAATGTTTTCTTGTGCCTATATGTGTGTATTCAGATCCACACTTAGGCAGAAAGGTTCAGGTTTCTTTTAATATGACTGAAACTCTTCAAAAAGTAAAATTAAACTACTTTGTGAAAATGATCATAGCCCATTTGTATCCAAGCGTGGAACCAAAATACACATTATTGGCAGAGCTCTTTTGCTCCTTCTTATTTGCTTTGTTCATTTTAGTCTTTTTTTTTCCATTTATTTGGTTTTGGTTATACTGAAATGTGCCACTAAAAGACAGAATGAGTTTCAATATTGAGCAGCTATGTTTCTAACAGTCAGTACTACAGCAACAATAATGAGAACCTCATATATTATGTAATGTCTTTGATTTCACATGTTCCCAAAGTGCTTTAATAGCTTGAACTTTATATTGGGATTAATTCAGCTGTTCCTGAATAAGGCTTCCACTAGGATCAAATACAGAAAATCCTTACTTGTTTAAGACAAAAAAGGGAAGCGTATCTTATTCACATGGGAACTTGCAGGGGATTTGGGGGGAAGAAAGGGAATTTAATTTCTCATTTAAAATTCAAATAGGACACTGCTCTTACTGCACTTACTCAGGAGGTGCCACAGACAATTTTGAATGCTCATGTAAGTGCACAACTTTCATGTGGTGTTTTTTCCAACAGAGTTTTTCCTTGTCCCAGCCATATAGCACCCTTCTGCTTAGCTCCTGGGAGCAGAAGGGGCAACAATTTTCATGGCCTGGCTGCAATATTCCATGCTTCTATCCAATCTTATGAATTAGAGATATACAAACTCTAGAAAGAGGTTGAGTAGCAAATTTGAAAAAACAGATGTGCAAGTGGATCAGGATGGGAGATGTAATAGCAGCAAAAAGGAATACGTTACAGAAATTGCTAATGCTGAAGTATATAGGGGAGATGCTAATCTAAAATTAGGCTGAATTATAAAAGAATAACAAGCCTTTTCTAAAGTGTTAAATAGATTCCTTTCCAATTTCTGACTGTTTCAGAACTGGAGGCTGTACAACTGCCAGACCCCCAGCTTGACCTGCTATTATTTCCTTAGGAGCCTTTTATTTGAACACAGCATCCTTCAGCCATTCAACAGAAGACCTTGACCTTTGTTTCTACTCATAGCAGAGGTTGTGCTGAGAATACTTTTAATAACACTTCTTTCCTTCTAGGAATGTTTCTAGAATATATATGCTACTAGTTTCCTTGGAGACTGACATGTAGTCAGCCCAATGGCTCTGTAGCACCTATAAATCAAATTTCATAAGAAGACATTGTCCTTGTTAGTGGAAATGATATGCATGATGGTGAAAAGGGAGTGTTTTGCTTTCTGACTATCTTACCAAGAATGAGATGGCAGTACCCTCTGCAGCGTGTGGAGGTCTAGGATCCGTGAGATGATGGCAGGTGGCAAAGGCTGGGCAGACTATCTATGTAGCACAGTTCAGACTGAGTGGAGATTTTACTGAGAAATAGAATACAGCTGTATGCAATCTGCAGACAGTAGGACCTTGTTGTGCAAATGGTTTGTAGCTGCAGTTGTTACTGAGTTAATTTTTATAAGTATCATTAACTGTTTAGAACTGGAAAGATACTTCAGTAATTCTCATCAGCTTGGACATCTCTTTAGTAACTTCCTTCACACTATCACAGATCTTGCAGATATCCTTTTTATTTCCTCTGTCAGCATCAAGAGGTAGGGCACATATACCATGAGAAGATAAGTTTTCGTCTGTCTTCTATGATCCAAATTATTTTTCGTTCTCCTTTACAGCATGGCCAAGAGACATATCCTGTTGGTAACCTATTCCTTTTCCGTTATGCCCACGTTTAAAAATATTATTAGATTTTGGCAGTAAGAAATTCAGTCAACATTTAGCTTCCCAAACTTGCTCTCACACAGGAGAAAAAAAAAAAGGAAGGAAAAGATACCTTTGATTTTAGATTATCTACAGACTCAAAAAGGACTTAATTAAACAAACGGTTGGAACTGCAACTTGGGAACAAGGGACATAGTACAGGTGGGTAAAAAAAAAGACTTCCCATTGGAACAGGCACATGAGGATTCAGTGTAATAGCATTTGTTCAAATAATAATACAATAGTATCAATAATTCTTATTATTCCAGCTTTAAGACCAGTGCCGTTCTTGCAAGTGTCAGTGTCCAGATTTCCTGTGACTTCAGTTCTAGGAGTAAATTCACTGCTTAATATTTGCAACTGTAGATCCAAATAGTTTAACAAACATACCTTATGTCCTTCACGACCTGTGCAAATTCTGAGACTGCGCTGTGCCCAAATATTTGCCTACAGAGTGTTGTGGACTACCTACAGGTTACTCATCAGTTGAGGCAGCTGGCTGAGGGAATCTTTTGGGTTGCTTTCCACTTGGTTTGTAAGGGAAGCAGCAAGGGAACCCCTGCAGCGAGCGTATATGGCTGTTCTGGTTTATCATGGCATTTCCAAGAGAAAAAAGAATGACACTATACCACCAGTCATCTAATTGTGTGATTGTATTATCAACAGCTACAAAATCTGTAACATTGACATTATAGCAAGGGGCAAAGCTGCGGTTAAGTGAGATTTGATCAGATCTTGCACACTGCCATAGGGCAGTACTGATTCTTGCAGTGTTTCCCACATCCTTGCATTGTACCTTGATGTTAATAGGACAGGGCCGTCTTTTCTTCTCTGCTGGCCTACCCGCATCAGCCACTCTTTATAGGCTTCTAGGAGCTATGCAGAATTAATTTCTTTCATCCAGTAAGAGGCTTTATCACATCTGCCATGGACAGTTAATCCTCACTTTGCATTTCCTCCCACACATTGCAGTTTCCAAATTGCCTCAATCTAGTTTGTTATCACTGAGTGAGTGCAAGTATCACATTTTTTTAGGGGGTCAGCTTTGTCTAAATTCCTAGCCTAGCAACTATCTTGCCAGTTTTTTTGGCCTATAATACTATCCAAATAATAGTGCCTCCCACAAATTATGTGAAGTGCATTGTAATTTGTAATGTACTGCTGAAGAATATCTGGGACACTCCCTCTACATAGAGGACTAAAGAGCCTGTCTACCGAAACATGCTCTATAATGTCTCTTCTTACATGTTTGGGGAGACCTAAATTTAGATCATGTAGCAGATGTACAGCTGATCAGATGTTTGAGAAGAGCCTTGGAGGTCCTTTGGATAGCAAGGAAAAGATCACAGACTCCGAAAAAATTCAAATGTCTTACAACTTCCTTTCAGCCCAAAAGTGAGGCAATGGCAGAAGGTGGGACGTAAGTCAGACGAATTGTTTTTGCAGGCTGATTTCAGCCAGCTATCTGTAGCCATTCTAGCTTCACAAAATCAACCCACAAAGTGCAGCTCAGCTCCTACTGAATCACCAAGCTGTCCCTTCTCAATTACCCTCTGGATGACATTCAGTCCTACATACTTATTTCCACTGTCATTTTATTTTTATCACTGGTTGCTACAACACTGAGTGCACACGCACTGTTGCTAAGATCTCTGGTATGTGACACTTATCAGGATACAATATTCTACAAAACAAAATTAAAGATGCCCATCAGAAAATACAGTGTTCATAAATCATCAATGTAGGCTGAGAGTATAGACCCACAAACACAGATTATCTAATAGATGGAGAGAAGAGAGAGAACTGATGGTTTGGAGAGCCCATAATGAGTGTTGCACTGCTGAAATGCAAGAAGCTCTCTAGAAATTAATTATGATTGCATTGCCCCCTGTGTCCTGATTTTGTAGCTAAATGACTCTGGACTATTCGTGAACTTGCATATACACTCTAAGTGTCCTTATTTTCTAGTCAGAATGACAACTTCTGTTAGTCCCCTCCAAATTCTTAAGTTGTTAGGTATCAAAATAATTAGCAAATTATAAAACACATCAAACTCTTTAAAGAATTTTAATTAAATATTCAACATAAAAGGGTTTTGTCTTGCCTTGATGTACAAGCTAAACTCCAATTAGCATTAATAGAATTTACATGCATTCGATGAAGAGAAAATGGGACCATAGCTGGGGGGGGTGAATTGAAAGAAAAAAAAATCCTTAATTATAAATAAGTTTTACATTAATAGATGTTACAGATATTCCATGGAAAAATCAAAATTTGAAATTCATAATTTTTTTCCTTTGCATAAACTATTTTAAATGACTTACTTTGGTAAGAGTAGCTTGTTTCTAATTTTTTTTGTATATTTATATGTTTTGTAGTACCTATAGTTCTTATCTAGATAGAATCTTTGTTATTTTTGGTGCTGTATAAATATATAATGAAATTATTGTCCCAAAGACATTGCAGTTATTTATAGCCCAAGCAATCCCTAAAGATCTCTAGAACATTGAGTTCCTACGTAAGTAAAGTATTTTTTATTGATTCCTTATAAGCTCCAGTGAAATATTAAATAAAATATTTTTCCTTACTGGAACTGAATAATAAACAGGGGCAAATGTTAGTGATTAACCCATATAATTACTGTTACTAACATTGCCTTGGATAATCCTATATAGAGGGGGTAACAGCTATCACTTGGCTCGAGGATTTATATTATGCGTTAAAAGTTAAATTTAATGCTAATAGCAGAACAAATCAAGTTATTCTAATTGTTAGTTAAATAAGTATATTTATTCTTGCGATATTTCAATTCTATCCTGCAAGAAAAAAAAAATCTTTTTCATCTAATTAATGACGAGTTGAAGCAGTGCTAATTCTCAACTAATTTCAAGACTAGCAAGAATCTGTAGTATATTTTCCAGGATGTGACAAAGCAAGATTCTGGCCCTGGACAATTCAAAGCAGGAATTTTTATCATTTGAAAATAAACTTTTCATGACTGGAATAAAAATCTTGTAGAAATGGAATATGTCTTAATATTAAAAATTAATTTCCAGTAGGTGGTCACTAAAATGACACTTTACTACTATAATAAGGGATACTTTTATTTTTTAATACCAGATGGAACAATCATTCTTTAATTTTTGAAATGAAGATATTGTAATGCTGCTATGGTTAATGTTGCTGTTTGCGTGTGTTTGCACCGATTTACCAAATCTATGCAAGGGCTTCTAGCCTGGACCCATAATCTGTATGGGCTAATGTATCTGTTAACCGTGCAGCTTACCACAGTGGAAAATGTATAGATGATTCCACTTTGATTTTTGTATAAAAGGGTGGTATGGTGGTTTGATCTCTTTGGCATGGCTTATTAATTAATGTCCAGTGGATGAGATGCAAATAAGAGTGATTTGTAACTAGCAGCATGGGCTGCCTGGGAGCGCTGGGGAGGCGCCAGCCCCGAGGGAGGTCGTGCTGGGGCGGCCCGTGCTCCGGCACCAGCTCCTGCCTCACTGCTGGGAGGCTGCCGAGCTGCCAGCGTCCGAGCTGCCAACATCTGGTAGCAGGAGCAACAAAGAGGCAGTTCAGTGATCCCTGTCTACCACGTGAGAACCAGTAATATATTACACCTTTAAATCCATGTTTCTCTATGGATTATAGAGCTTTAGAAGATTATAGACAGAACAACAACAAAAAACGTGATTTATTTACTGCCAGCCACCAGATCAGTCAGTGATGGGAGGTGGTCCGACGGGATGTGGAGTCAGGGAAGCCAGCAATGACTGAGGTCCCGTTTTGAGCAGCTTTGTTCTGTACAAAACCCATTCCTGTTGTTCAAAAGCTTTTAATATTGGACATGGAAAAACTGGTCAGTAAAATCTTTACAAATGCAGTTGAACTGAGCTTCTAAAATATTTGTATTCATGTGTCCCTGCTGCTGGTTGCTAACCAGAATCAAGAGAAGCTAATTTGCCCTGTATTTGTTGGGGACAGAGAGTAGTACATGTAAAGTAAAAAGGTCCACACAACATTGCTGATTAGCAGCCAGATTTTTTCTGCATTTTGCTTATGTTATTAATCAATCCTCGCACTAATTAATCAGACTGCAAAATTCATATTGATGCTGTTGTAACTAAAGTTTTCCTCCCAGGTGTGCATAACTCAGTGTTGTGAGGCTTGGCCATTTCTTGTTTTTGTCTCATTTGATGGAAGGACGGGATGACTTACATATTTATTTAACATTTTTTTTGGAAATGTTTCTCACACTGTGAATGTATATGTATTTAAATGGATATATAGATGGTGAAATGCAAGTTAAATCGAGCATTTTTTTTCTTTTTTAATAAATTGGACCTAAATAAGTGGGATGTGAAGATTTCCTTTCAGTACTGTATGGCTAATGAATCTATGTGGTTGTCAGTTTTCAGCATAGCTATTGAAATCAAAGCTTGCTAGCTGACCCTGCTTACAGGAACTTCAAGTTGTGCTCAGTTTTAAAAGTCAAAACTTCAAAAACTCGATGGGAGGATGAACAAAAAGTATTTCAAAAAAGGTTTTTCAGAAAATGGATTCATAACCAGAGGTACTACAGAAACTTTTTACACTTTTACAAAAAGCTGTACTTAAATAACAGTTATCAGGAAAACAAGCTGAAATAAAAAAAATGAAGAAAAAGAGAAAGAAATTGGTTTTGGGTCAGAGAAGAGAAAGTATTATCTAATCCTCTTGATCTTTTAGGATAGCTGCTGGAATTGCCAGTGCAGTTTTTACCCCCTTCTCTAAGCAGCAATTGCAGAGTTAATTAGTCTCCAATGTTAGCAAGTGGGTGGCATTTACTTTTATAATAATAGGGCTGTCTGTAAAATGGAGGCGGCACAGATCATGACTGTGTACCTTACCTTTTGAAGCAGGAACAGTAAAGACTCTGTAAATGGGTTTAAGCAGAAAGTTAACTAAAAACGTTTTGCTGTGTCCCGAGTATGTCGTTTGTTCTAATTATGGAATGGCAAATATCAAGGAGAAATGATGCTGTGCCGGGGTGGTGGTGGTGACTCAATGTTCACTAGTCACTGTGGAGCAGGCTGTCAGAAAGCGTTTCTTTTTAATCATACTTGGGTGCGACTTTTCTGACTCACTACGTCTTGTAAATGAAGAAAGAAACATGAGCTATATTCATAAGTGCCATGTTATTTAATTCCYGCAGTGTCTGCAGTATTCGCTCAGTTATTGAGCCCTCTAAAGTGTTAGGCCCTTGCTTGGCCTTTGGTAGTAATGCAAAACAAAGTCAGTGGTATTGCAAATGTAACTGAGGTAGCAAATGAGACACTTGAGTAATAATAATAGTAAAGGTAGTAGTTATAGTAACAGAAGTGAAATCTTATCTATGGCTCCTTTACATAGGTTTCAAACAAATAGAGAAGCACATGCAGAATCCTAAAAAAGACTTTTAACAGAAGACTTACCTTAAAAATAATTTTCACCTGGTTCCATTGTGAACACTTGGATAACTGAGCAAGGAAAACATATATAACTTGACGCCCACTTAGCAAATATTACATGTTCTTTGCTTCGAAGAACGCCATTTGCTTTTGTATCAGCGTTAGCTGCTTTTGAAAGAAACTTGATTGTTGCCTCATTTCCTTTTTACATCAGAAAATGAGAATTATAATTCTATGGTAGTCATTTGTTGCAACATAACCTATCCAGGTGTAATTTGGGTTGTCTGTATGCACAGTTTTACTGGCAGCTGTCATCCGGCCATTCACCCGGGGAGCGGGCACGTGCCCCCAAGCAGAGGCGCCCGCAGCGCCGAGCTCCCCACGCTGCTGGCCAGGGCCTCGCAATTGGCTTCGCGACTGCTTTGTGGGGTCCTTCATAGAGTAATGGGGAATGTTTTTTGTTTATATGTCAGAAACTACCGATCATTTTGCCACAGAATTGTCATAGGTGATGCATGAATTACACTTAGCTCTGCTTTGGAAACCTGGCTAGATTTTTACCTTGGTGTTTTAAACAAAACGGCTCAGTTAGCTAAGTGTACCTCTACAGGGAGGAGACAGTCGATGTCTGAGTCTTAATTGTTAGGGATTTCTTTAAAATTTTCTCTTGTGTACCTTACTAGTTCTTTTTAACAACCTATTCCTTTTTTACACAATGTCCCCTCCATTTTACTTGGAAATACTATTTTTGTCCAAATTTCAAACTGTGGTTCGTAATGGCCAATGTGCTGGAAGACTTCTTTRGAACAAGTATTTAAGCAATTTATTTCATTTTGCAAATTGAGCATATAGATGGAAACTGCAGAACAGATGGAAAAAATTATTACAGATTTGTAAATAGTGCAATCAAAGACATAGCTATTTGATGGTTGGCAAGATTTTGGCTGTTCTTTTTTGTCACTTGAGAGAGCTCTTGCTAAGGATGGGTGAACTGGTTTTAAAAGAGAGTGAAGAACCAGCATAAATAAGATTCTTTGTAATTTCTCATAATTTATTTTCTTGTTTTGTTGCCTATTGTCTATTATCTTCTGTTGCAGCTCACTGTAGTGTTTGATAATAGGTGGCAGCATGGCAAAATATAGACCAAGTCAAGGAATGGTGCAATTTAGCCGGGCCCTTTTACTACAGCTGATGATCCAGCTCTGAGGATCTTTGGTCCATTTTCTGTTTCCCTTTATTTTTCCCCTGTCTCTGAACTGTGCTCCTGGTGAACACTGTGGAGGCTGCTCTTTTGAGACTTCCCTTCTGCACTATGGGCTGTTGGGTTTCTGGTTTTTATTTTGTTTTCCAGTAATATAGGGCAAATAAGTTTAGATATGGCTGATATAGGGCTATAAATATGTATATATGCATATAGCTATTTATTTAAAAAAAAAAAAGGGAGCAGTATTTTAGCCTAGGGCCAGAGTAGCATACTGAGCAGAACCTGAAAGCAGGTAATATAAATTAGTCTTAAATTTATTTTAAACTCTTTAAGATTGTACATTTTTTAAAAATTGGATTGAGCTTTGAATACTGACTCTTCCTAATTGTCTGCCGGTAATTTCCATACTGCGCTTAATTTACAGTTAAAGGATATTTTAGTTTCTAATGTCCAGCTTTATTAGACTCACTTTAGGATCAAAAATTCAATCTGTATTATTTTGTTTTTATGAGTTACTATCAATAATCATTATTTTCCAGTTTAGCTGTGGAGCTGCATTGTTTTCTGGTCTCAGGCACCTTCTATCAATGTTTATTCTTTAATGAAAAAGCACAGATGTAATTAACAGGGATTTAAGAAAAATAATTATACAGCTCACATGCACTCACGTGCGCACACGCTCACATAAGCCAGCTCTCAGCAACATTGATTTTACAGACCTAAAAGCAATAATATGTAGCAGCAATCTGCTTGCAGACTGGGCAAGCAAATATGACAGAAAAGGGGTTGATCCCAAGTCCTAACAAACCCAGGAAAAGATTAACAATGATTGATAGTGTTGGATCAGGGCAGAGAGAAAATTCTTTGAGTTGAGCAGGTATCTTTATGCATGTCCACTTCCAAACACAGGTTTGATTATTAAACATATCCTTATTTAGTGTTTCAAAATAATAAAGTGCATACTACCGCCTTAACAAGGATGGCATTTCACAATACTGTGTAGTATGTTGTGTAGGATAAAGTTATGCTGTATTTAACCTGTGTATTTAGATCTTCGAATAATGTGGATAGCACAAAGTTTCAATTGTATAACAGTACAAATGGGCTTGCTTTGTTTTTTTCTAGCAGTACTCCTTGCAGTTCAGTTTGTCTGCTGTGCTTGTGATTATTCTACTGAAAAGAACAATAAACTGGCCAATAAAGAACAATAAAAGACATTTAATAGTGGTACCACAGTATGATGATAGACTGGAGGCTACTAATATAAGATGCCTGAAGAACGAGGTTGAGCTGTTGTAGCCAAGCAATTTAAGAAACACACTGCTGGTCAAGTGCATTTATAGATGTGCAACCTGCCAGCTCTGATTTTTTTTCAAAATGAATTGTGACCGTAGTATACCTTAAGTGAATGTCTGCTTGTGGATGAAAACTGTTCTTCCTAAACAACTAGAAAAAAGCTGATGTTCACTTTGGAAAATCAGATTATTTTATATAGATTCAAGGTAATAGAACTGTGAAAATATTCCAGTTACTGGGATACATATACCATATGTACAGAATAGGTGGAGGGGTTGGGTTTTGACCTCTGTTAAAGGACTCTTAACTACAGTCTGGAGCTTTACTGCATAACCTGCAGTCTTTTCCCACTCAGAGTGAAATTTTTTCATGGACAAATGAAGAAGGTATGGCAGATTGAGGTGAAATTCAGCTCAGAAGAGGTGGTTGTTCTTTACAATTTCCTTTATGTGTTATTTTTGTAGTGTAAACAACTATAAATTGAAAATAGGTTCAAAAATTCTTGCAGATCTTATGCTATTGAAAAAGAGAAGTTTTTGTTTTGGTTCTGGCGCTGTGTTTGAGAGAGAGGCCAAAGCAGCAGCAGTGGAGTGTTATTAGCTTTGTTTTCTGAGGAAAGAGTTTTGATTCTCAGTTTGTAGCAGAGCATCAGAGGTCAAAGCAAAGCGTTCTGTGCCTAGACATGTCTGAGCTGCCTTCCCCCTCTCCCTGCACCACCATTCCCTTCTCCGAGACCTCTGCGTCAGCAAGCTCCCCTGCCTCTGCTCCGCCGCGGTTTCCCCTTGTGCCTGGGGGTGACCGGTGAGGAGGACGGCAAGGGGCCAGGCGCAGAGCTTGCCCTGCGTCTGGGGAGGCCAGGTTTAGAAGCTTCTACGAGCCTTAGCTAAATGCCCTCATCAGTTATTTATAGTTTTTTAAAGGCTCTTCAAATAGAACTATCTTTTGGAAGAAGGGATTAGAACAGAAAAATAGTTTTGATTACCAGAATCAAACATTTTGCACTGTTTTCAAGAAAAATGTGGTGCTTTCAAAGAAAAAATATAGTTATCTTGTCTATTAGATTTTTTTCACAGGGAAAAAATCATCTTCTGCCCAACTTTACTTGTAGTGCAGACTTGATGATAGCTTTTGGAATACAGCCATCCAAATACATTTCAAAGAAAAACAAGTAAAACAATTTATGACTTTTTTTAGCAGATTGGCCTTCCTCCATTGTTCAGTTCATTCCAGTACTCTAGTGTGTTTTAAATAAAAGTGTTAGCCCATGTATTATGTGAAAGCTGTTCATTTTTACTAATTTTGGTACTTGACTTGTCATCTACGTTATGTAGCAGTTCCTTTGTTCCCATCCTGGGTAACTGAGGCTTCTTATTATGGAAAACAACAAATACTTAATCCTTACGCTCCTAGACTTCTTAACATATAACAAATTGTATTAACCTGTACATTAGTTATACAAATGCAAATCAATTGTCAAATCCAGGTGAACAATAAATAACAGTAATCCGTAGTGTTATGCATTAAAATATTTGCAAATTATGCTTTAATATTTGATAGGTCATAATCACTAATGTTAGATGGCTAAAGTAACTCACTGATAAATTCTTTTAAGAGTGAAGAAGGTTTATATCTTTACATTGTATAGTCTCAAAAGTCCAGAAAGAAAAATAATATTTCCTAATATTCATTAGCACTGAGTATCTTGGCATCACTCATGTTTCATCTTGAAGATGATTACTTCTTTTTTTTCCCCAAATTTCTTTCTATTTCTCACTGCATTCTGTTTGTCTTCACTTTATCTATTGACTTTTAATATCAGAGTTTACCTAGCCTCTGCCTATGGCATTGGAAAGACCAGTATAGTCAGCAGGCACTGTACTGCTCGCAGTGACTCAATTACAATTAAGAATACATCTCCTAAGAAGGGTGAAGTTATGGGGAACTTCTTGAGTGATTTATATGGTTTTTGAAAGACAACTCTATAGGAGTAGTAGAAATGACTGCCAATAAAATGCTATGTATGGCATACTGAAACAGAAGACATGGCTATCTAAGTGATGCACAGCTCTATTTTGATCTCTGCTAGTTTGCTTTTTTTTTTTTTTTTTTTTTTTTTTGAGAGAGGGTGAAAAAGTTTATTAAAAAATATTGACTTTCCAGGTATACATTTTTCCATCAGGTGCTATAGGATCATAAATCAGAAGTTTTTGATTCACCCTTTTGTGGCAGAGAGACAAAATACCTGACATGAATTGGCTGAAATTCAGATTTAGATCACTGTGGATTCTCCTATATTGAAAAATTCACAAACTACACAGTCACAGTAACTTTTAGGTCCCTCTGCATTCCCTGTGACAAGAAGAGGGAATATGTGTCCAGAGTATCTAAAACCCCATTGACATATTTCAGTCCATCATCTATTTGTTCAGCTGCTCACACTTCACCTGTTCACACTTACAGACAGAAAAATTACAGCAGTAACAATAACAACAAAAACCTTAAAAAAAATGGAAAGAAACTGAAGGAGGCAGTAGAAATATGGGATTGATTTTCTGTTCTTTAGAAATCAGAAACAAGAATTTGCAAATATTTATTTGAATTCTGGGTGGCTGCTTGCTCTCATCATATCTTGACATTCATATTGTCAAACAGTCAAGTATCTTCAAGTATTCAAATATCCATATGTGTTGTTGGGAAATGGCATACCATACAGTGGTATTTTCACAGGTGAGTAGATTTTTTTTGTATGTGTGTGCATACACAGTGTTGTCTTTCTGTGCCATTCATCACATCATTATCTTATCAGGGACTAGAAAATATACTACCCGGCCAGAGTGCGTATCACATCAGAAATGGTCCGTAAGCATCATGACAAGCTTCTGGACAACCCGTAATTTTATTTTAGGCCACGCAAAATATTTGCCAAATGATTAGAAATGATAACTAAGGTTAATAAAATGGATCATTTAGAAACAGTGAAATGATAATTGGCATACCTAATAATCGAACCAACTTGTAATGCTTCCTTTCCTGCATCAGTTTCTGTTATGAGAGTTTCTTTTATATTTCTTTGCATATAATTTGTTTGAACTCAAGCATTACATCAGCTTATCTGTGGAGCATAAGGATGGACACAAATGGACAAGGAAATTCTAGCCCCAAACAGAAGTTTGGGTGACCTTGGTGCCGCCGGTCAGCTTGGCATTTGCTGCCGCGGCTGTGGCAGGAGCTTGGACCCCAGGGCCAGCAGAGCCCGAAAGCACGATGCTTCCCCCTCCCCGGGGACCCTGCCTATGGGGCTGCAACCCATTACACCTCTGTCCTCCAGCTTCAACTTTTCTTTCCCCAGAAAGGCAGATCAGTTATTATTTTGAGTTGAATGGGAAGTGGCAAAGCAGGCTTACCAAATCCTGCATAATTTGCTTTTCTTGTTGTCCACTCTGTATATGAGGTAGTTCTTCTTTCCCATTCACAGATTTGCATCTCACCACTTTGTGAGAGAGCAGCAACTCTGTGTTCGTCTGCAGTTCCAAAATGTCAAGAAAGCAGCATCTTCTGTTGTATGTAACTTTTTTTTTTAATTGTAGTGCTTTTTGCGGGAATATCCTCTTCTCTTCTTATGCCCATTCCCCTTGTAATAAAGACATGCTACTAAGAGCCATTTCCCTCAGAAAAGGAGAAAATGTCATCAGCTCTGTGAAATTTGCTGTAACACTGTTTTGGGTTTTTTCTTTTTGAATTTTGAGGGGTTTTTTTGGTGGAAGAGGTTAGGATATTGTTGCAAGCAACAGGATAAAACCCTGAGAGATATTACAATTGTATCAAATGGATGTAAGAGTATCATATGACATGCAGTTTGCAACATGTCCTTCATACCCTCTTTTTCCTTGTGCATGACTTCTTTGTAGAAGAAAGATATTTTTCCATGCTTAAGTGTAGACGCATGTTGCTTAGCAAACAGCTGTCACACTTAAACATGTTTCATGCAGAGCCCAGCCGTGCTGAAGGGGCAAGGATGGAGCAGACTGTGCGGACATGCTTGTGGTGAAGTCTGGTGATGCAGACCAATCTCCCATGAAAGGGAGATTAGGGGAAAGGGAAGGATGGAAGGGAAATTAAATGGCTGGTCTTTACACAGCAGCGTATGTAGAAATCCCAGTGTGCCAGCTTTGCCCTGCGTGCATCTGACTCAACATGGGGATGGCAACACACTGCTGGGGGGTTCTCCTTAAAACTTTGATGCTAGATGTGCTGCATTACCCTCGCTGGGACTGAAGCTACAGCATTAAATAGCTTAGCCCGTAAGAAGCTGAGGCCAGAGCTGAGGCTCCTATAACCTCTCTTAACTCTATGAATACAATGGCATTGTGCCAGTTTGGACCTGTTAAACATCAGGTTGAAGGAGTGCTTTCTAATTCCCTTAGAAATCACGCATAAATTGTCTTCCTAATATATTTAGTAAGTATGTTTTTGTCACATTGAGTGTAAAAGTTTCAGTTTCTGTTTAGTACCCAATGTGATAGTCTCTCTCTGTCTCTCTCCCCCTTTTTTACACACAAGAAAAACATGTAGCTGTAATTTTTGTAAACATTAATGATGTAAATGTTAGTGGTATAAATTACATGCATATGTTGACTTATTCTGTCACCTAATTTTCAAGACAAACCTCTTGAACAGCATCCCAGAGGATGCATTTCTGCTTTTATCTTCCAGCAATCAAGCAAAAATATGTATTTTGCAAGCTTAGTACACAGACAAATGTGTAGATTAAACTGTAATTTGCATGTTATTATCTAAGTGTGTTGCTTCTGACTTTAATGACTTAATATTTTAATACTATTATTTCATTGTGTTTGGAGCCTATTATCAAGAATGACATTAACGTTGATGGTACATTGTCTTGCTGATATTGTCTTTTGGTCCTTTGGCACCAAAGCTTTTCCATCTTATCATAATAAGAGTTGACCTAGGAATATCTGAGAGAAAAAGGAGAAAAAAAAAAAAAGCTTACTATGCTTTTTTTTTTTTACAGTTCGCCTAAGGTTTTTGGTTTGGGTCATCCTCCTGTGTGGTCATTATAGTGCCATTGATTTCACTTGTGCTGCCCTGACTTGCACCACCTACAGAAGTGCTTTGCTTATTACCGTAATGTACTTTAATCCTTTATGGGGGTAAAGTCTTACTAATCTTACTTTTGAATCAATATTTATGTTGAAATATATGCTCAAATAGAAGTAGACATAAATATAAAAGTATTTCATCTCCTTAGAATTGTATATTCTGTCAATAAAGTCTCATAATTGTATTGCTTTTAATGGCTGTGATCACACTTGTATTTTTTCTCTTTATATGCATGCTTGACAACCTGACTGAATAATGGGGAGATTTGATCTAACTGCTGTTTAAATTGCATATTCAGAAATAGGTACAGAGTGTTTGCCAATCTGTAACACATTAGCTAAAATTTTCATAAAACTTTGGTTAATTCAAGCATTCAGTTTCAGCTGGAAAAGCAGCTAACAAATTGTGTTGTATTATTAGGTTAAATAAAAGTGGGAGGAAATCTACTATATGTGAAATAGTAGACTCTTAGTCTAATTTTTAAGTTTTTTTCCGTATTAGAATTAAATGTACACACACATACATATTCATTTTTTTCTCTGAATAAAGCATCTCAGTGGTGTCTGTGAAAATCTGTGGTACCTTGAACACATGGGTTTGGACAACCCTTGCAATGGTGCTGGCAGCCCGCAGCAGCCTGCTGGCAGGACATGTGGCTGTTCAGTCCCAGCACCAGCCTCGAGTGCCACAGCTGGTTGCATCTGGTGTGGAGAAACAGGTGATTTTAGCCAAAAGTAGTGGAAGTGAGAAAGCTAGTGGTGCTCTCTGCTCCTCACCAGAAGCGTGAAGGTGAGTATTACTGTGCTGAGTTCTCAAAATATTCTCTTGTCCAAGTAAAGCAATAGGAGTTTAAAATTAACTTCATCAGAGCTTGTTTTTTTGCCTGTGGCTGTGAAAATTTTGCCTACCTCTTCTGTCTTTTTAGAAATTTGGGAAGAAAAAGTTTACATCTGCAACAGAAATAATATAAATTTTAAATAACTGTTACAGCGCTGTTCTCTGTAACTGCAGACTAGAATTTCAATGCTAATATCTTTGAATATAATGAACTTCTGTCTGTTATTTTGCTCTCAGATTGATGCTTAGTTCCAGGTATCCAGTAGGGCAGAAAAATAACTTATCAGCATTCATTAGATATGTGAAACTCACTGGAATATTTCCTGTTGCCTGTGAAAGTTACTTTCGAAACTGGGAAAGAATGCATGAAAGGAGAGAAGGCAAAACAGAATTGAAATTGGATAAGGAGCCTTTCACATAGGGGTTATTAGTTATCAAAAGCTATTCTTACATGATGGCTCACTGGTATTCTTAATCTAATACTGCATGTGGGTGATCTCATCATTGCTTCTTAGTTAATAATTTAACAGCAGTCACATTTCTCATTTTTAAGACAGCTACCAGTGCTGGGACCTGTTTTTTCTTTGTTTAGTTTCACATTTTTTTGTCATGTATTTCACCCAAGAAAGGAAACACTCTTTTTTAGGACTGTGTATTCAGTTTTAGACCCCTTTCCCTCATAAAATTAGGCTGCCCGTGAGGAACAGCCCCAAGAAACAGGGGGCCACAGAGTCTTTCCCTCTGTGATTTTTGCCTCCCAGCAACTAGTCACAGGGGATATAAGAACAAGAATCGGTGCATTACTGATTTCTGTTTTGTTCCAGAGATGCTCTTAAGCATAGGTGAGCTGCCACCCCTTCCTCAGTCTATAATTGTGCTTTATTGCAATCTGTTTTAACTGAAGATGATGTTGATTTGGTTGATCCAAATCAGGATGGATATTTTTCCCCATGTGGCCTCACTGGCAGGAGCCCTGTGTTTTTTTTCCTCACTCACCTCATAGCAGCGCTGAGGTAAAATTAGATTAAACGATTGCAGCCATCAAAAATGAATAATTGTAACTGGTAGATACATTGCAAATTGTACCTAGAATCAAGAATAAATGAAAAACTGAAAGCCAGATGCCAGAGCTGGATCAGACTTTGGACTTTTTAGACCTTGGCCCATGATCTACCCTTCTCATGTAGGTCCAAAACCAGAATTTTGTGCACAAGGGCTACTTCTAAGGGGCTAGGGGAGTATATTGTTTTGAAGCTGTCATGTTTCTTGTAACTTGTAGACATCCGGAGAGTAACATCTACATTTTCTATAACTTTTCAAGTATTTTCCTTGATAACTAAACAAGAAATAAACACCCTGACCCCCAAGTACCCTCCACCCCCATGTGTATCTTTGACAAACACGAGGCTGACAGGCTTAAAGAAGAAAGTGTGCTATTATTTTGCAAGATACTACTACAGTGCTAGTTAAAAATGCTTCCCAGTATTGATCAGTGTGTGGAAACAAACAGAGAGATGGCTTTCTTAATTTAATTTTTGAATTTACTGTATGAATTCAATCAATAATGTGATAAAGAGGCAGGGAAAGTTTGACTCACCCAAGAGTGAAGAAAAAAGCCCATGAAGAATCTAATTTGCCAGGCTCAGCTCAGGTTAGAGGAGCTCTAGATGGAGCAGGCACTTTAGGCAGTTCACTGAATCTGGACTTCTAATGTATCAAGGTTTTTAAGGTATTTCAGGATTTTGTCTTTTTTAGAGATTTCCAAACCTCAGAAATGAAGTAAAAAGTCTTCATGTTTCTCCCTACTCCTGAAGCAATTTTCTAAACTGACATTTATTTGAACTGAAAAATTTCTTAAATTGAAAAAAAAATCATAAACCAGATCAATTTGAAAAGTTAAATTGGTATTGATTCCTAAGGTAAATTCTGTAATTTAACAAAATATCTGTATTAGACTTCATTTAAATACCAGAGATAAATTAGAAGTGCTTACCTGTTGGCGCTTTTCCTGTGAGAAGTCCTCCAGAATTATGACTTCTAAGGAATTTTAGAATTATTTTGGCTTCCTGGTTGAAGTGGATATTGCAGGGTTGGATGTGCTGTTTCAAAAAATTTTAGGAAGGCACAGGGAGCTCTCTCTTCATGGTGTCCCACACATACAAAGGAAAGTATAGTAGGTGAATATTTTGTTTACGGGATGGCTTTAGCTTAAAGGAGCCCATTTCTACCACTGTTATTCAGCCTTTGTTGTGGATTAATTCCTCATGCTTACTATTTTTGTGAAATGCGTATTTGTATAGATACCTTTGACTTGGACATAGGAAAAATTACTTGTTTTGTCCATAGAAGTTTTTTTTTAATGTTTTAAGAATTTGTTTGGTTTATGTAAATGTTTAATGCAACTGAACAGAACAAAATGAAACATCAAAGTATTTTCTCTTCAAGGGTAAACAAGAATCATATTCACAGAATCACAGAATCACTGAGGTTGGAAGGGACCTCTGGAGATCATCTAGTCCAACCCCCCTGCTCAAGCAGGGTCAGCTAGAGCACATTGCACAGGATTGCATCCAGGCGCGTTTTGAATATCTCCAGAGAAGGAGACTCCACAACCTCTCTGGGCAACCTGTGCCAGTGCTCTGTCACCCTCACAGGAAAGAAGTTTCTCCTCATATTCAGATGGAAGTGTCTGTGTTTCAGTTTGTGCCTGTTGCCTCTTGTCCTGTCGCTGGGCACCACTGAAGAAGAGTCTGGCCCTCCCTTCTACACCCTCCCTTCAGATGTTTATATGTATTGATAAGACCCCCCCCTCAGGCTTTTCTTCTCCAGGCTGAACAGTCCCAGCTCTCTCAGCCTTTCCTCATAAGAGAGATGCTCCAGTCCCCTAATCATCTTTGTAGCCCTTCGCTGGACTTGCTCCAGTAGTGCCACATCCCTCTTGTACTGGGGAGCCCAGAACTGGACGCAGTACTCCAGATGTGGCCTCACCAGGGCTGAGTAGAGGGGGAGAATCACCTCCCTCGACCTGCTGGCAACACTCTTCCTGATGCACCCCAGGAGACCATTGGCCTTCTGGGCCATAAGGGTTAATGRTTAACCATGCTGGTTCATGGTTAACTTATCTGTCAGCACTCCCAGGTCCTTCTCTGCAGAGCTGCTTTCCAGCAGGTCAACCCCCAGCCTGTACTGGTGCATGGGGTTATTCCTCCCCAGGTGCAGGACCCTGCACTTGCCTTTGTTGAACTTCATGAGGTTCCTCTCCGCCCACCTCTCCAGCCTGTCCAGGACTCTCTGAATGGCAGCACAGCCCTCTGGTGTATCGGCCACTCCTCCCAGTTTTGTATCATCATTCCTATATCAATTTTCTACAAAAGTAAGGAAAATGAATGATCATACAGTTTTCACATAAGAACTGTTTTCTGTCTTCTTTTAGTATATACGAGCCTCTGCAGAGCACGTTTGTTATGTTTCCATGGCTGCAGCGTCTTCTATTTAAAGGGATTATTTAAAGGAAAATTCCTGTCTGAAGTGTTTTCTGATGTCAGGGATCACTTAAGAGTTAACCTGATATTGAAGGAAATTTGTAGCATAGCTGTGAATTCAATTCTAAACAAAATATGAGAACTAGAATTATTTTAGTCTAATGATTTTCAATGATTGGCAGATTTTGCTTTCATTATTATTTTGAATTGAGACATTTCTGGGTGATTTTAGCAGAACAAAATTTGGCCTAATGCAAGTCTAAAGAATAAGTTTCAGATAGTAACAACAAAAGACTACATTTGGATATAGCTAATACAGAAAATAAAAATAACTGAATATGAAAGAAAAACATAATGGAGTTTAGATTTCTTATGGTTATGAAGCATATATGATGGCACCGAAGAATCAGGATCAGTAAATCTGTCTAACTAAATATAGAAGTATAGGAGAAAAATTTCTGAAAAAGGGATGAAGATCAAGACATAAGACACTACAGGTAACCAATTCCTGTCTGATACAGCATAAAATCTGTTTCAAATCATAGTAACCCTGTTTAGGAAACTGTAAACGCCTTGTCAAGATTAATGGCTGATCGCCATTATGCAGTCATGGTAAAGATGTCACTCCAGTTTATGGCAGCAGCAAACAAGTCTWTGTTTTAGGACGTTGAAACATTTGTCTCCATGTAGGATATGGAGACATAATCTATAGAGAATGAAGTGCTGTAGCAGTTCTTTTGTTTTGTTTTTTTTTTCCTTTCCTTTTTTTTATTTTCTACCTTCATTGACTTATTCTTACATTTTATTACTGATCTTTGCTGTGTTGTTTGTATTGTAAATTCACTAATGGTACTAAGTAACTGGGCAAGGAGTATCCCTTCTCTGAGGTGCATAATCTGAACGATGTCGCTCCTATTACCCTCAGAAGCAGTATGGGAAATGCCACCTACTTACGAGAGGCGGGTCCTGAGGTATCAAAATCATAGGTGAGGTGTTGATGAAGAACCAAAATAAATAAGAGATCAGGAACAAATGCCTTCATCAGATAGAAGGATTCTTATTCCAACTGTTGATATCTTTTTATTTTATTGCCTTTACTGTTTTTACCTGCATTCATAATATAGTCACAAGCTAGAAAAAAATGCACATTTTTTGCCTTGTCCTCCACTATTTTTATTTTCATTGCATGTTGAACAGAATTCTTCAATAAGCTGTTCATAATAACATTCAACTCTCTTGTCTAAATGCTTACAGCTAGTTTGGGATCAAGCAATTTATAAAAGCAGTTGAAATTATTGCTTCCCAGGGTCATTACCTTGCATCTGCAAACTTCAGTCAGTTCAGTCCTACTGTTTTCCGACTCTCAGCCAGTTATTTATTTCATGACAGAGTATTAGCTGTTGTCTGGAGTTGAGTCACAAGAGAATAATTTGCCGCTAGTACACTTTCAGCTCTGGAAACTGCATCACAGTATGGAGTTGAGGGAAGAGGGAAACAACAGTTTTACCATTCTCCTTGGACTGTGTTCTCAGTTATTTAGTTTCTGAATAGCCTCCTGAAAGAAGGAAAAAAAAACAGAAAAACTAAAATCTCAGCCAGTGCTAACTGGTGTTGCTCTTTCCATTTGAGCAGGCTTACCCTACTTTACTGTCTGGGGACAGGGCCTGTATATCATATCTTATTTTGCCTTATTTCCTCTGCATGAATTTAGGCAACTTCTGATTTCTCTGAAATGCTGAGCATGCTTTTCACTGTGTTAAGTTTAATAATGTATTTAAATAAAGATAGTCTGACTCAAAAAAGCTGTAGTCACACCATGTTGCTTATATAAGGGAGATGAATCCCATATCTCAACACAAAAGAAAGTCTTATTAGTTTTGTTGAGCCATAGTCTGTAGTGATCCACTCTTCTGCAGGCAGAATAAGCAGTGCAGCAATGAGAATAGTCAACCGTCTCTTCAAAATACAAGGTGGAGTCTGTGAGTGTCTGTTCTAGCCATTGGATGAAAACATATGTGAGTGAAGAGTCTCTGCTCCAATTTGGGCTCTGCAGTTCTTTCCTGTGGATGCATAATCACTATTAGCTCAGGGATCCACCTAAATCTCCTGCCTCTTGTATTCACGTGATTAAAAAACACAGTTGCCTATAACAAGTGAACAGAGGAGTGGTATGATCAGTAAACACCTTCATCTAGTTGACTGAGTGCCTATTTGCTGCTAGGTTGACAGTTTTTTCTTACAAGTCTAAAGTCAGGTTGATTTCAGGATTCATGTCAAGATGCTTTAACTATTCTTCTAACCATTCTTCTCTCCGTCTTTCTCCCTCATATTGTCTGGAGCTTTCTTGTACTTGAAGCTCTTGAAAAAGTACATCTGGGTATTTCATATTACTCAAGCAGTTATTGTAATAAGCTCTCATTTCATGACTAGACATTGTGATTCTTAATTTTCTATAGTTCAAAACGATTTTCATAGTGATACCTAAAAGTATTCCCCTGGCAATATATTTACTATTTATTGCTTCAGAGTACTTTCTTAGCCCAGAACTTCAAAGCTCAGGTCAGAAATGGAAGCACACGAGTGGTGACCATGCTCATAATCTAGCTTTATCCCTGAGGCCGGACAGCCAGATGCAAGGGGAATCTCCAAGCTGCCTCACAGGCTTTCTTTTCTTTTAGTCTGTGCCTTGGTATCTTGTAATGGTTAATGCTTTTCCTGTGAAGCCATTTGTCTAAGGGATTTCATTACAGCAAAGCTTTAGTAGTATCTATGTTGAGACTCCTAGAGTCTCATCTATTTCAGATCCAATTCTTTTATCAAGTGTTGTGATACTTTAAAAGGTTGTTTTATGAAGCTGCTCTGTTGGTTATACTTTTTCAGTCAAATGATGCCAGGAAATACTGCTTATAAGGTCAGACCATTCGTGTCCAGAAGTGGAAACTTTTTTTTTCGAAGTGCTGATATCCCAGTATAAAGCTTATGTTCAGGCTATCTAGAAAGTTCATAGTCCAGTATGCTTTCATCTAACCAGTTGGACACTCCTGTACATGAGAATCCTGCCCTGCTAAGGGCTTTTGGAAAGTGCCAGGCTAGAGCTCTGGAAGGAAGCTGAGGATCCTTTGGTCCTGCTAGGAGATTTCTCAAGTCTTCCCCTTCTGAAGATTCATGGTTAATTGACAGTCTTTGAAATTGAAGTTCTGCAAATTGCAGATTACAAACCTATGTTAAAATGTGTGAAGTAGAAAACAAAAGCTGAACTCAATGAGCTAACCTAGCCTACTTTAGCAGTTAAAAACTAGTGACTGCACCAATTTGTCTGGAGATCAGTAAAAGTGTAATGTGTTGGTAAACAGGAGTCTGACTTAATCATGCATTTAGGATTCTTGAACTGAACTTCATTTAAGAATCACTGAACTGCAGCGAGCTATGGAACAGATGCTGTTTTCATATTATGGCCTGAAATTTTGAATGACTAATATGAGAATCTTTGAAAGGTGAGACTTTCCAGAAGCACCAATTTAAGGTATTTAAGTGATTTTGAAAATTGCTCCTTATTTTGGAAAAAGTACATCTGGGTGTTTCTACTTCTTAAGCAGTTATTATAGTAAGCTAAACACCATGAAGTACAATGTGTAAACACACATGGTACATGTGGTAAACTTCTTTTTGTTAAAGACATTCCTACTTATCTGTTAGCACTGTATCTATTTGCAGCTGTAGGATAAAGCAAGACTTGATCTAAAACCTGCTTGTTTAGTTATACCTAACTCCTCTCCTCCCTGTACAGCTGAATAGCCAAGTTGTATAACAGATAGATATGTGGTGCCATCATCCTATACCGTTAGGCTGAAAATAGTCCATAAACGCTAAACCCAGTCTGAGATGATGGAGTAGATTTAAAAAATCAGAGCTCCATGGGCCTTATCCTTATCCATTTTTCTTTTTGATGTTTTACTTCATTTGTTAGTAACCGTCCTCACTTGCACATCATGTTTGTACCTCCGAGGAACGGGATTCCTCCTCACAGCACCTGGCAGAGCCTGCTGGCATGGTGGTGCTGCCCTGCCACCACTGAAGACAGACAAGGAAATACTATACCCCTTCCAGATAAAAATTGTTGTAGAATTAAAACAAAAACAGAGATTAAGGAGGCGTAAGGGACGATGTAAACATAAATGGTTTCCAGAAGGGCATGTTTAAAGAAGGCATTTCCAGGGTATATGAGACTATAGGAATGGCGGGATTATCTCTTTGTTTTATCTTATTCTGTTATCTGTTTTATGTTATTCATAAAATCTTCCAGGTCTTCACAGAAGTTCTGATCTGGTCTTCCCTAGCGTGACTAGTTCAGATAAATAAGAGGGTTAACAACATAGGCCATAGAGGTGCTGGTGCTGCCCATCTTACATTGGATTTGTAATCAGAAAGCCTCACCGGAAATGTGTGAATGTACCACCTTTTTCCTGGACCTGCTGCAGTCGAATGTAACCCTTCTGAGAGCTAAGGAATTGGGGCTCCCGAAGTGAATTATTATTTTGCATGGCCCTGGTCCTCCAGCTGTGATATCCGTTGCATCATTGGCGCTCCTGCAGCTACTTAACAGTGGGCTAGGAGATCAAATATCAAACTTGGACTGTACCAAGAATTTTCATTTGATTTCTTCTATTTTGTCTGCCACTAAACAACCCCTTTCTCCAACAAGCCATTGCGTAGAGGTGAAATTTAATATCTGATATGAGATCAAGCTTTGGTAATCTTATGACAGCACAGGAGATTAGGAACAAAGAAGAGATTAATTTGATGAGATTTGTTTATACATTCTCTCTAAAACCTTTTCTGGGAAATTCTAAAGTTTTTGGTAATCTATGATTAAATTTGAATACATCTCCCCCTAGGCTCTTACCTCATATTTTCTGATTACTTAAATAACGTGTTTTATGTAACAGCTGTATTTCCATTTTTCTTTAACCTAAAATGTTTCTGGTGTATTATCTCTGCAGAGGTACAACTTATTTTCTTTCATAACTTTAAGGGTACCTTTGCCTCCTTATGCTGCTTTATAATTTGACTTTCTGATTTTTTTCAACTTTACTATGAAGAAATTAAGAGGAAAATGCCCCAAAGCAATCTTCAAAAGCCAAACATTTTAATTTTGTTCACAGGATGGTATGACTGTGTTCTTAAGGACAGTGAATATGTTTATTAAATCTTTCTTCTGTGGCATATACTTTAGTGACTGCAAAAATGCTTAAGGTTAGTATGGAGACTTTTGAGATTCAGAAATGAAAAAAAGAATAGCTATTGAAAAACAGCATTTATTTCTTGATGTCCTGCACTTATTTTGTTATTCAATGTTTATTTGTTCTGAAATTTTGACTTAAACCTTATTTTAACTGTATCGTGATGTTATTTTGGGGAAAAGGCCAGGTGCCTGAGGACATGCTTAGCGCCCATCATGCTGGGCTGCCGGCTTCGCTTCCGCCTGACAGAAGTGACTTTGTGAGACTCCTACCACAGACACAATTTTCATGTTCTGGAGCAGGTTAACCTGCAGACCAAGCCATATAATATCGCTGGCTTTTTGCATGTTTTTGTCAATCTTCAGTTAGGGAGGTCAATACTTATTTCAGGTGTTTTTCCAAGCAGACTGCTGTGAAGGTAGCATACACTGATCAGATCGTTTTCTTCTTATGCAGCATAACTAGCTTTGCTTATTAACTYGCACACCAATGCGTCTCAGGCAGGAAAGTAAGAGAGTACAGTCTGAGGAAAATAAAATTTTACTTAACTTGTTAAAATCTTTAATGAAGTAGTAAATATCTTCAGTATATCTCCATGCAATTTGAGTGGGCAAATTATATTTTCTTCAGCAGTTCCCTGCTGTATTGAGCTATGTGATGTTGTGACACTGGCTCCCAAACAGCCTCCTGTGGCATTGCCACATGTAGTACGTGGGAGCTCAGCAGCACCACATCGGGCAGCGGCAGCGGCACGGGAAGGTGCACCCAGTGCTGAGGCCGTGTACGTGTTCGCTCTGCTTCCCTGCATGCCAGGAGCCCTGTGTCAGCAAAGGCTCCTCGCCCTGTAGCATCTCCATATGGCTGTTTCCGAGGGCTCGGCGCAGCACAGGAGTGGCTGAGCTGGCCAGCTTACGTGAGCAGCATGCATTTGGTTGCAGAAAAGTCTCCAGAAGAGGTGACTGCTCGGGAATATGTCTGCTCCCAGTCCCCCTTCTGAAATCTTACTCTTTGATGAACTGTATGCAGAGGTCTCTACTTATCCATCCATGCCTTCTAGAAAAGAAAGGGAGGATAAGATCAGCAAAAAGGGCAATGAAATAGAAGAGGAGAAAATGAACTGATGTCTTTTTCTGCTGGGTTRTATCTCAAGAAGATATTCAGATAATCAATAAAAAAAGAGAATTTTGTAAAATTCCATCGATGTCCTTATATTAGGTCTAATTTACCTAGAAAAAACTTAATGATGAAAGCTGTAGTAGACCATAAGACAACCAATTAGATAGCCATTCCTGTAGCATATCTTGAAAAATCATATTCAATAATAATTAAATAGTTCTAAAATATACATCTGGTAGTAGGTTAAATTCCATTTTTGCACTAATTTCTTTGATGTGGAATGAGGGAAAACAAATGAACAAAGAAACAGTTTGTTTTTGATTACTGCTATCAGTGGGAAAGAGCTATGGCCTGTATTACTGAATGAATGTTGCAAGTCCAGTGAAATGGGGGACAGGATGTGACACTAATTTAATTCATGAATTTTAAAAGAATGAGTTGATTCCAACATCAGTTTTGCAGAATGACACAGCAAAGGAGGCAGAAAACACTTTCCCTGAAGGGATGGATAAACCTTCAATGGAGACTGCCATTGCGCCTACCAGAGAAAAACAAAAGTAAGGGGAAGGCTGGGGGCAGAGGGGGGAGAAGTAAGAGTGGTGTAATAGATGTTAAATGAAGTGTGACTTTCATGTGGCTGTGGCCTCTGGTCCTCTACTGTTTGAGTACAATACGTTTTTCTAGATGACAAATGTTAGAAAGTTGTTTATTGCCCAGGGTGTTTTAGCTGCCAAAAGACTTGCAAATGAAAGAGGGCAATGAAAACATCAGAGCAAACATGAAACTATTAAAGGAATGTCAGTTCGTGCATGCAAGTACAGAAGTAAAAACAAAATTATGTTAATGCCTTCCTCATTATTTTCCATGAAAATAGAACTTACTTATCTGTCCCTTCTTCTACGTATTTTAGTTATATGCATTTAAATAAAAAAAAAAGCCCTAAACATATGTTATGACTAATGATATTACTCTAATGCCATTTCTTCAATAGCAATCATAACTGAATTGCTAGCACATTTTCAATGAGGCCATAGTTCTCATTCACCGATTCTTGTGAAAAAAGACTGCACTGATTTACCATATTGATTAAATGATTACTACAGCATTTTCTAGGTAATAACAGTTGGGGGGGCTGCAAATTACCTTTTCTTAAAAAAAAAAAAAAAGAAAAAAAAGAAGTAGTAGTGATTTGGAAAGCTCTTAATCTTTTGCATGGCATTTTCTAATATATTTAATATTCAGAATGAAATGGATACCTAAGTTTTCATGTATACCAAGCTTAACGTTAATATTGATATTTTTAAATAATCTGCTCTAACCCCTCTTTATTCTTTCTTGCTCATGACTGTGCTATATTAGTACCAGGATGTTACAAGAGTTCTATACACTAATAAAAAGGTTCAAAGTATTGATATGTATGAAATAAAATTCTATGGTTATCTGTATTAAAATTCTTTTTTTGATATGTAGGAGCTACCAGACACTCTTGTACGTCTTTAAATCCATGGAGAACTAACCAGACTTCTCAAATTATTGATATCTCAGTATATAATTTTCATGACAGGTCTTGCGATGGGATCGCCTGGCAAGACACACCGCTTAGCCTGAGACTCTTGAGAGCACTGTAGCTGTGTGCTAAGGCATGTGAGGGATGATGCTCCCGATGAATACACCACTTAGCAGCATGTTCCCCCGGGTGCAGAGCAGCCTAATTACCCCTTCTTGCTCCAGGACTTAATGTGGCACTTCTTACACCAGGGTCTTGGAGAGGCGCAGTGGCAGTGCCCCACATCGGCGGCAATGACGGGGGAACGGCAAGGTGGGAGGTGAGAAGGGGGAGTTTTGGGTTTGGTGTGTGAGCCTTGGCAGATCTGCTCAGGCTGTTGGTTGAGTGCCCTGTGGGCAAACTCTATCTTAAAATACTGAAATAAGTTCTTGCATGTTTTTCAGAAATCTTCCAGAGTCACTGGCGATAACTCTTGCATGTCTAAGTTTTGCTTAGTCCCTGTGGGTAGGTGGAGTTAACTGAGACATCACAGAGGGGTGAATGATGCAGTTTTCCGACACACAGGCTGGTGACTTCACTTCCTCTCGCCTGTGCAATCCAGATTTCAACCCTCCAGACCGTTGCATGTGCAGCAGTGGCTGGTTTCTCCAAGAGATGGTCTGAATGGTTCTCAGGGGCTTAACCTTGCTTCAAAGATGACGTCTGGATCCAGTTCCAAGTTGCTACGATGCAGGAATCCCAGGTATAATTCTGTGACATGTCTTGTTTAGGAATTTAAATTCTATGATTAAAAGGTGTTGTCTTGGGTTTAGGATTCTTTAAAATAATATTATCTAGTTCTTAGAAAAAGCAGTTGGTGGAGTAAAGTGGTCTTCCCTTTGGGACAAAATGGACCCAGTTTCATCTTATTCCACTTAGCCTTATAATTCTGAAAAAAATAAAAAATTATTGGTTAAAATTAATATTTAAGAAATAATAGTTATGACAGATCTGCTAGGTTTTGTAAAATCTCCACTTCTTGCACCGATATTATACTTTATGCTCAATGCTAAAATATTTTGTAGGAAAGTATAACAAACAAAATCTTATCCTTGGTTTATAAAAAAGGAAAAAAAATAAGAATCCATTTGAACTACTGGTAAGCTACTTACTGTAACTCTGACTACTTCTCTGGCAGTGTATTATGACTTATATTATAGATTTTCATTTACTTTAATACAGAGTCAGAATGCATCTGTTTTACTCCATATTTAACATTTAATAGTTGAAATCTCATGGCTCTCACTTATCCTGTCTAAGAGTATAACAGTGAGTGCACTCAATGACATGCTAAGAAATCACCATTAGAATGCATTAGGATCATTAGCATAGCACAAGTTTAACTAATAAAGTTGAAAACAACTAATAAATCTACATGTTTTTATTGTCAATTAAAATTTGCATACATTCATTAAAAATTAAGCAGATGGATACAATCAGAGATAATCATGCATGCCACTTTTTACTGAGAATATGATACATTGTTAATTCATAGGAATTGAAAGCCTAATTACTTCTATCACTGTTATTGATGGGCTTTATATGTACTGCTTCATTATAGAAATTAATGCGAAACAAAATTTCCTCTAATTTATTGGCACTTCTGAAATAAAAGAATACTAGTTAAATATGCAGAAACTCTGCAAATGTATACTATGGGMAATTTAAGTATTCATTTGTATAATCTTTCATAAGCTTGTTTTCAGCATAGGTATTTAAGTGTAAGGTAATTAGTCCATTACCTAAATAACTAATATGTTATTGGCAATGCAGTAAAATTAATTTTTCACTGGTAAATATGTTCATTGACCATGAGTACTATATATGTATATTAATTACTGATTTAATTTGAGATATAGAGTAGCTCATGGCATTACACCATCCTTTAGTGGCCTGAATACTTTATAAAACACACAGCCAAAGATATATTAACTTTTAAATATTAATTACTCTGCCTCTATGATGTTATTGTCTAGGAAATTTCTTTCTGTACTACCTGCCAGGTACACTGAAGATAGGAATAGTACCTTCTGTGCTTACTGTACTCATTTTCCCAGATTCCTGTAAATTCAGTAGCATTATGCAAGTTAATCTGATGCTATCTTAATATACCAAGTAAAATTCTGCTCTCTTGATGCTGTGCGTATGCAATACAATTCAGATTCACTTGCTGGAATGAGGGGGCTCTAGAATATATATATATATATTTTTTTTTCCTCAGACCAGTGCTGAGGGTATTTTTGATACATATTATCTTATACTCCCCTTTAGCCAAATATTCACTCTTTGAGGTTCTGTTGCTGGAACAAATGAACAATTTGCTAGAAACACCGCTGCCTTTCCTGGTAATTGTATGGTGTAGAGGGTATTGGCACTGTCCTGTATGGGCTGGACTATGTGGGCATTTCTATTTCTGTTTTATTTAAAAAAAAATAAAGTAAAAGGTGTCATTTAAGCTGTCAAGCAAGATTCTAAGTGGGCTTCTCTCTGGAATAACTTGGAAAGCGTTTCTCTTGTCCTTACTCCTTCCTATCCTCTCTAGCTTCCCAAGTGATCATTGAGAAAATGAGTATCTCCGTATTCAGGTTTAGAGTAGTCCTGCAGGAGCGACGCTTCACAGATAGAAAAACTGATGCTGGGAAATGACATACCTTGCTGAGGTGAGGAACGAATCAAGTTAATTCTGTGTGCGCAGATCCAGAGGGCAGCACTGTCGCCCCTCTCCGTGCTGGCTGCAGCGGCCTCCCTCCGTGGAGGCCCCCATGGACGGTGCCTTCGGCCACCACCAGCCCTCCAGCTTCTGAAGGGCTCACCCCGGGCAGTTATTTTTGAGGGAAGTGGAGGAGTCGCCGTACATTTCATTGCCACTGGTTTAAAATGTCAGATTGGCCATCTTTGGACTGATGGCTGCGTGGGGAAGTGCAGCAAAGAGCAAAACGGATTTTCCTTCCTGTTCTGAAAGATGGTGCCTTTTTTCTGTAGTTGATTGATTTAGCTATCCATTGCATGCATGCTCTGATTTCTACACCGCGGAAGGAATGCAGGGTGCACTGATTAAGCCATGTGGTTTAGCAATGTCTTGGTTGTTTTAATGCATAATTTTAGCCGAACACAGATGCGCTTTTGATGAGGTGGGCTTGCTTCCCTTGCCCTTCTAGTTGCACAATCTAATATGCTTGCCGTCTGCTCACTATTTCTATGGTCCAGAAAACACGTAAGCCACAGTCACTTTTAATGTTATAACTGTTCTTCTGAGCGAAAGTGTTTAACTACAGTCTACTTAATTGCTTAATTGCTAAAGGTGAGTCATCTTGTTGTGAACAAATAAAGGAGCCCCGTGATCACTGGAGGTTTCTCAAACGCAAGTCCCGCACATTTGCAGGTTCAGACAGGGTAGTTGTATATTACAGGACCGCAGTGCAGGGTGATAACTGATGTTTAAGGTTATGGAGACACTTTCTTGAGTCATATTAGAGCAATGGAATCAGTTTAGAGCAGCGTCTACAGGAAAATCATGGCCTCTTTCTGCACTTTGAGTCTCTTCTCCCAGAGGAGAAGGAGAGGATGAGAAAGAACTGGAGCAGCAGCTCAATCTCAAATGCTGTGAGAGCAAAACTGAATATAAAAGGTGAAAGAAAGGCTGTCCATAGACTCTGTCTCTTTCTTTTTTTCTTAGTTTAGTAAGTTGTTTTTAGTTTATACTACCACAATACTTCACTAAAATGGAAGGGCAGAAACTCAATCTCTTTTTTTGTTTATGGTGTCAAATTAATTATGTGTTTGGACACCTAGATAAGCCTGGAAACTTGTTTGTCTCTAAGAATATTTTCTAATTCAGTATATAGTTTCATAGATGATTGAAAAGAAGACAAAAAATGAAGAGAGGCATTTTCTCTCTTCATTGCAATTTTTTAAAAATATCTCTGATCTGTGGGGTTTTATTGTTGGAATGAACATACAACTAGCTAAAGACATCCTCGGTCTCATTCTTACTCTGTGGTAAGTAGAATTGATTCATATATAATGGAAGTTACTTAGTTATTTCCTTTTCATTATCTTATATTGCTGTGAGCAGGCATTTAATTTATTTGGATTTAACTAACACTGGTCTTTGTGAAGTATCTGATGTTGTCATCTAGAAAAATCAGCAAAAAAGGTTATAGTAAAAGCCTATAAACACTTAAAACCGAAACATCTTTAAGAAGCAAACTTGTAATTCTGATATAGGATAAACATGGGTAACAGCTGTGCGGAGACCTACTGATGACTTGGCTTTCTAAAATGTGGTATTACCTGAGATTTTGAGCAGAGATGCTTTTTTTTTTTTTTTGTGAGAGAGGAAAAAATAAGAAACAAAATAGACTGTTTTGTAAAAAAAAGCAGACTAAGAATACTTGGTATAGTATAGTAATGTATACTAATACATTAAAAGTATATTAATATAATAAATATTATAGCATGGTTTATGATTTCAAGAGATCACTTGAGGAAAAAGAGGTAGGAAAAAAATAACAAAAGACTTTGAAAGAATAATAAGGTTTTACCCTTAGCCTGTAGTTCAGATCCAAGGGTTACTCTATTTAAAATTAATACATATGAAACTTTTTCTAAATTAAGATTTTTCTTAAACTAAACACCAGATTTAGTATGTCATTTGACAATAGTATTAAAGCATAAAAACATCGAAAGATAGGGAAAACTTCAGACTGTGATATTTGACAATTCCTTTCTGATTTCCATCAAACTTATTAAAAAAAATGTAGATGACATGACATTTGAGTGGGAAGGGTAGGTGCTTAGTAAGGGGAATGAAGAACTTGGATTAATTTGCTGGTTTTGCTATCAACTCCTCCTGTGACCATGAGCAGATCATTTAATCTCAGTGTCCCAATTTCACAGTTTTGTCCTCATGCTACAGAAACACAATTATTTTCTCTGCCTCTTTTGCTTTTTGTTTGATTTTCTAGCTTGCAAGTTCCTCAGAGAAGGGATGATTGCTTACTATATGAATATGCTTTGTTTAATGTTTAACTTTGTTTGTAGTTTCTAGAGGCTATTTTGATACCAACAAATAATAATATATATAAAATATTCACTGAAAGTTAGTGTTTTAAATTTCACCATAATTAGGATCACACCAATGTTTCTGTGAAAAGAACCACAGAATAAAGCATAATAAGTTATTAACTAAGAAATTTATCTCTGAATTGCTCTTTCATGGTATTTTGCTGTCATCAGGGAAAAAATGTACATTCTTTGGCTTCTTGTCCCTGGATCTATGATAGGTAAACTATACCGATAATTCTGAGGAGCTTGTAGCGGTCAGTTATCATGAGTCGCACTGTTACTAAGAATTGTAATTATATTGGTAATGCTAAACATAAGATCTTGTATCTCCTTCCTTTTTGTTCTTGAATGTTTGACAGTGTTTATTTCCTCCACCAGTTTTAAATCTATCAATATTTTGGATAGATGGTACAAAGCCTGCTGAAATTTTTCTGCCGCTCCTTCTCCCTGTTTGAATCCTTCAGTGAATCAGACTCACGCTTCCTAAGCTGGCACTATGTTCAGCTTGCTGTTATCTATGCAGAAAAGGTTGTTTACAAATAGAGTTTCTTGGTGCAACTAGATTGAGCACTTTTCACTAAACCGACAAAAGAACAGTTTGGTTCTGCTGTAGCTCAACCTGATTCAGGACAGTGCCACAAACAGTGCTGAAATCTCTTCAAATAGTTGGTTATTTGATAATGAGAAAATCTCTAAAAATACTGTACATATGTGTGAAAATTCTGTTAAGTGGGATTTTTTAATCTTGCAGCCTCAATCTGAGATTTGACAGATAGCAATAAAAGTCTTTTAACTACTCTTATAGATGCTAACTTGCTGGTAGGTCCTATAGCTATTGCTAGATCCTACCATGGTAACAACAGTATTTTGGTAAATGTGCATTTTAGCATGGAAAGTGAAACACTTTCCTGGAGCCAAAACAAAAGGAAAAACTCTGCTACTATACCTGAAAATCTGAAAAAGCATTGTTTTGGAGAATGTTTTCACAATCATTGTGGTTCTTAACTTCACTCCAGCAGTCATTATAGTCCTAGAATTTTAATATTCCTTGCCCTACATTCCATCCTAGCTGAATTCAGAAGCTAAAAATCACACCATGAAGACCTATCTCACCAGCATCTCTAACTCCCTATTACAATAATATTTCCAGCTTTTTTTTTTTTTAAGGCCAACCTTCTGTTTCTACTTTATGGCAAACTGCTGCATCTTCTCTTGTGCTGTCAAATCTTTTCTCGAGCTCATTATATATTTCTCTTTTTTTATTGTAATCCTGGAATAATATTAATCTTTATTAATATTAATTTTTTCCTGATGTTTATTTCTTAAAATATTGTTTAAACTTAATGAGAGGGTTTTTGTTCTCTCTTAATTGTCATTGGGAATTGCATATGTGCGTACCAGGATCAGGTCTAACTATGTTGTACATATTTAAAAGAGGTATAATTTGAAGACAGTCATATGGTATAGGAATAATTTAACCGAAGATATAATTTCTGAAATATTTATAGGGGTGAGGCTCCTTTATGTGCTGGCATACCTTCTCATGCATCGCTATAACAATCATTCATTGATAAATATTTTAACACTCTGAAGTCATACATTGATCATGAAAAAGGGCACAGACCTTTGATCAAAATGAGTCCTAAACAGCAATGAAGGCATAGAATCAAAGACAGACTTCTCAACTTGAAGGAATGATAGAACAAGCTCAAGACTGTATTAAGAAGCAGTACATGCACTTCACTGATTACCAGAAAATGTGTGGCTCTATTGCATGCAAATTAAGGAGATAAAGCTTGATAAGGGTTTGCCATGTGACTTGATTAGGATGCATGAAAACTGTGCAGCACATCAGAAGTCATCAGCATGAATTGCAGCTGGAATGAAAAATTGGCGTAGCATTGGAAAGGGCATAATATGAGGTTGTTCATCTTTACTATGTGGCATCACACTCTAGATTGGTCATAGAGCAGTGCAAAATTGTGGTGCCTATTAYGCATAGATCTGGTCATGAAACAAGTTACAGATTTGTGGCAAATTTTGGAGCTTATTACCGTATCAGTTCTCAGTGGCATTGATATTTCTCATCTGTTAGCTGAGGGCTGATGAAAACAGACTTCATTATATGGACCAACCATCCAGCAGAGCATGATAAAATTGTAGATTGAGAATAAAGAGTTTTGGGGGTTATCATGGAAAAAAATCAAGAACAAAGATCTTTACTGAGTAAATGAACTATTTATATTGATTTGCAAATTGCAGCTTGTCCTAAATTTTACTTCCATACTTTGTAATACCTTAAAAACAGATAGTCCACTCTAACCTTATTGCACCTGGGAAAAGTTATGAGGGTGAAGACAAACACTGTACACGTTACCAAGCAGTGCAGCATAGCAGGAGGGGATCTGTAGGGTCAAATGTTGGTGCTCCGATCTTCACATTCATCTTCCATGTGTTTCATGGGTTTTTTTCTGGACTATGCCTAGTCTGACGCCAAAGTCAGAATTCTTACTTGCAGTTGCAATTTCTGAAGTGTACTCCTGGAGCATGTCTGGTTTTGTTTAATTTGAGAGAAATCTAATACACATCCTCTGATGCTGTGAGAGCCCTCCATGACATCACCCAAAACACAATTGGAGGAGAAGGAAGATTCACTTCAAAAGCACAGTATTGGTCTAACTTAAAGCATCAATGTTGATGCACTTTGATTAAAAGAGAATGAAGGAAGAATTCAGCAAAGTGATTCCAGAAGAAAGATGTTGCAGCAGGAATGGTGATATTTGGTAATTTGCAAATAAGAACCTTGAAAAAGGTAAAAATATGTTTTTATTTTACACCTGTGCAATCATATTACATTCAACAGAAAAGCAGAAATGAGAAAAGAATTTGCCCCATTGGGTAATATCTATGAGTTAGAAGGTTACAGAAAAAGTTAGAGAATTGATCCAAATTAGGTCTTGGAGACAAATTTTATAAGAATGTATGTCATGTATTAAAGCCTTTTCAGTAAAGTGTTTTTCCTTCAAAGTCTGTAATGTCTAATTCAAGGTGCAACCAAAGATCATTTATAAAGCAGCAAATCTCCAGATTGCCTGCCAGTACCCATGCACAACAGGTAGCTTGTAAGTCCCCATTTTCAGGTGGGCATCTTTCTTTTTTGCAAAAATGTAACCTGACAATCAAAAAACCCCTCAAAACTGTGCTAGCATTGCATCCTGTTCCCCTTGTGTGGGGATGTCACATGGACATTGAGGTCCATGCAACTGCCAGAGTGCAGATGACAGAATGACGGTATGAAGACTTCTATTTCTTAAAAAGAAAATAAAAATTATAGACAAAGTCCATGATAAAAATGATTCCAGGGAAATAACACTAATCTGGCCACTGAGAAGAGAAGTACCAAATTTCTGTAAACTGCACTCCTACAATTCTTGGTTTTCAAAGAAAATACAATGCACTGAATTTTAGTAACCTGTTGTCTTTTCAATCTGATAGCTACTCCTTGATTCCACTAAAAAAAAGATCTTTCTGAATCCCAGCGTAAGATTGGACTTAGGGTAAAAAACAGCATTTCAGGAAACATTCATCTTGCTTTAYATCATTATGAGATTTTTCCTAGTTTAAAGTCAGAAGGATTTGTTAATAGTCCCTAATCATCACGCTATTTTTCATAATAAATTAACATAAAGCTTGAATTTAAAGGAGAAGTTTTTGTAACAACTCAGCAGGAAGCCACAACAAACCTACCTTCGAGTTGCAAGCTTACAGAGAGTAAGGCACAGAGTGTAGAGTTTGTTCATGTTTAAAATACATTCTTCTTTGGAAAATAGTTGAAAGGTACATTCAACATTCAATAATGAAAAAAAAATCTTGCCTTAACAGTTCCTTTTGTATTTTGCTGGCCTCTTGTTCTCTTTCCAAGGCAAGGCATTCTCGTATTTTGCCCTTACAAACATGCGCAATAGAGGATTTTTACCATTTTTTAGAAATTGTAACCAGTACAAAATGTTGCTCTGTGACACTGTATGAATTCTACTGATGTTTTTTAAGATATCATGTTACATCAGTGGGAAACATAGAATTACATCAGTGTAACTCAGATCCTGAGATCATATTTGAATAAAGCAAAACAAAAACATGGAACTCACCTTCACCTAAAGAAGCCCAGAAATCCTTATGGTTTTCCTTTTATATGTTTCAGGCTCTTCAGTATTGATGATGAGTATAGAAAAACAGGAGAGATTATTTTCTTTGTGCTACACATTTTTCTTCCCTTAATGTTGCGTTAATGTTGATGCTTATAATACTGACTAAACTAGACATAGTACAGACAATTTGTGTCTTTCTACAGAAGATTCTGCAATTATAGCACATTTTCAGTGTCAATAAATGAAACTGATATTATCAAAATAATACTTTTACATCTAATAATGGTGCTTACAATGTAGAAAAATGACAGTGTTAAAAATGAATACCACTATTTTGGATCTTAAGTCTATATTGAAGTAATCTAAATAGTCTGATATTCAAAAATGTTGCTTGCTGAATGCTTGTTAAAAGCAAAGAGACGTTGCATATGCTGTGCATGTCTACAACCTTTGAAAACCCAAGGTTAAGGCACAAGGGTTCATCTCACTGTTTTAGTCAACCCAAACACTAATAATGGGAAGCTAATGCAGAATCTGCACCTTCAAAGAACTACACAGGCAGGGACATTTTGATAGCAGAATGCACTGGAAATACCTTTCCTGCATACATTAAGTGGGATGTGGGAAAAGGTCTAGATTTTAACCTTCTTGTAACATATTGCTGAATTTTACAGTGGCAAAAGCATCAACTTTTTCTTATTTTGAACAATCCAATCCTTTAACTGTGGTCTCCATCTACTAAATAAAATAAGTAAAAAGAAAATATTTTAGTTTGAACTCAATTTTAAATTTAACTAGTTTTAGTTTTTGTTCCCTAACATTTAGATGCTTGTAACTACTCAGCCTGGTGATGCTGTAAGAAGCGGAAAAAAACACAAGGTCTTTTCTGTTGTTGTTCTGGTTTCTGCCTTACCAAGCAGTCTGCCTTTTGCATGAAAATACAGTTTCCTTAGCAATATTCTTAGGAATACTCTTTCCCTTAAGAGTAGGAGAGCACTTTAATAGATTTTAAGCCAACTTGCTAATTTGAAATTTATCCATGATACATGGAGGAAGAGTGAAGAGTCAGAGCTTTGGACCAGAAAGAAGAAAGAGGGGAAAGTCTGGCCTCCAGGTGAGGAGGGAAAAGGGACCCTGTAGGCTGAACAACTGTCTTTCATCAGGTTTATTTGAGTTTTTTTTTTTAATATTTTATTTATCAACTACTACGCTTCCCTAGGTCTGCTAGTACTCTCAGAAATAGAAGATATTGATGCTTGCTTTGTTAAGGCAGGAGGAAGAGTGCTCTTCTTCCCAAGGGCAGAAGCGACAGGGAAAATGCAGCTCTGTCCATGCAGTTTCTGGTCTGTTTGAAGGGAAGAGTGTCAGTGCTGCAGTTTAAAGCAGATTACAAAGCAACAGTCTGTTTCTAAAGGAATAGGAGGAAGGGGCTCATTTCTCACACTTCCTTCCCATATGACCTTCAGTGGGCAAAATGTGCTTTAATTTTAGGCATGCCGTGTAACCCCTGTAGCGGGTCTGGGCTCTACGAACYGGTGCTGGCGAGCGCGGCACGGCATCGGTTTCGCACATCCGCACGCTTTGTTACACTGCTCGCAAAATAGGCACGCATCTGGTATAGGATAACCTGTCTGTTTAACTCGCTGACTTCATTAGCTATGGCTAATTAAACTATAGATTATTGGTGTGTACATTTTAATTGCTCATTTTCTCCTGCTGCTCGGAGGTTGGACACCCACGTGCGTGGGGACGCGGTGCCCGCGTGCCCCTGGGAGCCGCCGAGCGCCACCACTGCTGCCGGCCATCTGCTTAACCTTCGTGGTCCCCTTGCTTGGAGGCACGGGAAGAATTTAATGTAACGTTCATTTTGGGCTCTGGACAAGGAATTAATTTCTAAAATTATGTATTAAACATGAGTCACTATGCTATTCCTTCTTAAAACCCAAACACATGGTCTCCTCTTTCCTCAGATCTGTACTAATTGCACGTTAACTGTACCTAAATATTAGCACCAAGGAGTCTGGCACAGAACTAATTCTGCACAGTAGAAAAAAAGATGGGTATATTTTTTATTATCTATCCTTTATGCAAAAAGCAAAAATCCATCTGGCAGTAAAACAAAATTGTAGAACATAAAAATAAATAAAATAGATTTAACTGGCCAGTAATTCAGCAGAAGATTATGTTGACTTTGGACTGGGCCTGACAATGAAAAACGTGACATACTGAAATAGTAGAAATTGTAATTGTTGTTATTACCATGATATATAATAATCTATTCAAAGTCTCATAGATAGTGGATCATAATTGAACTTTCTTTTAAACTTTGAGTCTAGATGATTGTGCCGTTCATACAGTAATATGATTTTTCTCACGGTATTTTAATATGGGTTTGGTCCATGATAGTATGTAGAAAAGTTTGAATATTAAAACAATGATTATGGAAAAAAACTAGTATAATTTTTAGAGACTCAGAAAAGATAAAATCAAGTTTTATTTTGGTTTGGACTATTAGTTTAGTCTGGGCCAATCATATAATCTTGTTTTAATTATTTATATTTATATATTATTTATATATATATTTATATATATACATTTATATATTATTTAATTATTTTTATGCCTGTGGGGCATTATTTATAGGAGATGTATATCTTTTGAATTATGATTACATGATTACAATAATCAGAAACGGATATTTGGCTAGAAACATTCAGAAACAAACAAAAGTAACTTCACAAGGTGTAAATGAGATTAAATTATGTAAGTTGGATTTGTTTTCCTTTTCTTCTAACAGGTTAGGAGAAACAAATAAATAGGGTATGATAGAGAACAATTAAAGTGAAATTCTGAGTGGGATCATATTTCAGGGAGTGTACAAATATGTTTCCTAATTTTTAGTTGAATCCCATTTTTCTACCACATAAGCCAAAGTGAGTGCTTCCATTTTCTTCAGTGGCAAAAAAAGATGAAGCCTAGAATTTTAGGCATATTTAACATTTTTAGAGATAAGCATTGAGGATGCGACATTCAGTGCCATCTGTGCTGTTCAGAACAGAGAAGCAATATACAAGGAGTCAGGGGCCAGAACCATTTTAATCTCTGTAGTTAGTATGAACACGAGAGAGGCATGAAATCAAGTACTCCATAATTTGTAAATGCCAAAATAAGAGCTTCAGTCTTTAACTTTTCCCATTTTTCTACCTGTTTTGTGTCTGTGTTGTGATAGTGTCCATATTTACATGCTTACTTGTGAATACTCCCAACAAGACACCTGATGGATTCAGTATTTTATTATATGACTAAGATGTAAAAAATCACGTTTTAAAATTGTAATTGAGAGATCTGAGATTGTGCCAGGCAAACTGAACTCTCAGAGATTCTCATCAACTTTTGTTTTATATGAGAAGGAGTTTGTTATTTTGAATCTTCAAAACCCTCATTCTGGAAGCACATCACATATCAATAGCTGCCTTATCATAAATAAACTGGTCTCAAGTTTAAATATAAGCATGTGCAAAAGTGTTTCAAAGTTCTGAATATGATTGTTTTCAGCGGAGTTAACAAATCTGTAACTAGTCAATGTTCTGGTGTTGTGGAACCTTCTCAGAAATTGGATTATTTTTGATAATAATATTTATATTTATCATTAGTATATAAATAATAGCAGTATTTAAATATTTACAATATATTTATATATTTTATTTATTTATAATCATAATGGTAATATTTTTATTTTAGTAGGGGCAAATAGGAATATGGGTGCATCTATGGTAGAAAGTGCTGAGCTTTTTTGGTGTTAATGTTAAGGATTAAAGTTAATAAAGTTAAAGTTAACAATAAAGTTAAAGTTAAAAATTAAGTCCTTGAAGTATGGAAACAAAATCAACTCCCCTTCCCACCTCCCCCCACCCCAAACCAGCTGTCATTTGCAAACGTACATTTTTTCATTTAAAGAAAAGTAAGAAAACCTAACTGTATTTACAACAAAATCTTTCAATTTCTTATTATTTTTCTCCTATGGAAATAGGGTTTGACAAAAAATGTCTATTAAAAAGAGATTTTTTTGGTGTGAACAATGTTTCAGGTTTTCAGTCAGCTTTATAAATTGTTTTATTGAAACTAGAACCACCGTTTAGCACAGTCACTAAGTAAATAACATTCTCCTGTTTGCAAATATCTTGAATTGCAAGTGAAGTATGTCCAGCTGCTGAGCAGTTCCTTGGAGCCTGACCTTTATGACTAGACTCTCATCCCATTGCTCTCCTGGGGGGCAGCTTCCCCCATTTTATTCTTAAAAGTCTTTATAAATAGTCTTCTGGAAAAATATGTGCTTATTGGCTTTGGCATTATTTGTGATAGGGTATTTTTTTTTTTCACTTGGAAAAGCATTTAGATGACTGAGAATTTAGCTGAAAGCAAAAATGGGTTGTGATCTAAGCACGCCTTGGCAAGGACCCTCCTTTCATTTTCAAACTTTTCATAGCTCTTGAAAGAGATCTCTCAAATAAATATGAATTTTCATAGTGTAATGGTAATAAAAAAGCACACTTCATAAAACTCATGTCATTGACTATGATAA
This sequence comes from Apteryx rowi, assembly GCF_003343035.1. NCBI lineage: Eukaryota > Metazoa > Chordata > Aves > Apterygiformes > Apterygidae > Apteryx > Apteryx rowi. The sequence continues at coordinate 647,579 of NW_020451027.1, read as the reverse complement.
CTAAACCAGTAGTGTGTGATTTAAATAGCAGTAATATGATAGAAACACTCATATTGACCAAATGTTATGTTGCAGGAGAAGGTCTATATGTTGGCCAATGCAAATAACCAATAACAACAAAAGTTTTTGCTGCTATTTTTATAAAGACTGTTTTACAATAGTAATGTGGAAATACCCAAACAAGACAGTGAGTCAGCTAAAGATAGGCACAGCTTTGCTATAGAATTTTATTATAGCATAATTAAGTGGCATAAAGACTTATGCCATTTTGTGACTTGATATGATATTCTATTTCTGATCTTAATTAATGTTTTTTTTTTCTTTTTTGTAGCCCATTTCTCCTAAGCACAGTTCTCAAAGACATAAAATTGGCCAAACTTCAGAAGAAAAGTTGGTTGGATTATTCATATTTGGGATACCATCTCACAATAAAAGGAGTTAACAGGTCAATTCTTGAACTTTACCCAGATAACTTAGAACATTACATGACCCTAAATCTATAATAAATTCTTCTTCCTTCCCCTATCTCTCTAAGGTTTTAAAACATTTTATAGTTAAATGGAGCTTATGCCTGGAAGGTCTCCTTGAAAATGCACATCACTAAAACCTTGTCCTAGCAGGTCTGTGGGGAACTACACTCATGCGAGGAGGTTCATAGCGAAATTCCATCTGCCAATTCTTCTTAGCTAGTTCTACAAATAACAAGCTCTAGACCATTACCATTAGATAGGTTATAAGGGGGCTTTTATGTTAAAATTAGTTTAACATACAGTAATCTTTAATAGTGTGGAATTTTTAGAACAAGGGGATAATAAAGGTATAATAATAAACTGGAAACAGGGAAATCATTGAATGATCACAATTGCATTATATAAAAGAAAACTGTCCCATTTTATGTAGTTTTTCTGGAAAATTAAGAAGGCTAAACTACTCTCCGATACACTTAGAAAACTATTTTAAAATTGCACTAAAAAAACCCAACTATGACTGATAGTRAGATTTCAAAGCTCACTACAGAAATAGAGCCAGTTCTGGTTATCTAACAGAAATGTAGTGTCTTTGGATCAGTATAGCAGGGAGCTGGAGCTGGGAGGTCAACTGCAAGAATTCCACGCAAAGACTACCGAGAAGCAAAGATGAAAAGTAATTGTCCACTGACCTGTGCTCTGTTCTTCAGAATCAGCCAATGAACTAACTTCCTACTTTTTTGGTCAATTGTTAGAATTTACATGGTAACTAAAATAGCATCTTCATTCTCCCTCCTTTCTGAGAAGATATCTTTATAAAAAGATATTAAAATACCTTGCTGGTTCTAGTTCTTCCAAATCAGCTAAATGATGGCTGGTATATGTTGTGTTATGCTGAAGATTTCCCTGGTAACCAGGATAACAGCAAGAAATACATGCTTTGCTGCAGAAACCGTGTGTCTGAATCCTTGGCAACATCCAGGCCAAGTTTATTCACAGTTCAGGTCCAGATCAGGGTCCACAACTTGAACAACCTTGTTACAGAACATGTCAATTTTGTTGATTCAGACGACCCTCCGTGACTGCAGGTGTGCAGAGATCCCACACAGGGAGCAAGACTGTGCTACATGGAATCTCTCTTTGTGGGTTTTAATACTACAGAGATGGATATTTTTTTTGCCTGGTCTCCAAAGTGAACTACTTAGTATGCTGCCTATATGATATCTTTGAGATTTTGTAGTATCCTGGTTAGCAGGAAGGCAAAGGCAATTTTGCTGACGGCGAGGACAGAACAAGCTTCCAACAGTAATATAAACAGTGCGGCAGTGGTAGTAGAATTTGAAACTTTTGAACAATCTGTACAGAATTGGTAAATAACTATCACCTGGGGAGACTATTATATCATTATTGGAAAAAAAAATTGTATTTTATATCATTTGAGTCAAAAGAGGCAAGGGCTGCTGTCCTTTTGGATGTATCTTTATAAACATTTTCTTAATTTTAATATATGCATAGATTCATCTGGCATGCATTTTAAATTAACAAAATAAAAAGATTTAAAACTCCCAAAGAGCTTCTTTTTTAGTCAGGCTTTTTTCTCTTTCATTCTGTTTGCCCAAGTACAATAATAATAATAGCTGTGTATTCCTTTTCCCAAACTAATAGAAGTCAAAGACACATCGTATCACTTTCTCAATGTAACACCTTGGCTACAGTTTGTAAGCTAATGTTAATGTAACATTTTTGTAAGTTGCATGTTTAATATCTAAACATAATGGTACATAAACATTATTTTTTCTTCCCATTATAAAACCATTGTGAAAGCAAATGGAAAATTTTCCGAGTTTTTCTTGCAATAAATTACACAGTTTTTATGTTGTTAGCAAGATGTCCAGTACTCAGCTCAGAACATAGTGCTGCAATAATTTAAAACTACATTCTACAGCTTATTTACAGTGGGTTGTTTTGATATGCCATGTTAAGATTTAATTTATGTGCATGGCATATGGGAGTTTATATAGGTGTATAGGCTTACTTTCCAGAGTTCATGGCTGGAGAAAAAAGATAACAAAAAGATGGTTGGAAGTAGAAAAAAAATCAATATTCACATGTGCTGGGTTTGTATTCTTATCTACCTTTGCACCCAAAATTCAGTAATATAGCAATAGCAACACACAACCCTACTGAGTTCTCCCCTTTCTCTTTTATATTGTTTATAAGTATGTGTTTATGTACACAGGAAAAAGAGTATAATCACAAAATACATGAACGAATTTCCAAAACTTTCAGCTTTCTTCTAATAACCCAGGAAAGCATTCATTTATTATAATGGTTACGTTTTCTGTTTTTTTCTTCAAGTATCTTTTGCTGCACACTATTTTTTCCTTTAGTTGCCTATTTCAGCCTTCTATGTTTCATTTCCACCGTCTCTTCATCCAATTAGTAAGCAGGTTGCCTACTCTGTAAAAGCAGTAATGACAAAAAGAGAAAGGACAATCTTCTTTCTCTCAGAGCTCAGTGGGAATATAACAGTTTTATTCCCATCTGTTTTTCACAACTCTGTATGAAGGCCCTTTGGCCCTGATTTACTACAGTATGTGGGGGCTTATTGCCTATTCAGTGGGAAATTGGAGATTAACTAAAAGTTAGAGGCTGATGTGCTTTGTATCTGGTTGAAGTGTTGTCAGCAGAAAAGTAAACAGTTCCTATTTGTATAGTGCTCCACATATTTGCATAATGGCATGACAAATAATGACAGTAACAGTGAAACATGCCAGTTTGCAAAATAAAATTAAATATTCTATAAATACAGTATGATAAGGCATAACCTACCATTGTCATGATTTTTTGGTCTTGCTGCTTATGTCTAAGCACTACCTAGTTGTGTTGTACTGACATCAACAGCTTGAAAACAGCTTTATTGTAGAGTATGACTTTCAGAATATGATGACAATCAGTTGGTTTCATCCTGTTTGATCAATACCACAGTATTGTACTATGGACTAAATCATTCATGCAAATAGTACCATCAGAGGGAACGAATTCTATCTTTTTTTAACTGAGGGAATGACTTCCTTTGCAAGATGCATAAAAATATGTGTCTGTACACAAATGTGTACAATCATAAGGCAAAACGAGAAAACCTTTTTTTATAAAAGAGAGCTACTACCAAAATGAATGAAATTTCATCTTGACACTTCTGACAGTCAGTGCAGGATTCAATTCTTTCATGACGTTTTTATCCCATAATGACCTACTATCATTGTTCTTCTAAGACTGCCAACAAAAATGATCCCCTTTGAGGAAATGGCTTAAATATGTGAAGTCCCTATTTAGACATACCATACATCTCTGAGGCATTTGAAATGCTTGGTTTCTTGTCACAGCCATTTTAAAGGTAACAAACTTTCCACTGCAATATGTTGTCTCTGCCAACAGCACCATGGCAAGGAAATATTAAGCTTTTTAAATGATGTTGTAAGCTTTAATTATGTAGTTGGCATATAGACTCTGTGGAGATGGGTGAAACAGAGAGGCAGATAGATATTAAATGTAAGTTTACTGTTGATACTGATGCTGCGAAATACTATTACCATAGAATTTCAATTAAATTATTTGACAATAAACAGGACTCATGAGTGTCCTGGAATCCAGGTAGCTAAAACTAATATTGTATCAGGTACTTCCTAGGATTTGGATTATTCATTACCTTTTAAAAGTAGCAGTAAAACTGCTCTTCAGTTGAAGAAATTTCAGAATTGTCTGTGGTTCAAATGCCAGCTCTTTCCAGCGTAACAGCATACTTGATTTGATCTGATGCCTTTCTGGAAGCCTTTATTTCTTTTGCTTCACAAAAATTTGTGAATGCTTCAATTTGATAAAACTGGTGAGGACCAGTTCAAAACATTAGAAAGGAGTAATCATATTTTAATTGCCTCTCAGTGGTTCTCCCAAAGTTCCCTTGGTTTTCACCATTTATTGTGACTCTTTTCATTGGTAATTTACATTAAATATAAAATTCTACATATGCTTTTCTCATTCCTGCTTCCTTATCATACTAATGGCCAGCATGATAGCATTTCTCCTTCAGCAGTTTCTGAGAGTGCTCTAAGTCTATGTAGATATGTCTACCTCCACCCCCAAATACTTTATATTCTATTTTGTAACAGGACAATTTGAATAGAGTTTATTGTAAATTGGCAATATGGATCATGTTAATGGCAACCCCTTTTAAAGGCATAAACAAGAAAGCCAGATATTCGGAGTCATACAGGGATTGATTCAGTAATGCAGAAAGCACTAGCAGTTTGCTGGCCCTTCTTATTCCACATAACCATTCTGGGTCCTGGCACACTTTACCTCTTTCAAATATGGTGCAGACCACTTTTTATATAAAGACGTAATAGTAAATTTAAAACTCTTTGTTGTTTATTTATGATGCTTCTTTGAGTTTGAAAGGACTGAGAGCTGTAAGCTGTCTGCTCAAGTTGTAGTTTGTGACAATTGGATTAATAATTATTTGAACTAATCAATCTTCATTTTGCTCTGAAATATTAATCTGAGGCTATTGCCCCGGACAGGATATGAAAGTAGATGTTCATTGATCTGGTTTTCTGTAAAAATTTCTCTGCACCTGTTCTCATTATCTGTTCCATGTGAACCAGGCACTTAAATGCCTTTGAGAACCCAATCCTTAGAGAGTGGACCAGACCAATTAATAAATTTCAAATCTTGACATATATTGAGTTTGTACAAACAACATCCTGTTGTAAGCACATGTCCACAATAACCATTCTATTAATCCATTTCCAGGAACTATTCTTTGATTCAAAACTAAAACCTATTTTCAGCACATTAATATACTTACCATAGCTCTCGTAACAGAAAATATCGGTGCATTAACATCAGCATTTCCAAATAGAAAATAGAGATTGAGTAAAATAAAGAAAGCAATATGCCAAAAGAGCTGACTGAAAAGTAAAGTAGAAAAACAATACAATTTTCATGTTGTGTCTTGTACGATTGGGACAGGAAATCTCATTGAGGGTAGGTTGCAAAACAAAGATTCTTTTACATACTAACTCTGCAAATACATTGAAGGTTCCTTTATGCAATATTAGTTTTATAGAATTATATACAATGAGAAAATATCACACTAGAATATAACTAACATAAATCGTAAGAGTTAGTTTGAGAGTAAGTGTTAAGCTCAGGTTACCACTTAAGAGTTTATGATAAACCCAGTGGTGATATCTTAATGACCTAGAAGGTTAGAACATTTCCTCATTTCCTGAAAAAATGTTTTAGTGGTACTCACCATGTGTGTGTTTTGATTATGTATTCACTTAAGCTGCCTTAGCCTATACCATTACAGTACTAAAAACATTGACTTCAGCAGACCTTAGCTATATCTTTTCATATTGCACATTATAGTTAAGTACACTTTATGTGACCTTCACTGGGATAGGGCAAAATGAGTTATTTTAGTTTGAGTTGATACTTTTTGTCTGAGGGTGGTCTTGATTTTAATTTAAAAGTGCAACAACATTACTTATAATCTCACCAGTATAATATTTTAAATGGTTTCCTGTCTAGAGATTAGACATCTTTTATTATAACATCTCAGAGAATTATTTACCCATAGGACATGCTGTATTTTTGATGATCAGTGTTTACCTCTGTTGTATGAGAAACTCACATATAACAAGTGATTTTAACCATCTGAAAAGTGTAACAACCTCCAGAAATGCATTGTCAGTCATGTCTCATGGCTATCAGCAAATGGAAATTATTTATTTACTGATCCATGCATCATGGATTTGCCACATTACCTATGTGAAGAGTATTACATCAGTAAGGCTGACAAGAAACCTTTTGCTATATACAGAAGGATAAAGTCATCTCATAACTTAAGCAATTGCACCACTACATGTTTTTCTAAAACATGTCTTTTAAATGAACATGGCTCAGTATTTCTTCTTCTGCATTCCCAAGATTTTATACTTCAGTATTCTACTTGTAGATGTTGACACTTTAATTGCTGCTTCTCCCTGCTTTTCAGATTTTTAACAATAAGCTACTCCTATTAAAGCCAAAAGAGGAATACATTCTCTCTTTTACCTGTCACTCAGTGCATTTTAAATGCATTTTGTTGCTAGATGACTGGTTTAAGTGCAGAAATTTGTAAATAAGTGTTTGTCCTTAGTATATTAAACACATAAACAGCAATGTTTGTGATATTTGAGTGTGATTAGCTCTTGAAAAATTCATCAAATGGCCTGAGATCTGCACTGCTTATTTAAAAATTCATAAAAAGTTTTGAAGAGTGAAAATGGTTTGACAAGTAGGCAGGCCACAAAGAAACTGACACATCAAGGGAAGAAGATCAAACAGGAATACAGCAGGCATATTCATACTGTAGGCTGCAGAGCCGGGCTGCGCTCCGAGGGGGTTGAAAGAACAAGTAGACATGAAATATAGAGAAAGAATAGAGACAGGAATCTCAAGGTGGAGAAATGAAAGACCATTTGACATTCAAAAATGATCTTTTAAAACATTTTTGACATGCAGTCAATAAATGCACCTGTGCTTTGCTTATTTAACTAGATGCAAAAGTTTTCTTTAAATGGTAGTGTACACTAGCACATTTTCAGGAAAATGTCTCCTAGTTAGGCAGCAAATGCTCAAGGGGTGTGAGTCTTTTGCAAAGGTTCTCAAAATAATCACCATGGGCTTGGTGCTGGGTTGCGAGTCAAACAGGCTCTGTGACGAAGCCATCCAAGACACCCGATAGCTGTGATCTGACCTTAAACCTGTAATGATTAAGAATGCTCTAGAATGCTAAACTTTAGCTGTGTTACTTAAATCCTGGTTATTAAATTGACCCACTATTTTTATCATAAGTATTTTCTTAAATGTGTGCTACCATATCTATGCAGAGTGAATGCATTAAATATGCAAGTATTAGTATTCCTAAATTTGAAATGAATGGCAAATTTGAAAGGAAATGTGTTTCATTATTAACACACAATTTACTTTCCTTACTTCTTTTGTATTAAGCAAGCATTTAGCAACATCTGTCATAAAAGAGATATATATGTGTGATGAATGTAAAATAAAATATGCTTAACAGTGTTTAACAGTGCTGGAGTCAATGGCTGCTACCTGCCACGTTACAGGTATATTCATCCCTTTGTAACATTTACCCATATACAGCACATGAGTGGGACAGCAAATAAAGTACAGTTCTTTTACCCTCCACTCTTGCCCTCCACATATCTGTTATGCCATCGATGACATCCATCAAGGAATTTCAAAGGACAATCAGTAAAAGAAAACATAAGACATTCATCTTGAGAGGCCTGATTCTGTTTTATTAGACTCTCCCTAGGTTTTCCCAAGCTTTGAAGCAGAGGTAGCAGCAAGAGATCAAGCAGTAAAAGCCTTTTAAAACTTCAGTCTCCTCTCCAGCTGGGTTTCAAATCAATTCTTTTTTCACCTGGGCCAGCACTAGCACTGTATAAGGAGAGTGTTAGATGCACTGCATTTTTAAAAACTTGTGAAAAATTAACTTTTCCTTTCTCATTCCTGGGACTCCCTATTGGGGGAGCATAGCAGACAAAGTGCAGTGAAATGGTAGGTGACAGAATATCCAGTTTGTTCTGGTTGAAGAATTTTATGGGGGAGCTGGAAGAATATTCAAAATCTTTTATTCCTGTAGTTGAATCCTCCCTGCCCCCAGTATTGTTGGAGATCGTCACCCTGTAGCAACTGCCTTCCTCAGCGCTGAGCAGTTCTCACCGCACGCACTACAATGGAGATCAGCAATTCCCTTAAATAGTTCTGAGAATCCTGTTATAAAATGTTTTTGAAGTTCCTTTCTACAGAAGAGCTAAATGAGTTAGGAAATCTATAAGATCCACACAAATCTGGAATGAAGCATGGCAATTTTGTCCTTCTTCCCTTTTAAGTCTCTGTGGTAGCAGTATAGAAAACAAGCCGGCCTACAAGTCCCACGAGTTATTTACTGAAGAAATGTACCCTGTGGTTCTGACAATTAAAAAAAAAAGCAGTAAGCGTTGTGGCTCAGAATATTCTAAGTAATCTGTTTTAGTGCATTGTTTCTGAGTAAAAGCCATTAGGACACAGAAATCTGGTACTTTGGTTTATCCAAAACGGCTGTGTGCCTGCTGCGGACACGGGCCTGTGGCCCCGTCCTCGCTCAGTGGCAACTGACATGTTGCTCAGGTTGCATCCTGGTTGCTGATTTTAGTTTTCTCCCAGTTGCTCCATTCTCTGGAGCGCGTACAGCCATAAAATGGGTTTTGGCAAATCCATTCACTGAGGAACCGGAGAGGGGTGCCTGATGCTGCGTCTCCACACTGCGAACACCGCGGTAGATGAGGGCATCTGCACTCGCCCAAGGCCCCTCCACAGCTGCCCAGGCTCCCTAGAGCCAGAGCACCCGCAGGCAATTAACTGCCCTCATTAGCCCCCGGGGGCAGTGTAACCCCCCCCTCCCCTGGCAAAGGGTGACTGGGAGCTGGGTGCGCTGCCCTGGGCTGCAGGTCTCCTGCCTGCTGGGGCCCCTGCTCCGCAGGGACTGCGGGTGCCCTGCTGCCCTCCCCTGCTGCCGCGGCAGCAGCTGAACTGTGTTTCTGGAGGTCGAAATCCTCGGCTTGGTGCGGGGGCTGAGCTGCGGTGTTGGAAAGGCTGGTGCTGCTTTTAGTGCTGCTTTTAGTGCTGCCTTTAGTGGTGCCTCGGCCGTGGCTGTGGATGTGAAAATGCTACTTCTTATGTCACTTTTAGTGGTTTGAGGTAAGCAGGTGTGTGCACCGCTCAGGTTTATTGCTTCCAAAGAGATGAAGCACCCAACCTTGTCAGCCTCATCAAGGCTTCCCTGCTTACCCAATCCTAAGGGTAAAACCCTTACAAATTATTTGTAGTAAAATATGGTGTCTGGCCTTTAAATCACAAAGCTGAAAACATGGCAAAAAAGGATAAAACAAAAATGTTCTGAAAGGTCTTGCCCTTCCCACCTTCCCCCATTTTCCTCCCCTTCCTAAGAATTGTTGTTCTCACTATTACGGCCTTCAGTTGTTGTGTTTAGAAGACTCTGCTCTGGTTGCTTTCTCCATCTTCTGTACCTATAAACGTGCACGTTTGAAGCCTCGTGGGATGCGTTGTGTTCTGCTGTACTCTCCAGCAGGTTTTCCGGTAGTTGGAATCCCTCATTGCCATTGCAACCTGTGCTTTAGGTGATTATATTGGACAAGTGCAGAAATTTTTCTTTTCTTTTAAATGTGTTTTTCCTATGCAAGGGCCTTGGGGTAAGCACCTTCCCCTGCAGCTCCTCGTGTTCCTTTTCTCCTCCCCCTGCTGGGGGCTCTGGACAAGCCTGCCCTCCTGTATCCCTGTCTTCCTGCCTGTCCTGTCTCTCCAGGAATTGCATGAATGTTCTCCAACCCATTTAGTGTTACTCTGATACTGACTTTAGTTCACTCCGTGGGCTGGGCGGATAAAGGGGTTTAGGCCTGGGTTAGCTCCTGCCAAAAGTGAGGATTTCCTCCCTGGAGAGGGAGGGAAATCTTGACAGTGGGAAAGGATTTCTCCTTCCCTGCACGCAGCACTTCTTCTCTAGCGTTCAAACTGTGTTCTTGTAAAAAGGGCTGAAGTCTGAGTAACAACTGGGAAAGAGGTGGCCAGTGGGGCAGGACTGAAGGAGCTGTACTGGTGATGGAAAAGTTTTAACTTCCACAGAGAAAGTAGTTTCGGCTGAGATTGCTGATCTGTTTTCACAAGTAGGAAACTAGATATTCAGCTCTAATAAAATTCTGGGAATATTTTTAAAGTGTGAAAAGCTCCTAGCTTTGCCTTACAAAGGAAAAACATCAGGGGGAAAAAAAATCAATGTTTGATGGAGCAAGGGGAAGCTGATAGTGTATTGAAAGGGGAAGCAAACATATTCTATTAAAAAAAAAAAAAGGTAGCAAGAGGGGAATGAAAAGCTCTCTTAGAATGTCTGGGACTCTTCTCACTTGAGACTTTCGGGAGGAAGAAAGCTTTTTAACGCAGTTGTGGGTTTTTGGGGGGACAAAGATGTGTCTAAATCTAGAATCTCATATCAGCTGGTATTATTCTGAATATAAAGGAGGCACGCATTTTTCTTAGCACTTTTTTACATTTGTTAACTGATCTGAGGGAATATCTGAGCTTGATAAAGGTGTTTGCTGCTTGCAGCATTTCTATTTTGTTATCAACTAGATAAAACTGTATCATATTTAGAATAATTTATAGGTATAACATATCTTGCATTCGATACAGGTCTTCCAGGTACCATAAACAGGGAATATATACTGCTCTGCTTATGTGATAACTTCCTCTTGCTAACAAAACAATTAATCAGCTGTTACATTAACTGTTGGACTAGCCATCTTATCAGGAGAGAAAATGTAAAGTGTGCACATACCTAACCTGTGTGCTTGTTTTTGCAACAGAAAAAACACATGCAAACTCGGTGTTTGGTGACATCTAGTCACAACGTGTAGCTCATGTGCCCAGAGACATTCAGGAGAACCTTTGTGTGAGAAGAAGGGGTGATAATCTTGCCTGCTGGAAAGGGTGAAACTTTAGCCTTTCTGTATCAGCATGTTTCTACTGTGCCACTATTTGCATCTCTGCCTTCCCTTCCGCTCTTTTTCTTCTTCCTATCTAATCTTTCAAAGGACAGATCTGTTTTATTGTGCTTTTTATGTTTCTCTGACCAAAACATAGTGTGATCTGTTACTGCTAGTGGCTCCCTTAAGTGAAGATTAAAAAAAAAAAAAAAAAACCCCAAAAAAACCCTATGCATGTTAGAAGAAATTTATCATGTGCATGTCTGTCAGAGTCCCTGCGGTAGGCCATTGATACCGGCATTTCTCCTCTTGTTGAATTTGGTAGCATTGTACACATGAATTTTGCTAAATGAAATTTGATTCTTCCAGAAATTTTAGTGCTCTAATTTCTAGAATTCCCACACTATGAACCCTCAGATGCGAATGCTGTTAATCTGGTGCATTCTGAGAACAAGAATTTCACAAATATACAAACATTAATTTTTTATGAAGCCATTCATAGTCATTAGCAATGACTTTAATATGTTTCAGAAAACTTTTGTAGTGATTAAAGAATGGAAGAACCTATCAATGAAAGATGTGAGCTGACTGCCTGATGTACGGCTTTCACATAAAGATTTCTCTAGCTAGAAGTGTTTAAGAATAAACTTGCTACCCACTTGTATGAGCTTAAGCTTCTAGTTCCTTTTTATTTCATTTTAACATGATTGGAATAGAGGTTTCACAACTGTCAAAACAGTATCTCTGGAGGAGATATTCCTTTTTGGACAAAAAAAGAGTAAAACAAACCCATATTAAGGGATTACCCAGCATGCGCTGATCCAGACTCAGGCCTATGATCTTTCTTTTAACTAGTATAATAGTGACTTAATATTGTTTAAAAGAAGAGCTATCATGCTCCTTCTCAGAATTATTTGCATTTAGGAAATATTTGGGCTGATTTATGAGTACAATCAAAGTGCTATGGGATCTTTAAGCTGTATATTTTTATTTTTCACCCTTAGTCATAGGTGACATTCTTGATGATGTTTGTGAAGCTACTCTGTAAATGAGATACTATGCAATGGGATTTAGTGGTACAACCTGATGCAGTTTGGACTAGTGTAATTCTTGGTATGGGCTTGAGTGACACAGTTGTGTTAATAATGTTAGTGACATACTTTTAGTAGAACCCTATCTACAAGATAAAATGTGTGATTGTGAATACATAATGTGTGTGTGTGCACTGCTTTGTATCAATTAAGAGTGTATTAGTTTTTGGAGGATGTATTCAACAGCTCATAGAAATACAAGAAAATTGATGCTAGACGTTTTGAAAGGCAAAGCGGTCTATATGGTATTACAGATGAGAGCATGTGTAGGAGTTCTCGCGTTTATTCCTAGTTAGTGTGCTCACCCAGATGCGAGGATGCGCTGGGGTTTCACACTTCCAGTACTTGATGTTGTAAATGCTTGCCGTTGTCTTGACTAGTGTAACTCTGCAACGCGGGCTGCAGTGTGTGAGGCAGTTACTGGGCAGGGTACACCACACTGCTCCGGTTTTTGTACTGCTCTTACTTCTCTATGAAAACTAAATTAAATCTCTCCAAGACGGAGCAAAATTGTTACTTCATGATAGACTCTGTTCTGTCATTCATTACAAAACTAATATGACTCCAACATGTCCAAATTGCCACTTTCTCCAACTCTGGCTTTTAAAAATTTGAATTATCTCTTAATCAACTTGATGTATTGCAGTCTCTTGTCCTTGAGGTGACCTTATTTTTCCTGCCATCTTTTTTTTCCACAAATTAGCTTTTTGACAGGAAGGTGTCAGTCGCTTTTGTGCAAGTTTGTATTTCTAACTGTCTTGGTTTGGCTTTCTCCAAATAACCCCCCTTTCCTGTTTAGTGTGATCTTTTCTGTTTCATCCAGTTTGCTTGCTTTCCAATTTCCACTCTTCTCATGAGCTTTGATTATGGTGTCTCTGGTCTCTAGTGCCCTTGCTTTCTTCCAGTGTCACTGGTGATTACAGAAGTTCTTTCCGCTGTCAATATGTACTGTGTCTGTTATCCCACTGACTGAGTGCGACTTTGACCTCCTAATTTTTTTCTGCTGTTGATGATTTTGTCCTCGTAATGGTGGTGCCTGTTTTGTTGTTAGCTCTTACTCAAACTTCAAACTCTATTTCAAATCTGACTTCTTTTCTTTGAACTTGAGAACTAAATGTTCTGGGAGTTTGTATCTTGTAACAGTATAGGCTATGAAAATAAATACGCTTAACTGGCAGTCAATGCAGCAAAGACTTTTTGTTTTCAGGTTTAAATCTTTTAGGCTTTTCTAAAAAGTCATTTTAACTACTGTCACTGCAGTATACCAACAACTTGCACTAATAAGAGTCAACTCCGGATTGCCCTGTGTATCTAATCTCTATGGAATATATAACTTGGCTCATCACATTTTGCTAGTTCTACAGTGTTGCAGCAGACCATCACTAAATATGATCATTATCCTCTGATTTTTTTGAGGGAATGATCATATTTCAAGAGCACAAGACTTGCATTAGATGTGTTGTTGTACAGTGGGATTTTCAAAAGTATCAAATACTGGTTCATTTGATTTGTTCATAGATTTTAAAATGCAGGGTATAACTGAGGAGCAGGAAATACTGAACTGGGTCAAGAGAAAGGAGGGTGGAAAAGAAGGAAATATCATTGACCTGCTAATGTCAGGGTCACTTTCTATACTATTTTACGGGTAAGGGATACTATTAAAAAAAAAAAAGATTATCATAAAATACTGCTGTCAGGAAGAACTAGAATTGCTTAGTTCTTGAAACAGATCTTTATTAGTTGATACTCGAGCTGGTGTGTCCAGTATCCTTTGGATTAAATTATGGATCTTCCTATGTAGAAAGAAAGGCCAGATGTTCTTTTCTCATCAAAATATAGTAGTTGATACTACACTGGTAAGTAGGTGTCCCTAAACCAAAGTAATAATAGGAAAATGACAACAAATAATACATTCTTATGTGGAAGAAGTGTTGTAAATTCATTGTAGTTTCATTCTAGTGCGTGTGTTATTACTGGAATGCAAGCACTTCCTAGGGATAGCTGGTAATAACTTATTCCAGATGCGGAGCTGCTGAGTAATAAGCTTGCCACAACAATATTTCAGTTGGGCAAAAATAAAATTCTTGGAGGTGAAATACTCCTTCTCAGACAGTTTGTCCGACACCTTCATAAAGCATTGTTTACTCAATATTAAAAATCCTTTAGCTTAGCATTGGATGTTGCTGTAACACTTCTCCTGACATTAGATAGATGCTTTTTCACAAAGTACTCTTCCTATACTTGAGGAGTCAGAAGAAGTTGCTTATCTGTTTAACCAATGCGGAAGCAAGGTTATGCTCATGTTTTACTTCTCCCCCAAATCCTTTTCTGCCTGCTTTAGTATCTATTAAGAATATACCCCAAAGGACCACATCTCAGATGTTTTGCAATGACAGCCTCAGAGACATGTATCTTATCTGCTTGGCATGTTTCAAGTATACCATAAGACATAAGTAGTCTAGGCAAAAATAATTATTAGCATGAGTACAATTTCTTGATAACAAAATCCGAAACTAAAGCTTATTTTAATCGTCCTTTATGAAAACTAATTTTAAAGCCTTGGAGTTGTTGTGGAATTTAGCCAAAATCTGTTCTCTCTGCTTGAGAATTGATGCGTTCTTTCAAGAAAAGTGTGGTTTAAAGTATCCATCTAGTGCTTGGAGAATGTTAGCATTCTCAGTCAATAAACTATATGTGTAATTGCTCTACATACAACCAAAGTCCAATTTTTCTTTGGTATGACGGTAAACTTTCTTCCTATGTTCCCAAAGGATTACATAGAAGTTTGTATGGAAATGAAGTTTTATTCTTTAGGTGTAACCAGTTAACTTTTAAACCAAGGCTTAACCATTCTTTTTAATGAACACTTTATAAACTTGATAGAAATCTGTGCATTCAGATAATCAATTTTCATGACCCATCTTCTCCAGTAGCAATTAAATTGTTTTTTAATACTTTGTGATGGTTCTACTTTCCTTTTTGAAACAGTAATTCATTAATTTAATAATGTAAGCCTCAGATTCTGATCTGCTGTACATCAGTATAGCCTGAAAAGGTGAATCCATTGGAATGATAGGAGTATCACAAAATGGAGGACTTGCCCTTTAACAATAGAGGGCAGTTTTAACAATTTTCCTTCCAACCATCTTCCTCTTCTAGGCTTCCACAACAGGTTCTTCCCTGACAGTCTTAGAATTCCCAGTATTTGGGAAAAAGTGCAAGTGGCTTTCCCTGTAAAATCTACCTCCTCATCACAGCACTTGCAAACTCCCTTCTTCTCTTTGATAAACTTGTCCGAATTCTGTCCTGTGGGAAGATGCTCTTGACAGAAGATGAAAACTGCTGTTAAAAGATGAGCAAAAGCGTCTTATGGCCTATTGGCAGTGCCTGGACTTTGGAGCTTGCTTCGACTCTCACTGTCTGCCTTTGGGCTTCGTGAACAACATACTGGTTATAAATGGGCAGTATTGCATGCTGCACAGTCAGCATGGCCTTATGGCCAAGGAAGAATCTGGCATTGATGCTGTCTGTAACACTTAATGCCAGAATAAATCTTTGGTTCTACCACTTTGATGCTCGAGCTTTGGCTATCCAGTTTCACCTGATTCACTGCTGACTCTGGCATTTGCTATGATAAGGGGTGAACTGTGTGTGCCCCCACACTCCAGGCTTTCTGTTCCTGAAAAAGGTTATAGTAAAACGTCAGAGTGGAGGCTTTCACCAGAAGGAAGTATCATTTGCTGTGATAAAGAACTAAAAGGTCACTGCTGAGATGGTGATGGCACTGGAAGGGGATGTCATGTTCAAAATGAAACAAAATCATAATGAATGCAAATAGACATTTAATGGAAATGAGGGGACTTAGCTGTTCAGTGTTTGGTACACTTCTCTAAAACATCAGCATGAAATCCGTACCTCTCGAGGGTTCAGTGTTGGACTTGTGATGTGAATGTTAAAAATAATTTTGAGATGTATAAATTGCTTAAGTGCTGAAAATACTGAAATTATTTTATGTTTGGCATAATTATAAGGAATTATCCCAAGTAAGGAATTAAGAACCATAACTGACAGGCAAAAAACCTCAAAAGGTGCTGAACGGAGCTAAGAGCAGTGCAGGAGGCTTGAGGTGAAGCGTGTGCCAGAACAGCCTGGGTGCTGCTGGTGCCACGCAGGCTTTCACTGGGGCTGCTGACGAGTCCTGCCTTTCCCAGGATGGCAGTGCAGCTACCCGAGGTTGGTGTCAGGCAGAAGGAAAAACAGAACTGGTCAAGAACAAAGAAGCGTCAGGCAGAATTGTTCAACAAAGTAAAAAATTTTATAGTCAAGGGAAAGGGCACTGTTTTTCTGAATAGCTGCTGCTTTAGTCACTGAACAATATTACCAGTCATCAGACACTCATTAATCAGGAGTATGTGAATTACTTTACTTTTGTCTTTGGAATTTGATGAAGATATCAACAGCAATGAAAATAACCTTTTTGTGCTGGAAGCAATAATGCTGCTTCCTCCTGACTTCTTCTTCAATGCCCCACATGTATCATATAGATTTTTTTGGCCAGCTTTTCATAAATTGTGTTTCAGTAAACAATGAACAACTCAAATTGCTGTCTAGTAGAAAAAGTAACTGAGACCAGGTAGTGGTCAGAAGTTGTGCATTTACTCAGCATTTGAGTTAAGAAGTGTCATTACCACCAAGAGAGGATGAGTTTTCTAAATACACTCAAACTTTTTTGTATTTATTCATTTTGTCTTATCCCTCAGTGTTAAGCTTTTCACAGGTACTAACCAAAGGCAAGATCCCTACTTGTCTACTGACTGACAACATATGTCCTATATTTTAAGTATGATGTACAAAAAGGTGATTTGCAAAATGCACATCTTCTGCAAAATGTACTTATACATGTTTTTTAAGCTGAGGACTAGTCTGGGAATGGAAAAAATGTTTTTCACTGATTAACTTTTATTGTTTTTTAAATACACTGTGCCTGGTTATTCTTGTCTCTCTGGATGTGGGGTGAGAATCAGTGGTAATGCAAAGGAAAATGTTTGTATGGAAGTAAATCTTACCAAGCCTAGAAAAGAAGTGGGCCAAAAATATCCACCTACATTGTACATTTTCTGTTCTGTGGGGTTAACTGCATCTCCTCTGCAGATAAACCTGTGCCTGTCGGGTGTCTGTCTGCTCGGGGGAAATCCTAATGGGCTAGATCTGTCTTTCGGAGAAACTGTTGTAGCTTTTTCAAGTCTGTGGCCACAAAAGAGAGATGCTATGTTTTGCATTGAGAAAGCATACTCTGTTTATAAAGATACAATGCCATAACTTCAAAGTTATCTTTCTTGGAATTTTCTTTCATCTTGTTTTCTCAATCCTTGTCCTTGAAGATGCATGTAGGATTTAGGTTTTGAAGACTGCCGTTGAGACAGATGACATTGATATCGTTTATGGTTAGGTGATAACTCGCGTTCAGTGAACATGTAGGCATTGCTAACCTAATGTCACTATGTAGAGATAATCCTCATAGATAGGCTGTGTTATCAGAGACACGTTATGTTTTTAGTGGAGTTCTACAGAGTGTACCATTTTAGTCATATGCTGTGAAATATTTTCTATAAATGACCAAACATTACTAAAGTTTGGATAACTTAACAGTTGAGATGATGATAAATAATGAAGGGAAAATCTCTGATGCTGAGTTTTTGGGTTATTTCATAAAAATTTATTGCAGTCAGGTGCATGGTGTTGTGCTTATTAGTTTCTTACACTGTGGCTGTGCCCTCATGGGAGTATTTAGAGATGAAACTTTGTGCCTAGGATTATAAATGTTCTTGCATCATTTTTCTTTGCTCATTGTAGTAATTAATTGTGCATTTCTAGCATCTGTCATTGAAACTAAAGATGCAATGTGAAACAAAATTATACAGTGTTTCAACTTTTTTCCATAAATGTGCTGTATTATCAGTATTTTTCATTGTTGAATATTCTTTATTTTCATTCAGAGATCATGTTACTCTGTCTCAGTCAATGGTTAGCTAGTCAATAATTTTTGACATCAGAAATGATTACTCAGACAGGAGGTCAATAGTAGAAAAGTATTATGGATCACATTCCCCATCCTAATCAATTGAACTATTTTAGACAATTCAAGGTTGCAAAAATACTTTACCCAAGCATGTTTAGGATGTAAAGAAAGTGGAATTTGGAAATTAAGCCACTTAACTGACAGAATGGACGATTCTGCCGGGTTTTATTCACGGGTCTCAAGAATGTGCAAGTAGGTTGCCACCACATCAGGCTGTAGACTGTCATTTCATGAAGATACTGGTGAGGGACAGCCTGAGAGTCCTGTTGATGTGGCAGCGTATCACTGCTGACTGCAGTGAAATTCCTACTAATTTGCACTGCCATGAATAAAAGGGAATTTGGCCCAGATTTTCTGGTTAACTTGTACCAGTTTGTCACTTAAATGTAGCTAGTTGCCCTGTAGAATTCATTGATGCTGCACTTACCATATAAGTTGCTGTTGTATTTTGTTTCCTGCAAGTTTTTAGTAGTTGCTTGTTATTACTGTTAGGTGTTGTTATACAGTGGGCCCCAGTTAACTTTGCATCTGTCAAGGTAGAAATGCTGTTTGCAAACAACAAAGTTTATGAAGGAGCAGACGCTTGGTATAAACTGATTTAAAACTGTTAATTTCAGTGAAACTGCACCAATTTATTTCAGCTGAGAACTTGGCTTATTGTTTTATTTGTGTGAATTTAATATACAGCCAGAATCGATGCTGCCATTCCATGTCTTGGGGAGAATGAGCCATCCACTAAATTTATACAATACTCCTTAAAATATTGTAAGAATATTGATATTTCTTTTTATTGTTCTATTCTTTAAGCATCACATGTTCTAAAGAGCTCTCAAATTTTTGATCATCTTTTATGGATAAAATTTGTACATGCTAAAGTTAGCTGACTTGTATATATAAATGTCATTTGAAACATGCAGAAATAGGTGGAGAGGATTTTTTTAAGAACATGTAACATTTGAGATGCTTTTTTGCCACTTTTAATACAGTCTTTGTAACATTGCTTATCTCTAGCACTGACTCTTGTAGCTAGCTTGCTGCAGGCACGTGTAGATTATCTAAGCTTTTCTCTGCTAGTATTTTCTTTATTGCTTGCTATATTCATTACAAAGTCTAACTTGGATTCAAATCTAGTAATTACCAGAGTCAAGAAAGTCATCAGCTGACTGTCAGTTTTACATATGTTTGCTGAGGCTCACTCTCAAAATGAAAAACCAATTATTTTCCAAATTTCCTACTTGACAGTCATTTGCAGAGAAGCAAAAATAGACACCGTGTTTAGAGCTGAAATAGCTTCAGCGTCAGGGCCTGGGTTTGTAGAACAACATGTGCATGAAGAATCATCAAGCAAACAGAACAATTTAAGTAAATGTGACTTCTTTGTATGGGTGAACTTCAAAATCTGACTCAATATAACTACGGTATAATTTTTAAAGGTTTTTTTTTTTCCCTTTTCTTTTTGTTAGAATAGGTTTTATTCATCCATTAAACAATGATACTTGTTCTGATCTTTTACAGAGTTTGCCGTTGCCTGGGGAGCTACTTAATTGTGTTGCTTTGGTGTCAAGCGTTTTCTCCTAGGTTGTACTTTAAATCAAACCTATAGTGCGTACCTTTGTCTCAGATATTCTCCGTTAGCGATGCCATAATAATGATTTCTATTATCATCATCTTTCCCTTGAAAAAGAGGAAGTCTCTGAAAAATCAAACCCGATGTCGACTCAGGCCTCTGCAGGGTTAGCTGTGGGGCCTGAGAAGTGCAAAGGCAGGTGATGGACCAGGTGGCCAGGCTGCCTGCTCTCTGTCCTTGGCCAGGGGCTGCGCGTCCATGGCTTGGGTCTGGCAGAACCACTACAGGTCTCTTCCCCCACAACCTCTTCATGGCAGCAATGTGGAGTGATTGCTGGCATGAAGTATGCACTTGCTTTATGAACGCAGTGGTGGTGATGGTGTTTATCTTGCAACATCACTTTGAGGGATATGAGAAGTATGCTAAAGTGTGACACACTCATGGAAGTTGGCAGCAGCTCCTGGGTTCTTCATGTCCACCCAGACAGTGAGGAGCCCAGTTCTCACGGTTTGGGCTTATCTTGATAGGGACTGGAGCTGAATGGTAAAGGTGAGCTCATCTGTATTTGGAAAAAAATCACATTCCCTGTAAACTACATAACTTTTATAATTGAAGTCATAAGCAGATATTTCTGTAGTTTTTTCATTCTCCTTCCTCCTATTGATTCACTGTGAAGATCCTGAATTTACCTGAAAAATCACAATATAGATCAGACTTATGCTCTTTGCTGCTTTTTGCATGGATTTCTAGAGAATTTGGTCATTGTTCAGTTTTTTTTCTTAAGCACTGTGGAAGATTCAAACACATTTTTTTGGGTGACCTAATTAGCAATGAGTGTTTTCAGTTACTCGAGTTAATCGTCTCCTCCACTTACTGTGCACATCTAAATGTAAAAGCTTTTGAACCTAACATTTCTGTAATAAAATGGTCTTAGTAATATTTTGAAGACAGGGCCTGAACAGTTATAAAGGAACTCAGGTGTAGGACTCACAGATTATTCTTTTCTATTCTAATGGGATCTCTTCTGATTTTTTTGAAAGGGTGAAGGTGTAATCATACAGGCAAAAGCAGTGTATGCTGGCATGTATGTAAGGAACCCATTTACTGAGTCACTGTCATTTTAGCAGCAAGGAGCTTGACTCCCTGAGGTGCCCCTAAAGCTTTTCAGGCTCACTGAGTCAGGACTAAATAACGCCCAGCTGGGGAGGAACAAACACCTGTCGGGTAACGCAGCTAGTAGCAGGTTTGGTTATCAGTGTGCTCCTCTACCTGCCTCTTTGACCCCTCCCTTGCTGGGTCCTGGATACATGAGGCATTTCCCACAGCATCATGTTTAAAAGCTCCAATAATCCTGCAATGGCAGCTGACAGAGGCTTCCTATATGTTGATTTACTTATTTTGCCACCTTCCAGCTTTCAGGAAGGTGGCAAGGGTTTGCATGATGAAATCTTGATTCGAATGGCTCTTTGTGTTCAGATATGTCTCAGATGGGATTTCTAGGATTTAGAAGAGCAGAATTCTGATGATCGGAGTTAGTGGAAGAGCTTCTGCAATAGATGCTAGTTTTTGCAGTGAGAATACGAGTGTGCAAACTGAATTCTTCCATGAGCATATCCATTGCATAAATATGGCTTCTCAGTTCCAGTTGGCTTTTCATCCTGCCTTTAAGGTCAGTGACGCAAATGCCAAAAGTGAAAGTTGCAGGGCATGAGTGTGATTAAGGCAGACTCATGAGTATTCATGTAGAGCTTTCTAATATATATATATTTTTCTAGCTCAACCAAAAACCTTGCCTGCCTTCTGTCGCTAAAGGCCCGCTTCTATGGGGAAATATTTCCACTTATTTTAATGGGAGATGTACCTAAGTCCTAAGACTGTTGGATAGTTGGTAATAAATAATTGGATATTATTTAATGTTGGTATAGTATTTTAAGTTAAGCACATAGCTACATACATATGAAGATTTATTTTATTGCATGGTTGTATAATCCAACCCAAATTTCCCCTTCCAGAAGGGTAATCGTGTCTAAAAAAGATCAAGTTAAAGGGTAGAATACAGACTTGTAAATTTGACCATAAAAGTCTACTAGGAACATACTTCTACAAAATAATTCACTTTATTCACAGGAATGCCACATAAATTCAAGTGGGAGGTTATTCCTTCCATTTTTAATTAGCCCATTCTGTTGCTTGGCTGTCTTGGAAATTTTACATTAATAACATGCTGTGCTGCCACAGAAGGTAACACTGACGCTAAACTCCGCATATGCAACTTTTCCATAATTTAGACCAAAATGAATTAAATTATCAAATAACTGATGTTATAAGGTAACTTGGCCTTTTTCATTGCTCTAAATGAGGTGATGAGATTCTGTACCTTATGAACAATGTTAATTCTGAAATCTTTAAAAGATGGTAGAGAAATAAAAGCTCTTTTTGCTAGGCCTCTAGATTTTAATGTGTTGTACTTCACTGAGCAGAGCTCTGTGCAGTGTCGGGGAGATCATGGTATTGGATCTCCTCAGTTGCACCTTGGTACCTAGAGCTTGCCCTGAACAGTTGCCTTCAGGTGTGCCTGGAGAAAAACAACTAGTGGCCAAGAGGGGCTATGTTGGCCCCCAGAGGAGTGTTTTCTCATTACCTGAATCAGTGATCTGAAGTTTGTTAGTTAGCAATAAATTTAAGAAAAATGGCTTGACTCAAGGCTCCTGCCCTGCAGGCTTTCTGCCTTTCCTCCTCCTGCCCTCTTGCCAGGCAGGGGGCTTTGCTCCTCGAGGGAAGCCAGTCTGTCTGAACCTGCCAGGACCTCCTCGTGTGGGTGGGAGGGTCCTAGGGTAGCAGCATTAGATCATGAGCTACTTCTAGATGTGTAGGTTTAAAGCAATGTTGCCTTCCTTGTGCATTATTGCTTTTTTCCTGCAACTTTTTTTTAAAGCTTTGAATACTATTGATGTTGAGTTTACTAGTCTGTAGTCTGACATACTCTGACGTGTATATGTCTGTATAACTGTTTTCCTTCTTCCCTAATTATAAGCACTACACTTGCTAATGTCCAGTTATCTAATGGTTGATAGTTATCCAGTCCTGAATTAAATTAAGACTGCCTTGGCTAAATTAATTTTTAATCCTGCCTTTGCAAATGGGATAAAGTTGTGTCCTTGCCCATGCATAGGAGGCTAGCCAAACCACTAAGCTGTAAAAAGTTGACTTTTAAGTAATTTCTTTTTTTCTGGGTATACAGGCAGTCCTAATTCTGCCATTGTCTAAGTTTTGCGAGTTTGACTTTGAAACCATCCTGATGTCCTGGCATAGTTTTGTGTGTAATAAATACGTATCTTTTCATATATTTTACCTGCTGCTGTGTCTGTGTGCAACAGGGTACTGTAAGGGTGAAGTGAATTTGAATTGGTTTGCTTTGTCAATTTGATTTTCAGTGTTCCTGTAAGGCATTTAATCTTCAGCTAATCTAATTGCTCAATTGGCTTGAATATTCTGAACCTGGTGAATTTAAATAGAGGGTTTGCACTTGCAAACCATCCATTGTAACTTAGGAAAAATGGCTTAACTATCTTCAGTCTCTTTTTCATATGAAGTTTCATTATCTAGGCTGAAAATCTGTATGTCAAGTTTCAGCTTGAATCAAACCAAAATAGTTGATGTATGGGTCCAGGTTATTTCTGTTCCATTGTGCTGAAATACTGCATGCAGTTCTTAAATTTGGCATCTGATTTGCCGTGCAGACAGTGGCTTTGAGCACACTGTAGGCAAACTTGCACGGCATTTGAAGGGAAGGAGTACCTTGCTGCCGTTCTGTAGCAATGCTCCCAGGGAGATGCAAAAGTGGCATTAATGGGTTCCAGGAGACATGATCAAACCATATTGTTCTGCTGGCAGGAAGGAGGTGGCAGGAGGAAAGATCAGACAGTGGGTGGAAGTTGAAAGGTATCACATGACATTTGACAGAGTGGAAGACATATGTTGTCGACTCATGGAAGAAAAGCAAGCAAGCAGTCAGAAATCCATTGTGTATATATAAGATGTTAGCAACCTGTGATGATCCCACTGAAATGCCTCACGCACCTTCGGTATCATTTTTCTGTTGTAGCTGCTATTAGCTTCCATCAGAAGTGTGATTTATCCCTCTCTGGCAGCTTTCAGTCCTCTAGTTCGAACAAGTTTTTTTGCTCCCCAGCCTCCTCATAGCCAAGTTCAAGGCCATTTCTCCTCTTGTCTAATACCTATTTATTATACTTCAGATCCTCAGAGGTATTCAGGTGCCTACCTTGAAGCTGGATTTTCTTTCTTCTCTTCTTCACATGTATGTCAATAAGAGGTTTTGTACAGTTACATTTTTTTTCTTTATTGAAACCTTTCTTTAAGTTTGCAAATCCTCCACAGAGGCTTACTCTGTCATGGTAATAATGCAGGAAAAAACAACTGTCTCCATGGCAAACTGAATTTTGGGCAATCCCCTGGAAAAAAATGGCTTATTGGTGTTTTGGGGATAACATGTTGCCTTTACTGTGACAGTGCTGTAAATTTAGGATTGTAAACTGAAGCCAGCTGAATTGGTAGGACCTGGGAATTTTATTTCTTAACTTACAGTGACAAAGGAAGTAGAACTGGGTTTTCTGGGAGCCAATGTGTTATAACAGCTGCATGCTGGTCTTAATAAAGTGGCCTAAAAAAGGCAGCCTGCAGGAAATAAGACTGACAGGGCAGCTGACTTCCCCAAATCATATAGGATGTGTATATATATACATGCACACACATGTACACAAAACGCTGTATCTAGGATGTTGAACACCTGTACCTTGCCCTGGCTCTGCTCCAATTCACATTATAATGATGTCAGGACACTAGGAGCCAGGAACTTTGGTATCACTGAATTTTGAAGTGTTTCTGAAAAATCCCACAGAGAATAAACATAAACAGCTAAATGAACACAAATTACTTGGCATTTGCTGTGGACTACTAAGTATGCACGTGAACATTCACCACTCTGGCTTGTGTGTGTAGCTGCTTACTTGTGCACCCGTACTTGTATGACAGCTGTTAGGCCAAGAAAAACGGTTATGTTGAAGAGATCAGTTGATGCTCAGCCTGTGCATACCTTGAACTCTCCTGAGTGGTGTAAACTCAAGATCTCTCCGCTTTTGGAAAGCTACCAGTAAATTAAGGATGCTGTGCAAGAAGTGGAACCTTGAGACATGAAGTTATTCTGGATCAAGGCTCTGGGCTCATATATTCACCACACTGAGACACGCTTTCTACCTTTTTTATACATCCTGAGTGACACACTTTTTTTATCTGCTGGCTTCAGTAGTTAAACAGTTAAGTTACTGGAAAAGAGAGCTGGAAGATGCTGCTTTTGTCAAATTTAGTATTTGACCGATTAGTAATGCTAATGTGTTGTTATGGGCCACAGCTGGTTCTGGGTTGTGATTCTGCTTTTGCAAGAGTTGTTTCAGGTGTGACACCTAGCTGTGCTGCTCCAGGAACAGGCTAAGAAAAAACCTGTGCAGAGGTGCTGGGCTCTTGGCCCAGCTGTGTCTTAGAAGACCAGAGGGAGGCTCTGAGGGGTGTGCACCAGGGCAGCATTTACTCCCTGAAAACTGCCAAAAAGATGTTGCTTGGTAAAATAGTAATTGTGCTAAACCTTGCCCTAGATGATTGTCATAAGAAATAAAAACCTTTCCCTGCTGATACAGTCATTTTATGTGCAAGATAAGGGGTTTAACATAGTGCTGGTGCCCTGTGAGCTATGGGGAGGTGCTGTATCACCATGACCTCTTTGGTTAGTTTTGCTCTGTAGTTGCATTGTTTCTCTTTTTCTTGATTTTCTAGATAAGTTGAATTTTCTGGTTTTGTGTCAAAGGGTCACGTTGCTTTATAATTAGCAAAAAACTAAGAGGAGTTTAAATTTGGGGACCTTTATTGTCATTAGGAACATGTGTTCATATGTTTGTACTAGTCTAGTTAAACCTGCCTTTTCATGGAGGTAACGAGTCACTAGTGCCTGTTTTGCAGTGGGGTAGAAACCCATGCAGATGGTTTGCATTTCACCCTCCATTACTGCTAACTGCAGGGTAACTTTGAAAACTTCGGCTTCTCCTTGCACTTTCTGTAATCTTACATCAAAGTCTGTTTCCAGCTGTGCTAAGTAATACTTTGTTTTATCCAGATATGAATCGGACTTATTCATTGCCCTTATTCTCTATTCTTTCCTGACCTGTTTCAATTTTAGTCAGCAGCACAATTATTGCCTACATGCTGATAGCTCTGTTATGATTTTGCCAGTGACTTTCTATTAATTTTACTGAAAAGACCCCAATCCTTTGTACTCAATTTCATATTGAAGCCTCAGAGCATTTCCACAGGTTCTTTGAAGATCTCTTGTAAAGTATTTATTTCACAGACCAAATTATTACAAAACCAAGACTGTGGGCTGGGTTTTGGGGTCTACTTCTGCACAAATATGCAAGCAGATCTGCACAAATTCTCCAAAGCACTGTTAGACTGTCATATAGAGAGACCAGAACTCTTTATTTTTTTCATACTAAAAAGTTCACAAAAGATAAACTGCACAGATACCACTAATGATATGAGCCCGGCCAATATGCTTTTGAAAAAGCTAGCTAAATTTCTGGCAGCTGTTTTATATATATTTAAAGCTGCTTATGTGCAATACTGCTTTGTGTGTTGGAAAGCTCTCAACACTTTTGATTTAACTTCTAGCTTGAAGCTGTTCTCAAGTCTGAGGTAAAACTGTGGGTGAACAGGTCTGCCCACCATGGAGAGTTAGTGAAGTGCCGCTGGTGTGTGGGCATGTGCTGTTGGACTCCGCAAGCTTTGGCTGAAAACCAGGCAATACTCCTCAACTTTCCATGATCTTCCTTTTCAAAAGCAGAGCAGCAAAACGCACACAATTGCTTTGCAGGCTGCCCAGGTAGACACTGGGGAGACAACTCTGAGCTGTTTCACTGTTAGAGCACATAAGCTGCCTTAGACTCTCCCTTCACCTTGCAGTGCCCATCCAGGAGCTCAGTGCTAATCAGCTCTGATTTCAGTTTTTGTCTTTTCTTTACTAATACTTAACAGAGCTGCTTTGTGTTAATGCCAGACTGCTCACAATGTCAACTCTTTGCACGTATCCAGTTTTTTGGCACCACAACCAGTAATTTAACTGCTTTATTAGACTAGAAAACAGTGTGTAAGAGGTGATTCTGCCATGTGTTTCTTCTTTTTTGAGAAACAAACTTGATACATTTTAAATTCATAAAAACATATTTGAAAGAAAAGTAAATAGTTATCAGTAGAGTAACAACTCTACACTATCTCTTCAGGCTTTCTTCTGGAATGTGTTTGCACAATGCTATTCATTCATTCAAACTGTTTTTTTCTGTAATCATATACACGTATTTAAAAAAAAAATTCTTTCATGTCTAATCATCAAAGCATAGACTTGAGGGAAGAATGTTAGCATTTTTGTTGAGCTAAATCATTCTTAACCCCAAACTCTCAAATGAGTTCTTGAAGGATTTAAAGATTTGGATTATCAGAATACAAAAGGCTGAAAGACAGGGTGACAATTCATGAGGATAATAACAAAGAACTGCCATTTTAGCTTCTTAATCCAAGTCTGTTTTTTAAGTACTTTATACATCTTGCTGTGAAMCAGATATAGCTAGTCTACAGTAACGGATGTCCTTAAAGACCCACAAACTATTCTTCTGCTACCTATTGAAATGTTTAATGGCATTTTAATTTTTCCAAGTATTGGTAAAAGAGTTTTCAGTGAGCTGTTAAGGCAGGAAATTACAAATAAACCAAATTTTTGAAATGTACAAGTGAATGGATGGATCCTTTCAACCAATATCTGATTCTTGTGCAGAGAAGAAGCATCAAATTCTGTGGATTTAATTTTCTAATCATAATCCATGCTTTCTCTTTTTTTTTTTCTTTTAAGGGTTAGCTTCTGCATGTTGTGAGATTCAAAGTAGAGTAGGATATAAGGTCATAAGTGAAATGCTGGCCATGTATGCCAAAAATCTTTTGTTTTAGTTTTGGACAACTGTTGATAAGGTAACAGTGAGCTTTACTGAGGGGTGTTTAAAAAAGTTAGGAAATATTTAGTCAACTTTTAGAATGTGCCTGTGCTCCTCCAGCAAAACTGTGAACCATGGTTTTGTTTCATAGCTGTATTTAAACAGTAGTTTAGCATAAATACCAAATAATGTTTCAAGTTAACATGCTTTATTTACTTTGAATTAACATTTCAAGATACCCAGTCATGCCTAATTCCTTTTGTGTGAATATAAACATGAAAGAATTTTTACAAGATGCTCTAATAATAATCACTACGGAAATACTGTTTCCCTGCAAACCATTGGTCGTGTTATAAATAGCATCTGAAAGGCTGCTTGCATCTGAGTGGGTGAGAGGCAGATGTTAGGAAGGGTGGGTGTTTCTAACAAAGCTTTAACATGTGTGAGAAACTGGCATGAACAAGTGCTCATCCTCCCTGCTGTGTACGGTAGCAAAGTTAGAAAACCCGACTCTTCCATGCAGAGAAAACTAGCAGCAGCCTTGATACTGATCTCAATATTCCTGTCCCAAACCCAAGAAAACAAAATAAACGGCAACATCATGAAATACCTCATATCGTTCTTAAGCCAAAGAGCGATTTTAAGTAATACTTCATTTCTAAAGCTATTGCCCTCACTGAATTATGAGGTTTGGGACAGGCCTCCACTGGTGGTGAGAGAGGGGGAGAGATCCTTTTGCCATCTCCTCAAATTTTAGATTTTTACCTCTAGTTTTGAGCAAGAGGCCCAAATGGGCTGTGGGACATCACGGCATCCTTGTTGTGCCCTTGGCAGAGGTGTGTGTGCATGTGCAGTTCAGTTCTATGGAGCACACAGCAGGTGTGTGAAAGTCAGTGCTTTTGGGAAGCATGAATTGCCATGTGTGCTGGTGTGGTGATCCGCTCGTGCACAGGATATATATATCCTGCACAGTCAGGAAGTGTTGGTCTGCCACTTCTGTGCAAAGAGCATGACTTGCACGCACCAGACGAGTCCCACATTTCCAGGAAGTATCAAACTTCAGAGTATCTGTAAAACTTGATTTATAAGTACACGTGCAAGAAATCTGACAAATACTAGATATTCATTCTGTGTTCATGGATGATCTCTGCAGCCCATGTACACATTTCTATGTATAAAACCGTGGACAGAATTAAAATAGGGGTATTGGCAGTATTCAGGTAATGCTCAGTTCCATCTGTTTCTTGTTCAGGTTCAGCAGTAATTCAGGAGTAAAACTCTCAGATGGAGTGAATTGCTRTTACAGGTACTGTTTACTTTCCAAGTGCAGTAAAACAGTCATGACTGTTCAATCAAAAAGCAGCTAAGAATTTGCTTTGATGGTAGCCCATGCTTACCTTCCCCCAAGGAGATTTGCGAGAGTGGAGTTTGTTAGCAAGAATATCTGTGGACTGGAAAAAAAAAAAAAAATCCAAGACCCATTTGCATGAGTAGTCATTGTATAACAACCCTTTTGGTTGCTTCTTCACTTCTGCCCTCTCAATTCATAACCATCACACAGAGTGGAGGTCCTGGTGGCTGCTGAACATCATTGGTCTTTCTGTGCATCTTCCTGTACATACAAATATTTGGGGAATCTGGTGCCATGCACAAAATTCCTGAGTGTCAAGTCGCTTTTCTTTTTTCCCCCACCTGGAATTCACTGCTTCAGAAGTGAAATACAGCTTTATAGGTAAATAATCTCCTGTGACATTTTTATGTTTGTTTCAAAGACTGAGACAGCTAACAAGGAAGATGGCTCTTTCTGCCACCTCTGACCTTTTTTTGGAGGAATCTTCAGAATTAGGAAGTTAATATGAACTGGATATCCAAGTGTTTTTGGTGATTATGAATTCCTTAACTGTACACAACACTGACTGTCCTGCTGTTACCTGCTCTCCACATTATCTTGGTATATGTATGGATCCCCATAAAATGTTGTAGGAGAGCTAAGACAAATGCTGTGAGGATATTTTGCAGTAACTTCATAATGTTCTAGGAAGTCCCCTGTGAGGTCTGCAAATGAGGAGGGTGTCTCTTCATTCATGTCGTGGTGGCCAAATCTGGATAACTGAGGGCAAAATATGGCCCGAAGTGTGTGTGTGGGGGGACTTTCTGTGGTGGAAAACTCCTGTTGGCTTCATGCTTGACTAAATTATACAAATTGGTTTGTGAAGCCAAGTGGTGTGTGTGTGTGGGGGGGGGTTGTTTGTTTTGTTTTTTTACACGCTAGGCTCATTATCTGGAAACAAATGAGCAGAAAACGAATAATGTGTTCTAACTGCATGCACTTCAGTATACACTCTACATTCCCATGATTATAAAAGTTTTGGGGAGACTGTTTGTATTTCTAAGTGACAGATCTCCTGCTTTAAGTTACATTATACTTTATATTTTCTTTCTACTTTGAGTTTGAATGGAGCATGTCAGTTCTCCTTTCTCCAGTCCAGCTTTCTCTAACTAATGAGACTAAAACCCATGATTGTTATCAGCTTCTCAGGAAGAGTGGATAAGGTTTAGTATGTCTCATATATGTGCATTAAGGCTATTTAACAGCACATGATAGGCAGAGGTTTCCAGTCTTAGCTAACTTCTGGAAATAGGTAACCATTTTGATAAATGTTCTAATGAGATGTTACTTGACATTAAAATTGAATGTTGATAGTGTGTTTCTGTAAGGATTATTAATCCTCAGCATGGGTATTTTGTTCAATTTCTAGCTATGTATAATATATTTAGTTTCCAAGTAAATGCTAGAAAGAAATAATGCTAAAAAAGAAAGAAATGCTAAAAGAAATAGTTTGCTAAAACTTTGTGTAGGAGGCATAACATCTCAGTTTCAGGAGGTTCCGGGTTAGCAGCAGCTATTTTCTGATTCTACTAAGACTGGAAGTTCCCATGAGCTGCTATCTTTAGTTTGGTTTCATCTTCTTGGGGATGCATTCAGTCAAGGGGAAATTTTATGAGCAAAATTATACCACTTGGATATTTTTGTTGAAAATTTTTTTTTCTCTGCTGGCTTTAATTTGAAAATTTTGGAGGGAAACAGTGCTTTATTAGTGCTTCACACTGCAGTTGATTAAATTTTTTGTTAAAGCTACACTTGCATGAAAAGAGCAAATGCAAAACCGCTTTCCTCTGGCTTAGTTGTCATTGAATGCTTAACTATAAAAAGTGAGCATCCATAGCAAAAAGGTAATTCAACCAGGGCTTTTGCTGTGATTGTGGGCTGGTGTTGTCCCGGCAGCGCAGGGCCTGGGCTGGCATTGGCCGGGGCTGGTTGGGGCTCGTTTCCCAGCGTTGCCCCAGCCTCGTCCTGTGGCCTCCCCAAGCTCTGCCAGAGCTGGGGTGGGAAGGGGCCGGCTGCCCAGGGCAGGGGACATCCCGCAGCCGAGCCCTTATAACTGCCTTCAGCAGCAGCTGTGCAACAGCTAGTTCCAAGTAGAAGGGTCGCTTTGCCTTGTCATTGTCTGTACTTCTGGACTAAAAAAACTTTGTGGTTCCTTTCCATTTAGATTGGTGGGGAAGTTGATATTCCATTTCTTCTTTATTGAAGGCAAATACAGTGGGCAATATTTTTCTATAATTAGAAGTAAAGTATTTTACAGTTTCATGTTGATGAACATTTTTAATGGTGTTAGAAATTCTTAGTTTACTTCTTTTGAATTTGTGACAGGTTACAGCTTTGTTTTTTACTTGGTAGGAATGTGCAACAAATATATTGTTTAGCCACATTTCAAGCTTTTCATGTTTCAAGCCATATTTTAAGCTTTCAGTGGGAATTAACCCCGCTCTTCCTGCCAATATGAACAAAGTTAATGTCTCTAAGAAATATAAAAAGATAATGTTTAGGTCTTGATTCAATATGACATCCAAATACATGCCTGCTCGTAAGACCATGTTGAAAAAGTCACTTCATGTGATATTGTATATATTAATATGAAATTAAACTTTTATGTTTAGTTAAACACCTATGCCTGTATTGCTATTAAAAGGCTTAAAAATGAAGCATTCAAGCACTGCATTAGCATTGACTGGACTACTCATAAGCTATCACATGCTTCTAAGAGATTGCTGAGAACAGGCTTAAACCAACATTTGTAAACCTCGTTATTATGAAAATGAAGTGAAAGTTCTGCCACTCTCTAGTTCCATTAGAGTCTCATCTGAGTAGCACCTTAGAGTCACGACTTCCAGCGTTGCTTGCAAATGACAGAAAAAACAGCAGCAATCTCTTATACTACTTTAACCTTTACAACATATTTGCTTGGAATAGACAACCATCCCATTCTTCTATTGCTCACAGAATATTAAGGTTACAGACAGAGGAAACAAAAGGAATGGCCAACAACTAAAATTTGAAAATCTTGAAAAGGTCAGAGTAGTGTGGTTTAGGACTGTCTGCATGTCTTCATTCCAGCAGATGACAACTGACCAAATACTAATAAATTACAAGCTCTCTCTCTCTATATATTCCTAAATATCAATACCAAAAGTGTTTCAACAGTCAGTTAAACCTAACAGAAATAGTGTCATTTTCCATCTGTTGATACCCAGAAGTTATTAAATCTAATAAAGGCATTTGGTTTACTTTAATACTGCTGTAGGGTTTATTGCTACTTTGTTTTCTCGGGCATGCATGTTTTTATATGGCAGGTATGGTATTGTAGCAAAGACCTTTGGGAGTTGCTCTTAACAATATTTATGGCATTTTGTTTAAGAGAAACCAGAATGGAATTTGGCCTTCTGTTTACAAAGCTTTGCTTTGTAATGGCAAATCATCAGCAAGTCATATGTGTGTGTTCAAATGCTGTACTAGAGTTAGGCACATGACCCCATATGAAATAAGTTCTTAATGTACAGATTCAAATGAACAGTGTTTTCAGTTAGGAAAAAATAAAGAACAATGTCATAGAATCAGTGAATGAAAGAAGAAACTTCACTGAAGATATCTCTGCAGCAAGATGGGGTCAATTATATCTGACAGATGCTTGTCTAACACCTAAAAGCCTCAAAGGCTGTGGATGCTGTAATCTCAGTAGACAATCTATTTGATTACTTAACTATCATTAAGATCAGAACGTTTTTGCTTTAAAATCTAATCAGTCTCCTTTGCAATTTTGGAGTATTATTTCTTGTTCTGTGTGCAGTGGTCTTGCAGAACAATCTATTCCTTTCATCTTGGCAGCTACCTTTTATATATTTGAGAATTGTTATCTCGTTTCCCCATGGTCTTCTCTACCTGAAACAACCCAGTTTCTCCAGTCTTTTCTCATGTTTCATGTTCTGCAGACTTCTTTCTTTGGAACTTTCCTAATTTTTACCATATATTTCTTCACATATTCACAGGTGCCTAAAACTCTCTCTAGTAATTCAGCTAAACTTTCTTAAATCACCACAAATATATAACAAATTCAGGAAAGCTGAATTTGAGTTAGGTAGGTTTAAATGAGATCAGGATAGTTTCCTATAGATTTAAAGTCAATTCCTCTTTCTTTCTGTGGTGAAAGAGAAGTTGCTATTGTCATCTGAATGATGAGTCTGGCCTGAATTTGTTATATTTTTGTCATATTGCAAAACAGAAGCTGACACTTGCTAGGAATCATGTAGTAGCTCAGACAACTAAATCAATTTTCTGTTTTCGTGACACTAACAAGCTGGTCAGCTATAATGTACATGAATATATAGAAATGTATTTATACCCCAAAGCCTGAGAGAAAAATAGTGGTGAACATAACCTGCATACTAGAATATCAATAGATTTGATCAAATAAGATATAACTGAGACTCTTTGAAGATTACTGTCATAAGCAGTCTAATATGATAATTCTGTCATGACCAGTGGTCAATATTGTGACTTCTATGTGTGTATGAGCATAGATCATGTATGAACCTGATTGCTTTGAGATAAAATGGCTCCATTTGTGGAAGAGGGAAAGTAGTGGATGGCATTTACCTTGGCTTTAGCAAGGTTTTTGAGACAGTCTCCCACAACATTCTTGTACCAAGATAAGATGTTGCTGGCTGGACAACTAATGCATAAAATCTGATTGCATGGTGGGACTTGGGGGGTTGTGGTTAGTGGCTCATACTGTCTGGAGGCCAGTACCAAATGGAGTGCTGCAGGGTCTGTATGTGTTGTTTAACATCTGTATCAATGACCTGGAGGAGGCGATGGAGTGCTTGCTCATCCAGTTTGCAGGTGACCTCAAACTGGAGGGGCCAGTAAATACACTTCAGGGTGGGGCTGCCATCCAGAGGGACCTAGACATGCTGGAGGAATGGGCTGACAGGGACCTTGTGAAATTCAACAGGACAAACAGTGCTGCACATGGGACAGAATAACTCCTTGCAATGATGCAGGCTGGGGTTGAGCCCTGCTGCCCTTGCCTGGGCTGTACAAACAGGAGCACAGCCAGTAGATGGAGGGATGTAATTATCTGCTTCTACTCAGTGCAGGTTAGACCACGTACAGAATGCTGTGTCCAATTTTGGGACCCTGATACAGGAGAGGCATCAATAAACTAGAGAAAAGTGAGTGGAGGGGCACCAGTGTGAGCACAGAGCTGGAGCGCAGGTCCTGTGAAGGAGCTGGGCTCTTTCATCATGGAGAAAGAAAGGCTTGGGGGATGGGGGTGAGGTGGGTGTAATACCAGCCCTCCAGTACCTATRGGGAGGTTACAGAGATGAAGTCAGGCTTCTCTGGTGGGCGATGGGAGGATGAGAGGCAAAAGGCCTAAGCTGGAACAAGAGGGGACTTGTCTAGATACGAGAAGTCTCCTCCCTGCAAGGACAGTCAGGCCGTGCAGCAGGCTGCACAGAGGTGGTGCAGTCTCCATGCTTGAGACCCTCAGCAACCTGGTCTGACCTCACAGCAGGCCCTGCTTTTGCAGGAGCTTGGACTAGATATCTCCTGAGGTGCCTTCCAATCTAATTACCTTATGTATGTACAATATACACAGCAGTTGTATTTTCCTATGCTCACTATACTAATACCACTTTGCTTTCAATATGTCTGATGCCAATGAAGAGAGTTCTGCATCACCCAAACTTAAATGGTAACTAAAGGTGATGGAGATCTGAAGTTCTAGATTTGAAGCCTAATGCTTGTTTCTCAGATTGTTCTGTTGGAGTTGATAGGCTGACACGTGATGATAACTTGGTGATATGGATACCTATAACCTGGGCCAAATCTGCTTCCTCATCAAACTAACAAGAAAACATGTCTTCTAACTAGATTTCAGGCTTCATCTTTCGCATGTCTAGATGGCTTTCTGAATTTTCTGTTAAAAAGTAAGGTAATAACTTAGCAGTAACAAAAACAACAAGCTTCTGGTTAATCTACCTGCTTCTCTAAATCACTTGGCATCTGCTACTAATGTCTCTAATCCCTAAATGTAATGCATTCAACATTTTTAAACTCCTTTACTTAATGTGAAAACAAAATCAATTTCTACTCTGTACTCCTTGTCTTTTACCAGACTTCTTCATTACTATTATTACTCTTGACTCAAGTAACTAAGGTCAAAGCTATAGTTAATTTTCTTCTCTCCAAGTAGCTCTTTTGCTCAAAATAAAGTGTAGATTTACAAATGAAATATGTTCTGTATTTATTATTTTTGTTTTTTTTATTTTTTTAAAACTTTTCTCCTGCCACAGATTCCTAATCCTCTTGGAGAGGTGGGGGAGATTTAGATTGGGGTAGGTGCAAGGAAAGAATCATGCCACTCTGACATAAAACTTAAAATTTATTTATGAAGTGGGAGGGGTGTAGTGGATGAGCAGTGATTTCTGTTCTGGAGTGGTGGTTCTGTGACAAGGTTGCCAATTCTGTACAGAGCACACACTTGCACCAGCCTAGCCCTGACCCTCTGGTCCAGCTGTGACCAGCACCAGAGACCCAAGAGGACTGGACACTTGCTTCCCCAGGTTGATAGCTTATGACAGGATGAAAAACCCTTTAAAAAAAAAAAAAGTGCATACAGCAGAAGTGCAAATCTGTCATGAAGTTGTATGCCTTTATTTCCTAATGAAGGTGTGATCCACTTAAGTTTAGCATCTAAAACTTTAAAGTCTAGTCTGTCTGTCTTCCAGACTTCTCTTTTTAATAGAAAGATATAGGTGCTTTCAGAAGGCAATTTATTGCATTTCTCTGGAGTTATCTGTGTCTCTTCATTGGCTTCAGAGCTAAAACAGCTAATTTGGATGTTAGACCTTTTGGAGTAATTATATTTAGATGAGTTGAATTCCTGGCATATAGCTGAATGTATGGAGGTGGCATAGCAGAAAAGAAATGAAGATGCTGTTATGGACACTTTTAAGCTAATGAGTATAAAATGCATCTGTAGACCCTTATTTTCTGTTTCTCTGGATATTTTTTAAAACTGGTAGCCTGAAACAATCATTAATTAGAGAATACTAATTAAGACTAGTTCCTGGGAACTCTTTCACTTCAACTAATACTCTAGCATTAGTTCTGTGCAACTTAAATTAATCGTCAGTTTACAGCACAGCATATCTAGGGAAAGAGTTTATTGCTGCTTCCCATATACTGGAGCAGCCCTCTGACATGAATATCTCTGCATCAAGAGTTCATATGTCCTTCCCAGTGAACTGTATCCAGCTCTCCTAAACTGTTGCCTTTATTTTGGTTGTGTGGTCTGTTACCTTCTCTGGTCCTTGCTCTCTTCTGTTTTGCTGAAACGAGAGCAAAGTCCTAATAAGAGAAGGTCATTTAATGCAGATGATCTTCTATTTTAATACAAATGTCTGAGATAACCCAGCTCTTAGTGATGAAAATCGAATTGTCAGGGAAGAGGCTACCCTGGCAATGAGGTCACCTGCAGGGGTCTGTGATGCCGGCAGAGAGACAATGATCTGGCGCCATGTAACCAGAGGCCTCAAAGACTGCAAAGTAGCAGGAGGTGAATCGCTTGCTCTCTTCAGCGGTTTCCATCAGCTGAAGGTGAGCTGCTCCAGGAGTGTCACACACTGGCTTCCTGAATACAGATGGTCCCTGGGAACCCTCAAGGGCATGGAGGACCAGAGGAAAGGACATTGTGTTCAGGAATTTATTTTTATCAAAGGTTTTGTCTTTTTCTGCATTTGCTATCTTCAGATAGGGAGAAGTTTAGAAGTCTGTGAAGCTTTTCTGTGGCTTCTTGCTCATATCCCTCGTGGTTCCTGAGGAGTGGAGAACTGCATGATCCTGGAGAAAGGTCATATACTTTTCCCTACAGAGAAGGGAGAGAGAAGATTGAGTCCAGGATGCTGGGAGCAGATAGGCTGGCAGCGGTCCAGGTCTGAGGTGTCAGGGATAGGTGGATGCTTTGAGGAGTGTGTCTAATGGCAGCAAGGGGAGTTGGAGCGGGTGCTTGCTGGTGATCTTGGGCAGGAGCTTTTGGTGACTGAGGAAGTCAGTGCTGAGTCCGCTGCTGGATGGGCCCCAGCAGCGAAGATGTGCAAAGGCTATGGGGAAGTCCCTGAGCATGATCAGCACACCTGGTGATTCTGGGTCCTTACAAGCTGGACAAGATGTAATGAGTATAGACCACAGAGTGAAGGATGTTTAGAGGTACAACAGAAAATGAAAACAAGAGGGGTGAATTCCATTTAAGCAACAAAGGATAAAAGCAAGAAAGGAAAAGGTGTGGAAGATGAAACATACAGTTCAGAAACAGCAGTCTTCCATATTGCAGGAAAAGTTAAATATAGAAATTAAAAGGCAACCTATTTAAAGCAGATGAATTACAGTACAGTAATCTTAATCACTCCTAATGATTATCTTTTTTCTGTTTTATTCTTCAACAAGCTATTAGGCTTGTCCATTGCTATTTGATTGTTAGGGGCCCATAGGAAATGCCCTGCACTCAGCCATGCTTAGGGAGCTCTTCTTTTGATTCAGGATTGTCTGCAAGTTGGAGACGGTGCCTTCCATCTCCTCGTAATTAGCATGCCTGCTAACCAAGGCTGCAGTCTCAACTAAATTGCTCTGTTGGAAGCAAATGAGACAAGGTAGTAATGTTATCCTGTATTCAGTGCTCAAGCCTGATTCTATTTTTCAAAGAATTGCCAGCTTTTTCCAAGGCAACATTCTGCAAATGTGTAAATGACACCACCTCCTCTCGCACATTGCGCAAGACTGTGCATCTAACTGGAACGAACAGAGAATTGAACTTGTGACTTTGTTAGTGAGGAAATGATGTTCTTGACACTTTTCTCAGTCCTCCTCACCCCTCACCTCAGGCAAAACTAACCTCCTCCTCAACAATCCTGTTGTTAAATGGAGATACAGCAGAAAGACGACGTCAGGGCTGGTAAGAAAAGCAAACACAGTTTAGGAACTGCTAAATTATTCTAGACTGCTCTTAAGTTTTAAGGTCTATTTCCCTTTTATGCTGGAATTAGTGATGTAGCTGAATTATCTCCTTCTAATATCTGCTTATTTTTAACCAATGCCAAGAGTGGATTTTTTTTTTTTTTTTTTTTTTGCCAGGGGCTTAGGAAAGTAATGGTCATATCTACAGTGATCTGCAGAAGTGACCTCAGAAATGTGTTTGAAATTGGCTATTTTCACCCATGCATCTATATTTTTTGCTTCATTTAAAGCAAACATTGTCAAAAGGAATTGCTAGATCGCCAGACTGATATTTGTTGACATTATTCATTATGGATGGTTTTACCTTTTCAGGTCCAAAGATGATTGCATTTTCTTATGTTTCCTCTAGGTTTGTTTCCTCTGAAAAATGTAGCTGAAGCATCAGTAGTGCTTGCTGCATGTGCAAGTCAGGGCTCGTGTACTCGGAGTTTCCATTTTTGGGCTTTTACCTCATCTTTACTTTTTGTACATTTGTACATGCTAGTCTGATCGAAGAGCCCAGGTTTGCTCAGGTTGTTAAGGTTATAAGCACATTTAATAGAATGATGACTAGGATATACTTGAGTTTATGCCATTCAGTTTAACAACAGTCAGTTAATTGAGTGCTCTGGTAGAAAGGCTCTCAGAAAATGATAGACAGAGGGCATAATCCTAGCTCTCAGACATGCCTTATGTTTTGTAAAGGACAGCCTTTTTCTGCCCTGAGAATTCAATGAGCATTAGCAATCAAAGAAGCAGCAAATACTATCTTAGCACCTGTAACTTGATTTTATGTAAGTAGCATCTCTTTCCTCTACGGCAAGAGGAAAGGTTAATGAATCAAAGAATTCGTGCCTGAAAAAAGATAAGTTGTGATTGAAGATGATGAACTACAGTTAAAGAAGTAACTGGCTCTTAATGTGGGTGTAGAAGTAGGCTGCTATTTCTCCAAATGAACTGCCACTGTTGTCCTGGCTGTAAAGATGGCAATCTTTCAAATGGCATTTAACAAAAGTGCCATACCAAGATAATAGGATAATAATTTATTGCTAAAAAATACTAATTGATATTTTGAAAAGCTATAACTTTCTTGCTTAAGCACTCTTGTCAAATGCTAATTAAATACTTAGACATTCCCTTGCAAATGTAATTTAATAAGTTACAACATTTATTGCTTCTCCAGTTTTCAGTTAATTGCATGACTGTTTTTATCCAGAGTAGGCACCTTTCTGATAAACAATTGCTATGCTCCTGTGCAGTCAGATTAAAAAAAGTGTTGTATCCAGAGGTATTGTATATACGCAAAACATTCTACTCACAGTAAGACTGATAGGCCAATCTGATTCAGATAGTGGTGTTTCCACCCTAATCGCATTAATCAATATTATGCTCAGTTAGGTATCACCTACTGCAGATTACCTGGCAAATGAATGCATCAAATGAATGCAATAAGTTTCTCATTTGGACAAAAAGGAGTTAATATTTCAAATTAAAAGTATTTATAAAGGCCATGTCCCTTTCACAAGTAACTTGCAGTTCTTTGAAGCTTCTTCTGTGGACCTGGTCTAGGCCTGCCCAGCAGGATGACTAACGATCTTTCCTGTCCATGTTACTGACCTTAACTTGGCCACACCAACACTTAAGAGATTGACTGCATCTTACAGATGGCTAGCTCGTAGCTCACCCCACATCTGTCCCAACTGCGAGCTGGTGAGCCTGGGTCTGTGCTGACGTGGCGTGTGCTGGAGTCCGTCTCCTCCCCATGGCTTTAGTGCAGCGGCTGCCTGGCGCTTGCTCTGGGGCTTAAACAGTCACAGCAGGTGGCATGTTGGGGACTAGGCGTAGGCGTCTCTTTGCCTCGTGGCGTGGCAGCCCTGATGCTTTTTAGGGATTGTCTTAACAGAGTCCTTTGCCGTGGGGGTGTGTGTCTGCCTGTGCATAAACAAGGGAGACTGAAGGGAACAATATCATACAGACAAGAACAGGATGGGATATTTATTATCAAGAAAATACTAACAAAATGAGCATATTTAGTTGTAATGCTTTGGAAAAAAATATAGTTATGACTGTGTAAAGGACCTTTGTAATGTTTTCCCTTGGCACGCTCAGCCAGAGTTGTTGCTACCCCTCCCTGAGCTTGGGGATAGCTGGTGAAATTGCTATGAATGGCTAGAAATTCTTAGGGCAGGAAGGCAGAGAACTGGGTGATAACAAGTGTAAGCATTAGTTTTAAAAAAAGTTATAACAAGATATTAAATGTTGTAATTTATTACATGTCGGGGATTTGTGGTTATAGCTGTTGAGACTGGAATTAAAATTAAAACTTTATGGCATTATTTCATTAAAATAAGAATCTTTTTGAAGATGTCGATTGAAAATGTGTATTAATGAGTGCATAATAGCTGAGGAGGAATCTTAAAATTTAGCCCTTTTGAAAGTTGTCAGCCTGTGTTTTAAGCCTGTGGTTGTTTTTTTTGCTATTTATATTTAAAGAATATATATTAAAAGAAGATACTTCAGAATGTCATGCTTCTCACCTTAATGTTTATGTGCCCTTTTTATCCTATGAAGGAGCTTAATTGATGTATTTGATTGCAGTAAAACAATTGTAACCATAAAATAGTAGCTGTCTACAGAGATGTATCCTCACAACACTGTTAGATGCAGATGCTCATCTTTACTCATGGCAACTTTTGAACTCAAGTTATGCAAGACTGTCACTAATTTAGCTTATTTTGGTAGATAAGTATTAAATATAACTGTACAAATTTGATTTTGAAAAAGTATTTGCAAGTACAAGTGACTTAGTGTTTTAAGTAATTATGCAATAAGTATAACTTGAAGCTTCAAATATGCACTCTACACCTTCAGAGGGATTAGGAAGAGAAAGACTAGAAGGATTTGGCCCTTTGAAGAAAAAACATTGCTTGCAAGCAACTTTTTAATATTTCTTTCAACTGCCTTTAGCTATGTTTTCGCTCTTTTTCTTATTTTGTTAACATTGCCCATTTTCATAACTGCAGCTGTGACTGCTGTTTCAGGAGCAGAAAAACTTGCTTCCTGGGTTGGGAGCCATATCTTGCCTGTTTACAGTGAATTACTGCCCTGTCATTTGTGAGTGCTCTTCTCCCCGTTGCGAGGTAGTGCGGTGTCTTCATTCCTCATACATGCCATTAATCTTTGCCTGTTGAGAAGCAGGCGGGTGCATGTCTGGAGTCTCTTGTGTCCCACTAGGTTTTTGGGACTGCCAAAAGAGCTGCCTGGCTGCACAGTACCTGTGTAGGCTCTGAGGATGCGCTTTCTGGTAGACACTCCAAGGATATGTTTTCATTCCTCCTTTTACCCCCAAGATATTAGACTTGGTCTAATTCTGTTTTGGTGTCTTCTGGAGCCACATTTGTCTGACCAAAATCTCCTGGTTTTGTTAGCTCAAATATGATACTTATCTCATCAGAATCAACAGTTGGTAAAGATTTGGCCTTCAGTTGATTAAAAACATTTGAATGCAAAATTATTCCCAACCTTTCTACCATATCAAAGCTTCCAGGTAATGAATGCAAGTGGAAACAATTGCAAATGCTTATTTTAATCAGAAGCTATTTTCTTCTACCATTCCCTATTTTCAACCCGAGAGGTTACTGATCCCAATGTAATTGCATTGAATGGAGCACCATTTTTCTCTACGAATGAGTTGACCAAAAGATTTAAGTGTTCACATATGCTGTTTAGAATATATTTAAGTTTTGAGGGGAGAAAATAAGATACTAATAATGAAAACAAATGTCTATGTAGATGGACTATGCAGAAAGCCTGACTGACAAAATAGTAACGTTATTTGTTACATATCAAGCTTTTTTGTCCCAGTTTACTGTTACTGGGGAAAATCTCAAAATTAACAAATATAAAACCATGAATTTATTCTAGAGCACTGTAAAGTCCAGGCCTGTGTTTTAAGTGAATGCTCCAGTGAGCATTTGCAGATTTCAAGTTATGATTTAAAGAAAGAAGACTAAATGATCAATTACATGGACCAGAGGATAGGATTTCTGCTCGTCATGAATCTACAGCTTGATCAGCTTTTTTAGTACTACCAGAAATAAACACTCTGCATATGTTTGAGTTAAAACTTCAAAATTTAAATCAATTCAACAATGCCTAAATGTAGAGGTGCTTAAAATTCTATACAAGTTAAAATTTTATCTCTAATCCCAGTTTTGAGATGGGAGGGAAATACTATTCAGTAATACTGCCTAAAAATCCCAGTTAGGGAAAGTGCGGTGCAACCAACTTTCAACAGAGGGGGAGAGTCCAATTTAATTTGTAAAACTTTATTCCATCTGTGTGGGTAAGTACAGAAGCATTTGCAGGACCAGCCTCTGAAATTTCTCCCAAGAGAACAGGTAAAATTTAACTCTTCCCTTTGATCTATTTAATAAGTATAAAGGTCAGTATTTTCAGAATAAAATCATAAAGTTATGTTATCTGAGGCCATACTCATGTCTTTTTTTAAAAAGCATCCAGATTTTCAAAGGGACTTGGCTCTTGAACTTAGAGACCAGAATTATTAAAACAAAAATCCTTTTGCAATAAAGCTTAACAAAAGCATGTCAGCATCACAGGGTTTTTAATAGCAAGCGATGGGGCAGTGCTGTTGGAAAAGCATGGCAAGGTGCATATTTTGTATATATTTCATTTCCTACTTGCCTATTACATCTTGCAGAAAAAAATATATCTACTTGATTAAGCAGTTGTATGGTAGAGTCAGCAAACTCTCGCAAAGAGGGTTTTATGTGCTACGGCTGCGGAGCCTCTGCTCTGTTTTTGTTGCCTTTGAATCCTGTTTCCTAAGGCAGTCCAAAACTCCTCTTCAGGAGCATCGTTTCTGGCCGACCAAGCTGTCTGAGCTGCAGTTATCCTGCCTTCTGAGGGAAGGGGAGGTGTTGAGCGGTGTGCCAGAGTGGTGTCCAGAGGAGTTTCGCTCCCCATGGCAGGTGAAAACAGAGGGACAAATGTTCAGATTGGTCATGGCGCTGTGTGGTAGCTACGAGTAGCACTGGCATAAGTGATGTGGTGAAGGCCAGGCCATTTTGCACGTGCTTGCAGGTCAAGCCGCACAAGCTGTGCTGAGCTGGTAGCRTATAATGCGCTCCACTTTCTGTTAGTTTTGCTGCTTCAGGAAAACGCAACTGATACAGGCAGCCAAAAAGTGTGTGTGGTCAATTCTGCTAAATTGTTATGTGTGAGGGTGTTCCCCGATTGCAGGACTGTGGGCCCCTGTGGCTTTCTGCTTGACTTCAGGAAATCCTTCTGCAAAATAGGGTGCATTGAAGCATGTTGAACATGTTTTTGCTAATATTAAGTACTGCTTGTGCTTTCCATTTTGCCTTCTGTTCTAATGCAGCTCTGAGTGCTTCCACCTTTGAACTCCTAAATGCTGCACTGATTCTTCATGAAAGCTGCAGCTAGAAGCTGGGTTTTTGGGCGCCCCATTCTGTCCTGGTTTACATGCCACACAGCAATGGGTACTTACACTGGACTAGATAAAATGAAAAGTATTTGTTTTTTTTAAAAGTAGTGGTATAAAATAAAATCAATTACTGTATTTTCAGTGTTATGGCATGGAAGCACATGCAAGGAGCCAGCCAATCCCTCCTAATTTTGGGTGACTTCCTAGGGCATCTGGGTCACACTTGAGTTGGCAATGGTAAATGAAGCGAAGCAGTTCTTCCTGCCTGCACTTTACCTTGCTCTGGGGTCTTGCTAGTCTTTCTCCCTTGCCTGGGTATCAAGCAGTCAGTTACTGACAGTTAAGTGAGATTAATTTAGGGTGAAGATGCCAAAAGCAGTATCTGATAGGAGTCTTCTAATTTTGTGAAGGCATCAGTCACC
Source organism: Apteryx rowi (assembly GCF_003343035.1). Classification (NCBI taxonomy): domain Eukaryota; kingdom Metazoa; phylum Chordata; class Aves; order Apterygiformes; family Apterygidae; genus Apteryx; species Apteryx rowi. The sequence goes on along the minus strand of NW_020451027.1, from coordinate 603,426 downwards.
TACCTGTAACAGAACGTATTTGCCATTTGTGATTAGCTAAAGTCTATTTGTTGTTGATATGTCTTTTTAGACTAACTAATTTTGTTATACCAAGTTTGAAGCCTCTGGCTTTGCAATCTAACCATAAAAATAGAAGAACTCGGGTGGGGGTGAAGGGGTGATCGAAATAATTATTTTAGAAGATTTGAAACAAAATTGGTCTTAATCTCTATCTGCAGACTATGAAAGGCCATGATTATTTTGTTTGACTCAGCTAATTACATTTCCAGCTAGGATAACTACAGATCACCACATCAGATTTTCTCTGATTTCATGTTAACTGGCTTTATGAAATTTAACTTTTGTGATACTACTTGATTGCATCTTCATCCATACTGTAATTTTAGTGATAGAGAAATTCAAACTAAGTACCTAAGTACTTTTCAGGCTAGGTATTAGAGTGTATCTGAGTACTTTTTTGCAAAAAATAATAATAATGTTTCAAAAACAAGAGATTGTGTCAAAATTCAGACAGCTTATTGCTCAAAGATTTTTCAGAGGATCAGCTTGCACTTCTAAAAAGTAAAGTAAGGTCATTTGAAAGCCTTTGGAAGTATTGAAGTAGCCCACTTGAAGATTTTTGGCGGCTAGAAGCTGGTTTAAAAAATAAAAGAAAACCACATGGGCTACCCTGCTGTTTGTGTAAATCAGTCACAGGATTAGAGAGAGTCATAAATGTAAACTATTTCTTCAAGATGTTAAGTGAAATGTGCTAAGTGTTTAAAAAATAAGAAAGCCCAAGACACTACGTTTTCATGACTGAGATGTGAACTCTGTTGCTGTTGACCTAGAAGCTGACACTTTTGGAGGTAGTCTGTACAATATATATATATAGATATGTATATTTTTATTTTTTTATGCCATGTTGCCATGTTTTGGGCTTGAATTTGAAAATCCAATGGCTGAACAGTTGTCTATTGTAGAAAGGATCTATTTCAATGTAGTTTCTGGAAAACAAGTGTACAAAATAACTTGTGCAGCTGCCACTGTCATTATTAGCATAAAGCTGGAATACTAGGTCTTGGTGCTTAAGCTGGTATGGGCAATGAGCTTATAAAGTTTACTGTTGAAGTAAGTACTTGCATAATTCTGTCTTTAATCCAGCTAGGAGATTACTTATCCCCTCTCTTTAGTTTTGTTGTGTTTGTAGAGTGTTCTAATAAAGCTCTTAGTTATGTCAGTTCTGTATGTATTTTGTGGAAAAATGCCTGCTATGTTCAGAAGTTTGTCTTCTATAATTCAGATATATTGAAGAAAAGAAAGAAAAAGATGATGGCTTTTTAGACTAAATTAAGGCCTGAAAGAGAAGTGTTTTAATTTCAGACCCTAAAACGTGTGATTTCAAGCCAAATTGAGAGATTAAGTCCCCTGTCAATTGAGCAATAATTCATGGTTTATTTATGAGAAAATGCAAATAAGCTAACTAGAATTTTATTCAGCTTGGAATGAATATTTGATCTCTAGTTTGCATGAAGACTGGCAAAACTTTTCTACTAGAAGAATTACAGCAAAATGATGGCCAGAATTTCAAAAGTTTGGTTATATTTAACTTGTAGTATTAATAAAACATTTGCAAAATCTCTTAATTTAGCAGGAGGTAGTATTTCTGTCATGATTGTTATGGAACAGATTTGAATGACACTAGAAAGCAATGATGCTTCTTGCTGCTTTTTAAAGACTTCTGCACTTCAAATACAACTCATGGGAAACTACTACCCTCATTGTCTTTACAGTTGAACTTTGTTCCCTAAATCAGGCTCACTTCTTCCTGTATATTTGTCATGTACACCACCTTCATACACAGAGCAAGTGGTTGTACTAGCCTAAAACTGCTCTTTTCTGAAATTAAATAAGGAAAAAATAGAATTTTCACCAGATGAGTATATAATAAGTGAAATGCTGTTTAACTGCAAATGTTCCTTTCCAAGAACCGCCCCACTGCTAATATCAGCTTTCTGATCAACGCATACTTTGTATGACTCCTCTTATGCTTATTGATACCCCTGTGGTCGGGAGGAGGTGGGTTTTGGCTCTGAGCATGTTCCCACTGCTGGACTGACAGCGGCCTGCGTGCTATTCCTGATGTTTGCCAGTGCTGGATATAAGAATTAAAGCAAGTTTGTTCAAGAGTTGCTTTTAATAGTACTTATTGAAATAATAGGCTCTGATTTCTTAAAACAAGTCATTGGACTTCTCTCCATGATACTGTGTTTTACATAATGATGGTGCTGTGGGCTGGAGGTGTTTTGCAGTGGGGCTAGCTGATTTGCAAAGCGGTGAACAGGATGCTCGCACCTGGTCTGGGAGGCTTGGTCCATCACAGAGGTGTTTTGGGACACCAAATCTCTTTATTTGGTTTGGAGAGACTTTTTTTAGGCTCTAGAAGAGAAAACTTCAGTAAGAGGAGTAGGATTATATTTCTGTCTATGAACTGCTGTTCAAAGGATTTAATTTCATCTCTCCCTGCTCCTTTTCCATATCCACCTGCGTAGGCATCAAACACTTGGCCTTCATGGAGATGGTGTGGATTTTGCTTACTGCGTATGAATGGCAGTGCTTCTATACCTTTTCATTATCTGAGAGTATGGTTGTCATCTTAGGAAGTGTGAAAAGCCGGTGGTTCGCATATCTTAAGGAAATAAAAGGTGATACATTCAAGATACATAAACATGCTTCCATGTGTATTAATATACTGAAACTGTCTGAGGTTTGAATCCCCACTACAGTGTTTCTGAAGTTACACCATCAAATTTTATTAAGCAAATAATTTATAGCAGATAATCTGTATGATGAATTTATTCTCTTTTAACAAATCTCCTGTGAAAGCATAATATATTTTCTCAGATGTACTTATTGTTTTAATTGATCTTTTGCATTAATTCTTGTTGTAGCTTTTGATCCATGAATTGCTTGCAGATATTTAGTGTTTAAACTGTACTGATCAATCTTGATTGAACTTCATGTTATGTGGAGCATAATTTTTTTGATGTCTGAGTGCAGATGAAATTAGTCTCTGGTGTGACCCTGCAATTTAAAAATTCAGTTTTAAGGTGTGTTATGTTATCTTTTAAGAGTGGGGAAGAAGCAGGAATATGTGTGAAACCTTTGGAACTACTGTTGTTAATGGTATAAACAAGAAAAATGTTACAAATGCTTCACCTACTTGTGGTCAATGGTTTCAAATCCTTCCCTTAAATTAGATGTTTGGGGTCGCTGGAAATCACTGTACCTTTCTAGATAGTTTTCTATCAATGGAGATTCCTTCTGGCAAAAAAACATTACATGTTCCCAGGAATTAATCCAGTATCTGAGGGATGTGAAGAAAGAGGAACAAGAAAGCAGCTGTTCTATTAATTTTATAAAGTGACTCCTGAGAATTTGCTTTTGCCATCACTAACACTCTACATGGTCTCTTATGAGGGAACAAACTCTTGTACTTCCTTTTGATCCCATTTCCTGTGTATGGGTTCAAAGTTCTGTCAATTCTCATCAGGTACCCATTACATCCAGGAAAATCACTGCAAAAAAATGGGGTGAGGAAAAATAGGGATTTGATTAATTAAAAAAAAAATGCGAAAGAAGATAAGAGGAGAACTTTGGTAAGAAAGGTGTATTAAGTATCGGACCAGCCCTTTCATACTGCTTCTGGATTGCTGAGGTAGAAAAGGGAGTGCGCAGTGCCAGTGAAAAAGGCTGCACGCAGCGAGTGAAGCCAATTTTAGCAGCCCCTGTAGTCGCTAGTATGTCCTCCCCCTCCCCGTGTTCATGCACAAAGGCACAAGGTCTGCAAAACTCCTGAGCCCATGAAGTTCATTTCCCACTTTTGGTCAGCAAATGCTGCCCAAAAATCAGAGGGGAGTACAGAGTTCAGGCAGGGGAGCTCCATCTGTGACTCGCTGCTCCCTATCGTCTGTCCCCCACTTGAAGCCTGTATCTGTGCTGAGGAGCAACAGATGCAGTGTGTGGAGACCTGCATCCAAATATCTGAATTTCTTTGCTGTTAGATATTTTAGTTTGTTTAAAGAGTATTTTGTAATGAATTTGCTTAGTTTTGAGAAAAAAAAATTAAATGAATGATGATGACACAAAATAGTGATTCTGGCTGGCTTAACTTGTTAAGATAATGGGATTTTATTCTTTTGGTGGTATTTCTCATGTGCATTCTCAGCATATCCTACTATAAACTCCCATGGAGCCATTATGGTGTATACCGCAAATGTTTATTACCAATATGATAAATCATTCGACAAAGCTCAGACAATCAAAACAGATTTACTAAACAAGTTTAAATCTCTTATTTTAACAAGAGCCCCCTGGAGCCCTGAGAAAAGTAAACAAACCTTCTAGCCCTTCCATGCACATATTTTGTGCACTTGGTGTGATTGATATGATTTTTTTCTTACTGTAAAACTTGGAAATTATGCAAGTGACCTACTAAGACTTTTCTAGGGTTTTTCTAGGGTTTGCATAATGCAAAGTGATATGCTGACTATTCGGTAGCCAGGCATGATAAAGCAAGGCTGCTGAAGTGTGGGGAATTTAAAGGAAATGCAGTTTGCAAACAGGATCATAACTTAAGTAAATCAGGCCTATTTGCATTGTTATTTGTTTCTCATGATTACTTTAGCACATTTGTGATAGCAGAGGTATTGTACTACTTCCTCTGGGACTTGTAACTAATCAGAAAATTCTCTAACTTCAGAATAAGACAGTAAGCCTCTCTTTGCATATTTATCACAAATGCATAAAAAAAACCCTGCTGATGTGAGGAAACTTGGTATGAAGCTGATTGCCTGCATATATCTTGGTGTTTTAGAGAGCAGAGTCTTGCTCTCGTTTTGTTCCAGAGCCAGGCAAAATGAGGGAGGTATGCTCCTGAAGGTAGCATGCCTCCCTACCCACTTGTGTGCAAACCCTGTGGTGGGATGGGATTCCCTCAGTGGTGCTGAAGGAGATTGCCTGTGGGATTGCAAGGCTGCTGGCAGTCAGTGAAAAATCATGGTTGTTAAAGCAGGTCCCTGGCAACTGGAGAAGAGTTGGTTATGTCCATCTCAATAAATGAGCACAAGAAGAGGGACCTGAGGAACTATGGACCTCAGTCCCTGGGAAATTCATGGCAACCCCCTCCTCAGAGCTGCCCTGGAGCAGTCCCTGTGCTGCGGGTAGCTGTGGGACCTGGTCACCCAGGGCCCTGCTCTGAGCAGGGGACACTAGGTGACCTGTCAAGGCCGAATTGCTCTGCAATCCCATAAAAGAACCTCGAGAGTTGGGGTATCTCTGTGCTTGTCACTTCCATCTCTTCCTTCTTGGGGATTTGGTTCATGTTTACTTTGGCAAGCTGTTCCCCAGGTTTCCTGTGGTGAATATGGAGGCGGATGCTTGACTTAACGGTCAAATAAAATGACGTTTGCTGCGTACTTTGATAGTGCATGCAGTTTGCAATGGGTGATGGCGCTGCTTGTTACCTGTGTGCCGTGCAGAGGAACACTTGACCCTTTGTGGAGCGCAGGGAAGCAGCAGCTGTTCCCCCAGGGTTTGCCGTCTGGGACCTGAAATGAAATAGCAATAGGTGCAAAGTGCAGTGAGAATAAAGCAGGACTGTAGATAAGATCCCAGGGACGACTTAGATCAGATGTGTATCTGTATCAGAAGGCCTTTTAAAAACAGTGCTTCTGTACACTTACCTCAAAATAAATCCCCCAACACTGCTTGTATGGGAAATGTTAAGAGCAAAATTTTAGTGCAGTTTTGGAAGAGAAATGAACAGTGATTTCTGAAAAAATGCCTTTGTGGGGACACTTACCAGGAGGTGACAACAAGCTCCAAAATTTACTAGAGAGAGAGGTTTCGGTAATGGTGCGGTTGTGCCCAAGCGACCGGATACGGCAGTGGACAGGGAAGGGTGAATTTCGTAGCTCTTGGGAAGATGTGGCCGGCGGCTCGTACACGGCACGGGCGGGAGGCGGCTGTGGCCTGACCCGCGGAGCTGGGGCGGGCGGTGGGAGCGCTGGGGGAAGCGCTGGAAGAGCAGCGGCCTGAGCTCCCCGGCGCGGGGGAAGCCGCAGCAGGGCCGCGCACGGTCCAGCGGGGCGGGATGGAGGTTGCAACACCTCACACAAAAGCAGCACCACGCACAAAGAAGACGTGGCCGGTTTATTCAGCCAAGCCTTCCCATGGACCGCGGCTGCCGGCACGGCAGCTCGTGGGCGGCAGCTGGAGCTTTTTCTCCTGTGGTTAGCGTGGCCATGAGGGCGCAGGTAGGTGGCAGGGGCTCAAAGGACGTGAGCGCGCCGGGGCGTTCGGATTTGAAGGAGGGAGAGCTGAGGGTGGCTGGCGCCGAGCCTCCTCCCTCGGCCCCCGCGCGGCCGGCGAGCGCTGGGGGAGCTGCGCCTTGGGAAGGCCCCAAAGCGGGGCTGGACCACCTTCGTCTTGCACCTTCTCGCTTGCCCGAGTCGTTTCGGGCGTGCCCTTGCGTATTGCTCCTGGGTGTAGCCCGCGAGCTCTCACAAGCAGCGCTGCCTTGCTGTCGGCAGCCATTTTCTGACTGATTTATACCCACCTACGGCTCCTCTTAGCGCAAAAGTCCAGTCTGCTTATTAGACCTGCTTTGGGGCCTACCTCTCTTTAGGAAGAAAGCAGTAATGTGATTTTCTACATAATAGTCACAAAGCACAAGTGAAATGGGAATAATTTGCTTTTCCTCTGCAAACAAAGATACTGTTTGTTAAAGAACCTTTTAGTTAAAACAAAACAAAAAAAACCCAAGGAATATGGAGCAGTAAGATAACGCATGCCTCAAGGAACTCTGAGGCACATGCTTTGAAAATATTTTATTTCCATATTTCTTTTGGAAAAGAAGTGTCAAAAAACCAAAAAGCCAACATGTGGGAACAGTCACTAATGCACCAAACAGATTTTTATTTACTACATGTTTGCACATAGCGCCTTCCAGTCAAAAAAGATGTAATTAATGCCCTGAAATACTATTGCATAAGTTTTGACAGTTTTGAAAGAGGTGAAAACACCCGGGATAGGCATAAAATTGGAAAATAAGGATTCTGACCTGCAGACAGTTGTACCCAAAATATGTTCTTATATGTATGTTCTCATACATACCGTGTTTTATTGTACCAAGGCATATGTCCACACAATTAGGGACAAATATTTTGTAAACTTTAGAAAAAATTCTGCCGTTCCTTATCTTTTAGCTAATGGAAAAACCAACTGTTTTCTTGAAAGGTACCATATCTCCAGTCACCTTCACGCTATTTTGGAGTTGCTGTGCGCCATCCTCTAAAGAATGTAGGCAGTAAGTCCTGTCCTATTTGATCACACTAACTTTGCATTCAGAGCTGCTGCTTTGAGTAATTCTGAAATAATATTTTTAGATGGACCTTCTTCCCCCCCCCCCCGATCTCAAATATATTTTTAGCATAAGCTAGAAATCTAACCACATTTGCTAAGAAACCCTCTGGAAGTTATTGCTCTGAAACACTGACTACAAATCATGTATAAGTATAGTACATCTCAGTTGCCTTTAAAATAATAAGTCCATATACTGAGTTAGAATCATCTGCCATTGGTTTTGTTCTTTGCTATAAACAAAATAGCTTGCGACTCTCTACACGGTTTATCATAGGCGGCTCCCACCAAATGTCCCTTTGCTCTGCTGGCAGCAGGTGTCTGTGCGGCCCTGCGCTACCTGGGCACGGGGTGCTCGGGGCCACCTCACCTGCGCAGCCGGTGCCCCCCGGTACCGGGCTGCCTTTGGCCGTGATGCCTTAAAACGCTCTTGGGTGACTGTTGGCGACCAGAGGCAGAAAGCGTTGCTGAATCTCTGCGACGACTTAAAAGGGAGCTTTTGGGAGTACACAGATGGGAATTCATTGTGCGCAGACGACTGTAGATTTTTTCTCTTCTTCAGGCCTTGCCTGTGACTTGCTTACAACTGGGACTATAGCTTCATAAATACTTCACACTGCCTAACGTATCTGGGCCTCCACTGGAGCATCTGAATTGTTTTTACTGCAAGCATTATACACTTGCATGTCAATTTTTAGGAATATTAATAAGAAACTTTTCTAGTTAAGCTGATCTCAGATATAAGAGAAATAATATTGTTTATTATAATTGTCTTTAGAATGGGCCAATGTTTTCTGACAAACTTGGGAAAAAGGTTTTCTGTTTTTTTTTTTTTTTTTTTTTCTGAAAGACACTATTTACTTAAGGGATTTCACAAAGCTCAGTAGGTTTTATAGAATCTTGCAGAATAGTTTAAGCAACTCGAAAAACACACTGTGACATATTTTAGGTTTTTTTTAAGTTTGGTTCAGTTTTTTCATTTATTTTATTTCTATTTGATATGTAAATTCCAGTTTTGTGTGGTCATTCTGTAAATGAGTGATTTTTTTTTATTTTTTTTTTTTGACTGGTCAGTGTAGTGCTTGAATTTATATTTCAAGATAACTTTTCCTTATGAGTTGAGGGCCTGTTTTGTTTGGACCATGTTCATCACCATAGCTTTGTGGCAGTGAAATCTGTGTTTTTTAAGGAAGAGAATAATAATATTGGAAGTAATGGCTTTTTAGACATCTCTTCTAGTACAGCACAGAAGTATTTGCTTTCCCCAACTCCCAGCTCTTCTAGTAGGCTGTGCTGTAAGGCAGAAATTATTTATTGATCCTATTCTACCCCCATGAAGCACTATTTTGCAGGATAAAATAAGGACTAGTAAGCAGCAGTTTTCTCCAGAAAAGAAATCTCTTCTCTGATAGTGCCAGCTGAAGCAAGACGATCGCCCTGTGGTTCCCCAGTTTGTTCTGCAAGAGCCACCTGAGCTGGCGTGGGAGACGGCAGCACCGGGCCGCTCGCAGGGCAGCCTGTTTCTGTGCAGCCTTTCAAAGCAGAGAAAAAGCAGAGATTATGCAGCGTCGGGACGTTGCTGGTGGAGGTGCTGCTGTGGCGGTGCCACTGTGCGGCCTCCAGGGCTGTGTCCTGGCGGTGTTGAGGGACGGCCGGCAACTCCTCGCAAGAAGTGTAGTGTCTAGCCAGAGGTAGCTACACTTAAAATGCCTTTTCTCCAAATTATTGCCATAGATATAAACATATGTGTGTGTATATATAATGTAAATAAAAGGAATTTCTTAAACTGGGTCATTGTCATAATGAAATCTGTCAAAGTGCAAAATAAAAAGAAGGGTATTGTGAGGCTGCAGACAGTCTTTCCTACAAGCTTGAAGGCTGTGTTACTATGCTGAAAGATACAGTTGTGTGAGGAAACCCTTTCCATGATGTCTAGAAGGTTACAGTTAAGATGTAACCTTCACTTTATTGCCAAGAGTCTCAAATACTTAAATAGGTGAGTAATCGCTTTGACTTTAATAATCTATTCACAAGTTTAAATGCAGGCATGTTAAGGTACAATAATACTTTCTTGACTCCTTACAACTAATAACTGCACAGCGTTTACACTCCTAGTATAGGTATGTTATGCAGAATGGAACAATCTTGCTCTTAATTTAACCTCTGTTTAAATCTTTTGCCTTTGTTTCCTTTGGCACTTTACATCTTGATTAAACGATAGTAAAAATGAAGTTTTAGTAGAACATGGACTTCAGGGAAAAAAGTTTGAAAAGAGGAGGCAAGCATAATCTCTTGGGAGTTTTTTTTATCATCTTTTTTTCCTTCTGTCATTTTCATTTCCTTCTTATTTTCCAAATCCAAACTAGCTGGACCTGGTTCAAATGCTCATGCTATTTTGACGATATTTATGGATCAAAAGAATGATTTCCATGGCAACTGCTCCAGGTTTTGAGCAAATATCAGCTTTGAAGGTATTTTCTCTTTTTGGGTTTGTATTTGGTGGTTATTTGATTAACACCAGGAGGGATTTAGATCTTGTTTATAAACAGAGGACTTAATTTGGAGAAGAAAAGCAAAGTTCAAAATTGTGTGGAGTATTCAGGATATTAGGTCCAGCTGTGAGTTCTATCAGATTCATCCTATGTCCTTGAGTACCAGAGCTAGTACGGCTTTCAAAAACCCATCTTTAGCAGAAGCAATACTATGTTGTTTACATTTTATTACATAGTTTCTAAATAGGTGTTCTGACAGAGTTGTTACTAGTTTCGTGGGCCACTGGCTGTCCATTTGATGATGTGTAAAATGTGGGTAGATCACATGCTGCACCTGTAGCTGCTGAGTTTCAAATGTTTTTTCTAATGTTACTTTTCCAAGTAAGGAATTGTTATAGTTGCTGCGGAGATTTTTTGTGTGTGTGAATGCGATTGAGATGATGTCAAAACTGAAAGACTGGGGTGCGAATGCAGTCCCTGTTCAGAGATGTGCCTTATACTGTGCTAAAGTCCTACAAGTCCAACTTAAGCAGAAGTGGTATGAAAATACTGTAGTGACTGCTTTCACACAGGGCCAGCTTGCAATGCTGATAGTACGGTACGAAGGTGACTACAGGCAAATGGTGCAGATACAGATGTAATAGGTCATGTAGGGGGAGTGGAGGGAGCGTGTCGGATTCTCTTGTTGCAAGGGGTGAAGTTGTCTGTTTGTTGTGGCTGATGAGCAAGAGCCTTGGCGGCAACTACTCCTGGCTGTTCACGTTCCTTTTGGGAACAAGAGGAGGCTCTTCCCATAACCACCAGAAGCTTGCTCTTTAGGCACTGATGATGGCAACAGAAAATGATTGTTGCTGAGGTTTAAGTAAAAAAGAAAAATCCTGATAAAGGATTTGGAACTCACATAAACCTTAAAGATCACTGTGGATAAGGAAAGGAGAAAATATGTATGAAAAGTGATGTTAATTGCATCACTTGATTCACTTCAAAGATGTATATCATTCCTCAGAGGATGAGGTAGGTGTGAGCTTAACAGAGCAGAGTAAATGCGTCTTCACGCAAAACTTTAATATCCAGATAATGTCCCCTCAGCATCATGGACATACAGATAGAAAGCCACCTCTTTGGTAGTTCTGTTACTTTTTCTCTGGACTGGCTTGAGGCCTGTTGTGTCAAGGTATGAGTAGTCCTGTGGCTGTTTGCACCAGAGTATGGACCTGAGCTTGGTAGTACTTCATGTAGTTTTGAGCTCTGGCTGTCCAGCAACTTCTGTTGAGAAGGCAAGAACCAATTATGAGCTTGCCTCAGCTCAGTTCTGGAGCATTTCTCCTGAGAAATAAATTATTTTAAGTCTTCCTTCTCAAGACCGAATCATCTCTTCAGTGTAGGAGAGTCATTCGTATTGCAAGCAAATACAACACCTTTTCTTAGTACTAAAAACACAGCCAAATGATCTAGGATAAAGGTTTTCCATTTTGAATGCCTCCTTTGCCTGTGCTTTTAGCTCCTACCACTTGTAGACCTCAGTCCTGAAACAGCTGTAACACCCTTGTATTCCAGGAGCACTGCACCAGTTTTTTCCAAAGGAGTCTGTATTTATTGCTTACCATTGCCCCCCCCCCAAAAAAAAAAAAAAATTAAACTCCAGATTCATGAACCACATATCAAATTTTCATAAGTGTTTCATGAATTGTTCACAAGTCGGCTAGATTAAAAAATAATGAATTCATTACTTCAAACAAGGAATCATTCTTGCCAAGTCTCAACTTTTCTGATTGCAATTCAGAAAACTGCAGGCTGTGGGAGACATGCAGCTTCCAAAGCCACGGTTATATATGTGTGTGTACGCACATATATATGCATCTGTATACACAACAGTAATGGGAATACCTACAATTGGCAATGCTTATTCTGCCCCTTAGTGCGGGTAACTCAAGGAAGGAGGTAGCAGACTTGTAGAGCACAACAGAACATGATCTTCTGATGAGTAAACTTTAACTTTGTGTCACAATATGTATTCCTGAGAGGGCAGAACTGAGGCTGCACAGGCATTTCGTAATTTTTGTGTGTGTACATGAAATGTCTTTAAGGGGGGAAAAATGAAGATGTTGCTTACGAGCAGCAACACCTCACCACATATTGGTAAGGTTAGAAATCTTCATCTTTGGCAGTGCACCATCAGTTGCTAACTCCTGGGTTGTGGAAGTAGCTGCAGTAGGTGGAGCCCGGACCCAAAGATCCCAGAGATGGAGTAAATAGCTGAAATCTAAGTAAATAGAAACCGTGAGGGGGATTCCACTGCCAACCAGTTCATTGCCAACGCTGAAGACTTCAGTCACCTTGAGCAGTTCTCCTTTCTTATTCTTCCCACAGGTCTGGGAAGCAGGACCCTCTAGTCTAACACAGAAATAAGCAGGAATATTTTGGGTCAGGATACAGTGCTACAGGGTCGGTATTGCAGTGGGGGTGGGATCCGAGTACCTGCCCAGTCGCAGTACTGGGTGGTGCCTTATTATACAGTTGTTATACAATGTTATGCAGTACACTGCTGCAATCAGTAAATTCGCACAGTGCATCACAGCTTCAGTGGAGATCAGGAGACCTCAGTGACAGCTTACGGAATCGCATTACTTGTCTCGTTTCACTGTTCTCCTTGTCCTACATCTTTATTCACTTTCCATTATATTTTGGTAACGTGTCCACCAAGGCACTTTGCAGTAAGTTATGTTATCCTAATTGATTTTGATGATTAAACACTGCTCAACTTTTGCAGCCTAGCAATAAAACAAAGACACAAGGACAGGTTTTTGATGTCTTCAGCGAACAACTCATTTATAAATATCCTGGCTGGGTTGTAGAGGGGGACCCAATGTTGATAATTTTGATCTCCTACTTTAAATAGAAGACAGTATATGGATACATTTTGTGGGACACTCAAAAAGAGAGGGAACAAAAAGAAAAAAAAAAAAAAGATTTCATGTTTTTCTATATCACCACCCACGCTGTCATCTGCCATCATATTTTTCTGGCTCCAATACTGTTATTCATTAAAGAAAAATAACAGAAAGGTAGCTTTAGCTATTCAGCTCTTCTGTAGACTTAAGTTTGTGTTAGCTTATGGTATCACGTGACTGAAATAGTCCTGGACAGTAACATTTTCCTTAAAAGTGTTGTAATAGGCCTTTCCAGTGGCCTTGGGTGTGTGTGTGTGTGTGTGTTTTATTTATTTTTTTAAATTTATTATTCATTATTTTGCCCCTTGGGGTGCCAGGACACAATTCTATTTACAATGTATCATTTTCTCAGATCTATGCTACAAACAGGAATGGAGGTGCTTTATAAAATGCTATGAACTCTTATGTACTCTTTTTTCTAATGTAATTCTGTGTGAAGAAACCAGGCTGAGGCACACCCCCTGTGCTGCGCCTCCTGTACTTGCACAGAGCATCTTGTCAGTGCCTGGATGCAGCTAAGGCTTTTGTTGCAGGCAGGTTACAGATGCCATTTAGTTGGTGGGAATGAATGCGGATTCTAGCTAAGAGCTGGAAAAACAGACTGAAGTATTTTGGTTGGACTTGTTCCACTAAACATGTGCAGGTTTTTTTGAGATTTTTAACCAGAAGTGTGAAATGAAGAGGGTTAAGATTCCAGGACTTTGTGTAAACCAGCACATGTTGCACTGAGTATCCTGTGAATTTGGTTCACTTCTGCAAATACACTCCAGTTTGTATTCTCCCAAAAGCTGGTGAACCGTGGTGAACCTGTTCAAGAGTTACAAAATGTACTGAAATGAAAAATCAGAGAATTTCTTTTCTGCAGATGTTAGTGACAGGCATGCTGTAAGACCTGGAACAGGATAGAAAGTCTGCTATCGCTTCCAGTTTCCATGTGAAAGTTTCTTACAGTTCTACCTGTGCAGTGTTTCTGGACTATTTGGAAAGTTCACTGCTCTTGCACTCTTCTTCAACCAAGAATAGGTTTTAAAAAGTTTTGTTAGGGAGGCTTCTTTAGTGATACCTTTTTAATATTAGAGAATTGTAAGTCAAATTATACATAGATATACCTGGTTGATTCAGTCTGTGCTTTGCATGCTAATCTCACCTTGGTATGGCTGCATTTAATTAATAAGTTATCTTTGATTTATATAGGAGTAAGTTAAAGTAAAACGGTTATTTAACTCTGAAGTTGAATAATTGGTAAAGGGGTCTTGGGCTGATTTGGCAAAGTGCCGTGCAGCCTCAATTCCTTATAAAGTTGGAGCAAACTGCAGGTGTGTAGCACTTCTACCAGATCAGCGTCACCCTGGCACTCTGTGTGTGTGTGTCTCCACCCCCCCCCCCCGGAGTAAACCTGACTTATTTCCTTGTCAAAGGGTAATATTTTTGAGCCTTGGCTAGGGTATCCTGATATTTGCATTTCAAACATATGCAAGTGTCCCATTTTCAGAAACAGCTAAACTAGCAAACTGTTTTGCAAATTCCACTTTAGTGTTGAATTATTTCTGCTGAATAGAAAATCCTGTGTCTCTGTATGATCGAGTTAGCTCACGACAAGTGGGATGACTTGACTTCAGGAGTGGTAATGCGATACAGAGACTTTAACCTCTAGGTCATTTGAACGAATGCTGCCTAATTTGCTATGGATCAAAAGTCGTTTGTATGAGATAACTTCACTGGCCTGTGTGAAACGAGTTAATGTCTTCAGCTTGTGTGTAGAGAAGAATTGTGCATATTGCAAGTGGCAAAAGCTGTTGATGGCTCTTTCAACAGAGATGCCAGGGTTTGAATGCCAAAGGATGCGGCTCCCTCCCTTTCCTCTGGAGGAGCAGCATAGACAAGGAAGGGCAGGGGCACCTGAGCTGCTGCTGCTGATCCCTGTGAACATGCAGACGGTGACAGTGTTGCCATGGTGGTGAGACAACATGTCTTTTATTTAAATTTGAGAGAAAGAATACTAGAAATAATGACTAAAGAGTAAGGGCTAAGTTCTAATGTGCGATAAACCTGTGTTTGTGCTGCTGTGGTGGTCACTGGAACCATGAAACCAAATATAGGGTAGAGCAACACAGATCCCTTCAGCCTGGACAAGTAAACTCTCCCAGCATCCCAGCTCTGATTCTGTCCATTTCTACGGCATTTCTATGGCATGTTCTGTTCTGTTTCCCACTCCCCCCTTGAGCAGTATTTGACTTTGAGGAGTAGTCCTGGGCCTGACTTCACTTCTTGTGCTGGTGCGTGTGGTGTAATGCTACTGACTGGAGTTTGTTTGCTGCTGTTTTTCACAGGTGCTAGATCACAACTAGTACCTTTATTAAAAAAAAAACAACTCCTGTTTTCTTGTTGAGAAACTACCATTTGCACGTGCAGAATCACAGTGAAAAATGTCAATTCACTTTGAATTTGCCAGGATTTGGGGAGGAAGAAAGAAAGCAGTGTGCCCCATAACAGAAATAATTTTTATGAGGGTGAGCCAAGTCAGGCATTCAACTCCTCCTCATCATATGTATTTTTACGTAATGCTTTAAATACAGAAGAGAAAGGCAGGTGGCAATCAAAGAGCAGGAGAGGACAGCAGCCACCAGTGAAAGCAATGACATGTGGACTGCAGGCAGTGGAGATAAGGGGGAAGCATTGCAGCCTCAGGTGCGGTAATGTTGAGACGTGTACAGGGCTGACCTGAATACATGGCTGTTGGGAGCAGATATGGGGTTAATCCCACTGGGTATCTTCTCTTTTTCTCTCTCTCTTTCCAGTTGTTAGCACTCATTTTTCCTGTGTGGCTTCAGGGCTCCTGTGGTTTGTTTCTGCTGTGATTGGCTTTCTATTACCTTTGGCTACCACACTTTTCATTTCTATTTTTAGGTTTAATGGAGTCTAGACAGTGATGCAAGGTAGTTTGCATTTGAGTTTGAGATGGCTGTGTTTTTCACAAGTAGTAAATGTTATATGGCCTGTTTATGCCAGCAATGTTGGTGCGAGACTTAGGGTATTTTAGATAATCTGAGAATTATTTGGACTCCTGTTATTTCTGTAAATGTATAGAGATAACTTTTTCATTAGTCCATATAAACTGTGATTGTACAGCACCTCAAAAATAAATTTAAAAAATCCATAATTGTTTTAATAGCAGAACTTTGATGTCTCCTAATACATAGCTAAAGAATCTGACCATGCAGAAACTACTTCCCATTGACAAAAAGTTTTCATTTGTAGCCTTATGGGTCTCAAAGATATCAGGCTTTTAAAAACTCTGAGGAAATGTTTCAACTGGCTTTAGATATTTCTTTGTGTTAGATGAGATGAGCTTCAGTGGAGGGTCCCAAATAGCCAATTTCTTGTTCTTGAAATGAAGAATTCAGGACAGTGTATTTTAGTGATACAAGAAATATACGTTCATATAAGTCGGTGTCAGATCTATGCAGTTTTAACACACTCCCTTGAATCTCTCACTGTCTGTGCATTTATACTGTGTTCTTCCTGTTAAATCTGTTTACTTCACATTATTTACCTTTTGTAGGGTTGTAATAAGGCTAAATGACTTGATTCTCCCAGTTGCTAAGCACCTTGTGTTGTGCTGTGCGCCCTCGATTTCTATTGCTTGAAACACTCAACACCTTGCAAGATCCTACTGTTCTAGAAGGTGAAATGTGTGCAGGCTATTTGGCGATTCTCTGATGAAAATTGCTACAGTCTGTAGAAGTATCAGGTACAATTATTATTCCAGCTTGTACCAGCAGTATCTATTCCTGCATTTCACTTATTCTTCAAAAATTTGAAGAAATGGTTCTCTGTCACCAGAGATGGAGAAGGCTTTTAGTATCTCTATTATTCCATAGTTTTTACCTGCTATTTCTTTGTCTTTGTCAGAAAAGGATTCTCCCAGCTCTTTCCTCTGAGACCCCAAAAGCTGGAAGTTTTTCATGTAAGAATTGGAGGGAAAAAATTTTTTTTTGCAAAGATTACAGAACACTTCTGTTCGCTTTTTCTGCTCTGAATGAGAAGAGTCTACATGAATAATTTTCCTAGTAGTGGTTTGTTCAGTCTCACTGGTTTAAACTCCAGTCAGTAGTTGGAGTTTAAAACTTATTTCAGCTTTTCCCAGGAAGTAGCCATGTTTGAATATTTGAAATTAACTTTTTCAAAATGATCTAGGGAAGGAAATTCTTTTGATGCTGTCCTTTGTAATATATTTGAAGAAAGTGGTCGCCATGGGCAGGTCTAACTGAAGTCGGCTTCTTAGCAAGCTTTGCACTGATGCAGAGGAATTCGGCTCGATTGCCTTGGCTGTTGGAAGTTGGGCCTCTTCCCTGGGCTGCTCCTCCCATCAGTGGAGAGGACAAGTGACTCCAGAGGGCAGTCCAGCCCCTGCAATGTGTCTGGCTTTGGATGGAGCGAACTTACCTCTGGAGATGCTTATCTTTCTTCCCTGTGAAGGTATATAGGGAATAAGCCTAGACTAGACACCTATGTTTCAGTGTTTATAAAATAATCTGAGCTGAACTGTATTTAAAATTATGTTTTATCACAGCTAAATAATATGCTTTTTGCACCTGAATTGAAGAGGACGTTAATTGCGCTCATTTTCTTGGAATCTTAACTTGAGCAAAACTTTAAGGGAATCATTCTTGATTAATGATTGCACGACCAGATCCTTAATCCCTGTAGAAGAGACTGTGTGGTCTTTGCTGCTTTAATGTGTGTTAGCGCTGAGATTTGTATCATCTGAGCTGGCCTTGAGAGTGGCCTTGGAAAAATGATTTCTCTTCAAAGTATGYGACAAGTGTTGAGCTGGCTGAGTATTTGCAAGGGGCTCTTGCAAACAGCCTAACTTACTTCTTTCTGAAGTGAAGCCCTCTTGTTTCTCTCAAAATAAACCATTGTTTTGCTCTTGTAGAATTTAGGTGAAAGAAAGGACTGGAACATATCACATAGTTCTCTTCTCAACTGATGTAAATTTGAATTGCTTCATTGGCTGAAAACTCTGCCTTGCTGTTTCATTAAAAGGTGAAAGCATTGGCTGGTGTGTGTGTGTGTGTGTGTGTGTGTGTGTGTGTGTGTGTGGCTTTTTTTTTCTTTTACACTTTCAATACACAGCGTTCCAGCCCAGGAGACTAGTTCTTGTAGTCTCATACTGAACATAGGGAATGCTGAGTGTGCCTCATTTCTGCTATTGGTGCAGCTGAAGTAGGTATGCCAAGGGGATATATGAGTAATAATTTCATAGAAACATTAGATGTTTGAATTAGAGGCAACTGAGAATTTAATGTAAACTTAAAATATATCTGTACTATGACCATAGCCAATCAAATAAAGTCGTACATAGAGAGAGGAGAACAGATTAAGACAATTTTCTTAGAGAATGATGGCAAGTTTTATTATTCAAGGCATTGACTTTTCACAAAGTAATAACAAACTTTAACTTCAAATTCTCATATCCTCAGAGGTTTTATTCACTTCAGATTTTAGCAGTAAGGCTTCAGAGTGTTAGTTTTCATTTCAGCAAAGAGCTAGTTATCATTGGTCTGGAACTGGGAGAGATCACTCTTTTATTTTTATTTATATATAAATATATAGAGAACATTTATATTTTATGTGTATATAATATATATTTTTAAATGCCTGATTGCTTCCCTCCTTCCATAGGAAGTGCCATCCTGGCTTGCTTGATAGATCTCTGATTCAAGCTGTAGCCTCTGAAGTGTGGTTTTTATCTGCAAGTTTCCTCTTTGGTTGCTAAAACCCAGAAAACCTGTGTGTGCCTTTTCTAAATCAGTATGACTTAACACAGTGTGTTATTGGTACAGTCAGGGGAATGTTCAGTGATTATATAGGAAATAATATATTGAAACAAGACCTTTTTAGTCATTGATTAAACAGTTCTTTCTCTTCAATTACTGGTTCACAGAACGAACGTTTCTATCTCCAATATCTTGATTCTTTTTTTTTTTTTAGAGAAGATATTCTACTTGTACTTTGATAATCAAAATGAAGAAAATGGCGATTTCCAAACGGAATCCCGGTTTTAATCACTTCATAACTTAGTGGGGTGGTGTTAAACGGCTGGCTTAGCCCAAGTTCATTGCACTATTTATGGTTTGTATTCTAGTGTTTGACTATTCAGGTCAATTTCACTAGTAGTAAACGTTTCCACTTAGCCTGTGGGTGCAAGGAAGAACTGGCACCTTCTAGTAGTGTGATCAAGTTTGCTTGTGTTGTAGACACTGTAAGCTATTACCAAGTTGTATTCCCACAGGCACCGGCACAGTGCATAAAGCAGACATTTATTTCAAAAAGCTCAAAAGCATGGAATATAGTTTATGCAAATATAAAGTTCATGGAAAAAAGAATCTTCAGATATATGAAAATTAATGAAACTTATAGCAAAAATGAGATCTTTTTAGTAAACACTTTTGGTGTAGCTTCTTTTAGTTAAGCGGAAGAGTTGATATATTTCTCATTTTTTCTAACAGCGGTAACATGAGATGTTGAGTAGCTCTGAGGCTTTCTCAGAGGGCTGCGTAAGGAAAGAATAATGTGAAGGATTATAAAACAAAAGCCTGCCTTGTGTGCTAGTACTTAAGTCTGTGTCTGACCTGATCCAGCTGCCATGTCCTTTATGTTAGTTTAATTCTCTTGMCTCCATTTAAATAGCTCACAGCCTAACTCATAACATTTAAATGACACATAGACGTGTAATAGGAGAACTGAGCTCACATCTGATGAGTTACTAAAAGTCATCCTTCATGCAAACTTTGTTATTTTGTGGCTTGCAGGTCCTTATCACCTTGCCTTCTATATTGTCTTTATAGCGTGAGTTACTTTTGACATAGTTTATAGAGGCCTTTAACTTCTAGCTAGTGTCAAAACTCAGCAGACCACTATGATCCTTGATATCCATAACTTTAATACCTGAATAACCCTGCTTATATTGGCAGTGCTATTACAATTATTATTAGACACATAGTATTTGTAAAATGGAGAATAAGTCTGCATCAGTGCATGTCAGCTTACTTGGATTTACAGAAGGCCTTAACGTAAAGATATTTCTATACTACTCCTTTTTTCCTAAAAGGAGCTGTATAATTCAAATTTACTGAATAACTGTTTCAGTTGTCCTCTAGATAGTCCTCTGGTGGTTTTCAATATGCGATCAAATAACTATTATATTATTTCTGAGAAATCCACAATAAAAAAAAATAAATGTTGAGAAGCAAGTTCTGGATCAGTAGAGTTAAACTAGCTATATATGGTTCTGTTCCTCCCTTGGAAAACAGGAGGGATCTGCAAGTTATATATTTTGTGGACAGCTAAGCCTATTCATTACAGTTCTGCAGATGTTTTCATGAACTGATATATTCTAGTAATTCCTCTTCTCCAACTTTGCACAAAAATCACACACATGCAACCTGTCAACAGTGAGCTGTCAGTATGTTAATGTTTAGGAAAATGTGTATTTAGCATGATCTTGTGCAGTGTGTTGCCCTCTGTTTCAAAAAACGACAACAAAAAAAACAAACAAAAAAACCCCACAACAACAACAAATTCATAGTTAGGAATTTTAGGAATGTCTATTCAGAGTCAATTTGTTGTTCAACTGTCTTCAAGTACTTGCAAATCAGATGTTCAGAAGATGGCCAAGGTTTCCCTACTGTTTGTATGGCAAATGTGCACATAAACAGTGGGAAGATGGAAAATCGTTACACAGAAATCCCTTGTGTCCTTGCAAAGGGAGGCTTTGTAACAAAATCACTATGTGATGAGGATGGATTGGTTGCCAGATAATGCATACAGCAAATGCCTAAAATGCATACTAAATCCCTCCCATAATAAATTCTGTAATTTCTAAAGCTGTGGCTACTGAAAGGGACAGGTCACTTGGCATGACATCAGTCATGCATGGTCAAGAAGTCAAAGGCTGACCTGTCTGCTAAACAAGAGTTTCTTCCTCTCATTTYCAAAATAAATGAATTTTTTTGGTTTGCCATGGGAGGTGGTTGCCGCTTAGCTTAGCTGTCTCATTTTGTGATTGCTTCCTCTTCTGCGAGTGTGGAGCCTCATCTCCCTCTAAACCTTTTCTGCCTCTTGAACAAATGCGTGTCATATTTCTTTAGATTCTGTCATCTGCTTTGTGCTTGCTAATGACACTGGCAAGTACTTAAACTTATTCTGTGTCATCTGCTTTCCTTAGTGGAAGGAAAGTTGTTGGCCTGTTTAAGAGGGAACTATCTGAACAGAAGGAAGCTTGTATCCTTGAGAGTGAAGATGGTTGCTCTTTGCATAGCTTGTCTATAGTAGCACAGCTTGTCCTCTACCAAAAGTGTATCTGGTGACAATTCAGATGTTGGTATGTTGTTTGCTAGGGTGTTTTCAGAATTCCAGAAAATCATTTTTGATATTATAATCTTATTCATTAAAAGCTAACACAGGATGTTTTAAAACTCATCTGTAAAGAGGGGGAGCTCTGCATCTCTGCTTCAGACAAACCCACATGTTCGCAAGTCTGGAACTTTAGATTCCCCGGAACATTACACACACTTTAAATTATAAAAACATGTCAGCTGTAGGAATTTCTATTAAAGAACGCTTAAACTTTAACTATGTTAAAAATGCTGCTATACATGTATTTCATCACACTGTATTCTTTGGCTATATTTTCAAGGGACAGATCTCAAGATTCTTTCATGATCTTGTAATTTCTGCAAGTGTCAGACATTAAGAGGTAATTTGCTGAGAAAACTGGGAGGCCAATTTCTTTTCTTAGAAATAAGAATGCAGTGCTTGTGTGTGTTTAGATATATGTCCACACCTACTTTTGTACACTTCTACATTTAAATAGCAGACACGTGCACCTGAAACCTGAGATAGCCATTAAAAATACAGTCCATAAAAATTAAAACAGGAAGGGACTAGAAAATCTCTTGTCACATAAATCAGTGGTCAGCAAGAAAATGGAATAAAGCATAGTCTCCCTCATGTGTGGATCTCAAATGCCACTCATGCCCCAGCTTTTTTAGGCCTTGCAAATGCATTTTGCTGTTTTCAGTGCTCATTGCAAATCAGCCAAGAGAAAGATCTTGAACATCTAATAAAAGCTGAGGAAGCTGTGGTTTGAGTGCCTGCTGGCTGTAACTGCAGTGATATCGCGTGAAGAGAAATGTCTGAATATATGGCCCCCAAACCAAAGCCATGACTGACAAAATCCCACCCAGAAGGCAACAGGCTGCTCACTGATTGGGAAGAAGCAGGCTGCTGTCCTCTTCTACATGGTATATAAGGATGAAGAGCTGGAAGTATCATACTGTGAAATGTAATTCTGAGCAGAGGCACAAAATCCTCTCAAGCTGGGGGAAAAAGCAGTTCCTTGTGGTACTTAAACATTTCATAATTGCAGAAATAGCTTTAATCTTAACAGCCTCAGAGATATTCAGTTTGGCAGTAAGTGACCATATGTTCCCCTTCCTTGGAACTCACATAGTCATATTCTCTAGCTTTTTCCCAGCCCACCCTGACAATGATAATTTCATTTGTATTTGCTCTCAACTAGCTAACTCATATGCACATCTTCTTCCTGCACAGAAACTGAGGTAAAGCTTAAAACATGTTCTTGAGGTGAAACAACATGGTAATGTAAAGCTGGATGTCATCAGCTTGCTGAAAGCTGCTCTGGCAGTATTACCTCACTAGTCCTCATACAAACCTCTTGTGATTTCTGAATAACAGGGATAACAGACTAAAACTGTTCATCCCCTAGAAAAGTACCTTAGGACAACAGCAGCTTCAGAAAAAGACGGGAAGATTTTTATGTCAAACATTATCTTGCCTTCAATTTTAGGCTATGAGCTATAGAAGGAAGAAGTTTGACCTCAGTTTTTCAAATGACATTGCTATAAAGCTGGTCCAATTGAGATTCATTTATTTATATTAATATGACTAACGGTATGATAATATGTTATGCTTTACCTGCTAAGAACAGCTGGTTCAAGTGAATCAACTAAATTCCTCTGCTGTTCCTACAATCTAACAGATTTATTTATGATGCCTGTTGAATGATAATGATGTAAAGGAAGAATTATGGAATTAGGAGAAATTTAAAAGAAATGCAGTATGTGTCAGAACAAGTAACAGTATTTCTCCTTTGAAATAGCAAGAAAACTGTTCTTTAATAAGTTGATAGGACAGTCTATGAATCAATAACAGAGGCAGGAATTCAGCAATGTGCAAAAATGACTGAAAAATCCTTAAAATCCTTTGGTGCAGAGTGACTGATTGCATTTTTAGTATTAACCCCACTCCACAGTATTCGAATGCATACTCAGACTGAACTACAGTTGTTTGAGATAATGTTGCTCTAAATCTGGTTCCCAGGATACAGAAGTGCTCCCTGTTTTTTAGCAGACTTGTTGAAGAGAGAGTAGCTCAGCAAGGAAAAGCAAGTTGTGGTTAATTCTCTCTCTCATGTTAATATAAATGACCCCATAGATTTTTAATATGTTGTGGGAGGAGGGAGAAATACAGTAACTTATACTTAGATCTTAATGAGTGACTTCAGGTTTTCAGTATCTTGGACGATCTTGAATAAAGTTGTAAATGTCTTCCCAAGGTTATGCTTCCTTTGGTCTGATATCAGATAGCAATCTTT
The DNA here is from genome assembly GCF_003343035.1 of Apteryx rowi. NCBI lineage: Eukaryota > Metazoa > Chordata > Aves > Apterygiformes > Apterygidae > Apteryx > Apteryx rowi. The sequence continues at coordinate 579,898 of NW_020451027.1, read as the reverse complement.
TCCTTTGGTATAGTACTGCCAGGACAAATTGGCTCTAAAAAAACAAAACAAAAAAATCAACCTCTTAGTGGTATTTCTATACTTTAGATTATAATCCAATACCTTCTCAAAGGACTAGGATTCTTCCCCTTATCTTTTGATGGGAATTAGAATTGGACTTTTAAAATCAGCTTTTATTTTCAAATTTCCAAACATCCTACTGTGGGAAAAAAATTATTCTCCATTGTTTAGTGAAAAAGGTATGATTTTTCTGCTTGCTCAGCCTCCTTTAACACTGGTGTAATACTGCTATTTATAACAGAATTTGTACTCTTATATCAGATGACAAATAGTCTCATTCTGCCTTAATTGAAGTATTGTTAAGACTTGAAATTTGGGTCCAGAGTCAAAAGAGAGTGCTAGCTGCCTCTGGCTGGGAGAGGTTTGGGTTCTTAGGGATTCTGGGCTGACCTTTGTAGAGATATTTACTCCAATAATTACATTAATATGCTCTTTTAAATAGAAATCCAAAATTGAGAGATATTTTAGTGTGTTCGGTTAAAAGAAAAAATGACAAAAATAACTTCCCACCCCACAAAACTATTGGAATATCACAATAACAGTATTAAATGCATTAACTTTGAAAAAGCTGGAAGTTGTAGGTAGATCTAGTGCTTAAAGGATTCTTTCAACACTGAGAACTGCTGCAGTTGGCTCCTTGGGACCCAGATGTCAGCAGTGGGTCCATCTGTAGATGTGCCAGTTAGTTCCTCCTGTCATTGTTCCTGGTTTGCTAATCAGATGAGGAAATTCTCTTCATTTGGACAGTGACCCCTGTTTCTCCCATTTTCCCTGTCTCGTTCTGTTTCCAATAATGCTGTCTGCCAAAACCCATTTTGAAAAGCAGTAGATTTCAATGTCCTTTTTTTTAAAGGAAAAGATGAAAAACGAATACATTTTTCCCTGATGGCTGCCTATAGCAGTGCCTTTTCTGAACTCCCATTTCTTTATTTCTTGCAGAAGAAAAGCAAAGACATAAGCTCAGTACATCCTAATTACAAGATGTAGAAAGCGGTAGCTATGTCAAGGCCTGTTTACTGCAGTGATTTCGTGCTGTTCTAAAACAGACGAAAAACAAAACCCCACCTATCTGAGGGGAGAGAAAGGCATCCTTAGGAAGCAGTTTCACACTAGAATTTCTAGTCTGTTTACATTCCCTGTCCAAGAAACTTTGTAGTTTCTTCATTTGTGTATGTATATATGTATGCAAGTATGTACATAGATAGTCTTCCCTTCTCCTAAAATGTTACTTTTCAAACTCGGATTATTTTCTTCCTCCGTGTAGCTATGTTAGAATTGCCTGTCTTTAAATGGTTGCTAAATATCCCAAGAGTGTCATTTTGTAAGCTAAGTGGAGAATGCAGAAAGGAAGAAAAAATTCTTTAAACATTGATGGACCTGACTGGTCAAACTTCAGATTTTCCTACCAGTTCTAGTTAAGCCGAAGACTTCATTCTCCTGGGCAGGCAATTAAATGCTTCTTCACCTCCACAAGCAGTTAAATAGCAATATAGTCACAGAAAGGTACTGGAGGGAATGTGGACTAGCTAGTTAATAGGTGCTGGAAAGAAGGATTTTGTTTGAGGAACGCTTCACACAAAACCAGTGACACTGCCTACAAACTCCAGATAGCACATAGGCAGGAATTACCTGGGTCGCTTTGGAACTGTACTGAACAATATAATTGAACCCTCTGAGCTCAAGTTTGGGTAGACAGTCATCAATATTATTGTTTGGCCGAAGCGCTAATCTTAGTTGCGCTGCTGGAAATTCAAAAGGGCTTCCCTGGAGTTGATATAAATGAGATCAGACCCTGAACTGTTAATTTGAATTAGTTTTCTACTGTTAAAATGCAAGACACTCATAAAAGTATTTAAAATAACTTATTCCTCTCCTCGTAACTCACCTCCAGTAATAGGGTGCAATTTGGGGATAGTCTGGGGAAACCTTGAAGTTTTTCTGATATTTTTCAGAGGGCAAGTAGTCTTCATTTGACAAAAGTCTGATTCCTATGTATTGCCATGAGGCAACTTTGAAAAATCTTAATCTCTAATTAGAATAGGAAGTAATTTGCAGTCTTCATGAGGCTGTAGCATAAAATCTTGTAAAGCAGGTATAGTTCACAAAATGTAAAGTGTGGGAATGAATGGTATGATATGAAAGAATAAAAATCCATGTATTTTGCAGTTCAGCTGTTTTCTAATGAGCGATTCAATTAAATCTGGCCTTGTTAAGTAGGTGCTTGAAAAGTAAGTCAAGTGATGCAGTAATTATGAACACACAAAAATGAATCCCTCTTTTTTTTTAATAAATAGCAATCAAAATATTTGTGCGGAGGTTGTTACTGTGGTTTTTTTATACATATTCTAAAGTCATTAGGCAGCTAAGTCCACAAGAATTCAATGTACAAAACCACAGGGTTGGGAGGTTTGAGGAGTTAATGCAGATCCATCAGCATCTTAGTTTAAAGACTCCACAGGGAAATGATTTAAAGAGTGTGTAAGTTTATAATATGAACAAATTATATTTGCTTCCAAATTGTAAGCAAATTGAGCATAAAAAGTGAATAATGATGTTTCACACTGGGTATTTGTTTCCAATTAATACAGAAGACTTACCCAGCTCTAAAGCAATGAATGATATTTAAGTCAGACATTAATAATAACTGATTTCTGGACAGTGCATTATACATCCTATCTTGTGAACACTGGCTGTAGTAAACTGACAACTTTTTTTCCTGTTTTTTTTTCCACTTCTTGTCTTGTTTTACTGTTGGTCAAAAAAAATTTATCTAGGACAGCAACATTAAGGTAAAGATCAACAGTAAAACATAAGAGATGCTGTCTACAGGGTTGTGGGGAATGGCATTTGGTTTAACCTTAGCAATGTCACAGGAGTTGATAGCTCATTTACCCATTGCCATTTAGCATTTGTAAAGCAATTTGTAAACAACAGCTCCTGTCTGTGTAGTTTGTCTGTTTTGTAAAATTCCACTTTCAGGATATTTCAGTGACATAAGTGTTGGTCTTTGGTTTCGTTTTTTTTCTCCCTTTGTCTTTCTCACTGTCATGAGTGGTCACTGCTACTACTCTCATCCCACCTCTGAAAATTATATAATTGGTTTGAAGGAAGCAACTCTCATTGACTACTGTAAGGCACTGGACTGGGGGCAATTCAAGGGATTGAGTGATCTGTGGAATGAGGGAGGTTTCCTGCAGGCATGACTCAGAGCACCTAAGCTAATGCCTAAAGCAGACAGTGTCATTTGACTCRTATGGTAATTACAAAGTAAACATGAGTAAGCAGGAGAGGTACCACCATTTCTGAAAAATTATATACTGTAAAGCAGAAGGGGACTATGCAGTATGTCCTTGTTAGATATGTCCGCAGCATTGACTCAAGTGGTGTTCTTAAGCCAATAATAATGAATCTATACCCACTTTGATTTTTACAACATCAGTCAGTCCTTTTTTTAAAAAGGAAGACTATGTGTGTAAACAGACTTCAGGCTTTTCTTTGGATATTTTAACTGCTAGTGGTATTAGTGAACTCATATGAGGTGGATAGCAAAGGAATAATTCCTCAAACTTAGAAAAAGAATCGGAGTCCAGGAAGATATAGAAGACCTTATATTGCCTCTTTATAAATACTTTGAAGTGGCTATGCATGGGGCCTACTTGTGACTACGCTTATTCAAACTTATAGGAGATGAGCAAAAGTGAGTAAGAGCAAGATTGCCACTGACCTTCAGGTGCTATTGCTGGTGTTCAGGAAGCTTAGTGAGAGCTGGAGTGGCTGTGAATTGTCTACTTAATATTCTCCCTCTGCACCCTGCTTCCTGTTGGAGAATCTGATTCTTCTCTCTGCGCTAGTGATTTGGTGTTCAGTGGTCATATAGAATCTGTATCACCCACAAGGATAGTTAAGCACCAGATTTGGTTGTCCAGAGAGGCTGGGTAACCTCCTTGCAGTTTTTGAAGACCTGACTGGACAAAGCTCTGAGCAACCTGGTTTGAATTAAGTGTTGAGCCTGCTTTGAGCAGGGAGTTGGACTACGGAYCTCTCCTTGTAACCTGACTGATTCAATGACATTATGAGAAGTGGGTATATTGCTCAGTGTCATTCATGCTTATATCTGCTTTTAGTTGGCAAGGCACTTGTCTGAGTAGTCAATTGATGCTGGAATTAAACTGAAGAGCTCAGCTGAATGGAGCCCTTGTCAAAGCTTTGGGTTTAGATACAACCTTCACGAAGGAAAACTAAGTATCAGAATGAAATTGCCTTTGAGAAGGAGGGGAAAGAGTAATATGGTGGGCTGGGGCAGGTCTCAAGGGGAGTGGTGGGGTCTGTCCCCATCAGAACTTCACTGAGGGTCACCTAGGAAGTCGTTGAGTTATTTGCTTTAAGCACTCGAGTACAGTGGCAGCACAAATGCCAGGAACATGCCTGGCATCACAACATATGGCCAGGGACATGCACTGTTGAAATCCCCACTAGATATAGCATTTGAGCTGCCACTGGGGGCTGAGAGAGACGGCCAGGAGCCCCGAGCGGGGCTCAGAGGGGTTTTCTGGGTAGAGCAAGGACTGGTGTACAAGAGTCACCCAAGCAGTCGCTAGCCTGGGGGCTCCAAGCATCCCCTGGCGCAAGTCTCCTGTGAGGAGCAGTGTTATGGCTGGGATTGCAAGGGAAGGGAAGCTGTGCAGGGAGTGGGGCTGGAAAGGGGCTGTCACACGGGCCTGAGGGCTGGCAAGGGAGCACTAGTTAACATGGGGATGTAGCTGAGTTCCTGGTTTAGGGTTCAGCCTAGGGTTATAGTCAAGGTTAGGGTTAAGCTTGCAAGGCTCAGGAGCTCAAAGGAATATCCTATTGGGAGCTATACAACCAGGGGAGAGCTGTGCCACAGAAAGAAGCCTTGTCATGTGAAGGATCCCAGTGACTGGGACGTGTGGAGTCTCAGCCAGGACTTCCTGAAGTGTTTAGTGTAGTCCTGTTTAGTGTGAAATGTTTAATGTAGCCATGCTACATGAGGACTGTAATACTCAAACACACATGGCATTTGCTGTCTAAAATAGATGTAATTATAGTTGGTCCCTACTTTGAAAAACGTGTTGTTCTTGCACTGGGTTATATGTTACTCCCTGTCTTGCTCCACTTGAATTAGATGATCTAGCTCCTAATAAACAAAGTGGAAAGGATTTTTTGTTGTTGGATTTTTTTGCATGTTCCCCCCCCCCCTTTCTCATAGAGAGAATGGAGGACAGAAATCTGAGGAAGAAATGCCTTCTCAGATACAGCTTTTAAGTACTTATTTTTGAATATGTGCTTACCTGTTTTACAGAGTAGAGTCTAGGGAAGTGAGAAATTTACTCCCATGAAGACAGGTGTGTTGCAAAACTGCAAATCAATTCTTATCCTTTTTATTTGGGCTTTTTCAGAGAAAAGTGATTTGTTCTCAAAGATGTTTTATGTATTACTTAAAAATCAATAAGTGGATAAATATTCACATTAATAGCTCTTAGATGAGTATTATGCAACAATGACAAATGATCATGGCATTTCAGTCACTCTTGAGTGAACAAGATGTTAATCAGCTACAATGGTCATGGACGTATGAGGTGCATATCCTTTGTCTATCATGTTCCCAGTACTGTGTCTCATTGTAAAACAGCACATTGTTTCTGTTTTTTTACCATGCAGTATCTTGAACCATACTCTCTGAGAGGACCTTGGTAGGTTCCTACGGAAAAAGAAAGTTTTGTTCAAATTTTTCAACCCAAGTTGCTAGTGGAAAGACTTGTGACTCCTCATGAGGTTGCATCTTTAACAAAATCATTAAGAATGAAAGGTAAAACAAAAATGAATTGGGTACAAATGAAATCGATTTAGCAGCACTGTTGAACGAAAAATAAAAAATCATAGGATTAGACACATGGCTAAAACTTGTAACCTGAAAGGGAATGAACCTAAATAAACAGTTTCATCTTAGTGGGTCATTCATGGTTTTCACATCCACTTTTATATTACTCTCACTACTGAAGATTTTATGGTAGTGTATTAATTACATCTGAATACATCTATTAGTGTATAAATTTTATCTGAATATGAGGAAAAAACTTCTTTGYTGTGAGGGTGACAGAGCACTGGCACAGGTTGCCCAGAGAGGTTGTGGAGTCTCCTTCTCTGGAGATATTCAAAACCCGCCTGGATGTGATCCTGTGCAATGTGCTCTAAGTGACCCTGCTTGAGCAAGGGGGGTTGGACTAGACGATCTCCAGAGGTCCCTTCCAACCTCAACCATTCTGTGATTCTGTAATTACAAGACTAACAGGTTACGTACTGTTTGCTTCTTGYTGTCTACCCAGGGAAGGGACCAGGTGCAGCAGAGTTCTCTGTTTTGATAGTATCTTTTTAATGTGTTGTCCTGTGAATCTGTGAGACAAAATGATTTGAAATGTCTAACATATGAAGCAGAGGATGGCAAGGGGGTTTATGTCCTTAAGAGAAGTTAATTCCTTAGGCTTCGAACAAATAAGAGAAATTTCAGTCATCTAAGAGGTGAGTTTGCCACACTCGTATTTTGCCAGAGGTCTGTAAGCTCTGTCTCCAGCCCAGAGTTTTAGGCAGTCCTGTGGTTCTTGCCATCGCAGGCAACAGAAAATACTAGAGATAAACCGAGAGAATCTGGAGTTTCTTTTAAATGGTAGAGGAAAGCACTGTGCAGAGAACAGGGCTGATGTACCCAAATACAGATGTCTGTCTTAAGTTATTCCACCATTGCTAATTTGTTGTGTTGCTTGACTATCTTTGTGGTTAGAAAGTTCTTCTTCATGCCTAACTGGACTCCACATTGCTGCATTTTAAGTGCTCTACTTTTTATACTATCCATCATGGAGTAAGAGAACAAATTATTCACTTCCTTCATGCTGTAATTTTCACGTATTTCAAGTCTGTCCTGTTCCACCTCATCATCTTCTGGAGTGTCTCTCCAGTTCATTCAATCTTTTTCATTCTGTAATTGGACTTCCTTCTTTCCAGCTGGCTTTTTCTGGGGGCAGATTTATTGTTTAATTCTGCAACATGCTTAAATAAGAGGGGAACCAGAAGTTGGAATTTAAAAGTAATAGTGATTTAAAAAAAAAAAGACTCGCAACCGCTTGAGACACAGCGAATAAGGTGTCCCATTGTTACTGAATCCCCTCTGGGAATCACTGAGACAAAATTATTGGGGTGGGGAAAGGGGGGAGGTTGTTTCATATAGAGAAGAGAAATGGCCAAATGCCTTGCTTTGGTGTGATCCCTGTGGCACATGTTCTAGGGACCCAACTTTCTACCTGAGTTTTAGTGACTCTGTCTTTTTGGCTGATCTGTTCTTCTTATAATCACCCTTTATTCTTTTTCTATGTGAAACATTTCAGAATACTTAATTTTAAGGTAGGTCTCATTTCCAAACTTATTTTGTTACCACTGTGGCTTTTGCTGTCTGATCATTTGGGAAGTAAATTATATAAAGCCCCTCTTACCAACATTTAATTAATATTTTATTCTTGCCATTTATTTCAATTCTAGGACTAGAATGTCATTTAAACAGCAATTATTTTCCCAATACTATATGTTACCAAGCATGTAGGCAATACATCTTGCATTACAATGAGTTAATTTAAAAGAAGATGATGCTGATCAGGGAAAGAATGTTTGCAGAATAATTTGGAAGTGCCGGGCAACCAAGTGGATTGGAAGGTAGTTKGGTTTTTTTTTGATTATTTGAAGTCAGTATAATGCTATTAAAATACTAAAGGTAGTCTACACTAGAGACTTATTTCAGTAATCGTGTATGGTATGGGATTTCAGGATAACTGAGTCCTGACTGCTGTGCCAAAGTGTTTTGACAATATACTGAAACATCAAATCCATTTGATTCCTGTGCTTTCTTTTGAAATTATTACAAAATACTAGTAGTGGTTATTGTACTCTGAGCACTTCGTTGCCAGACACTAGCTTGAGCCTGATATGTTCCACGTATATCATCATCAAATGGTTGAGATTTTTTGAAAAAATATAGTTGAATTTATAAAGCCAAATTACTCTGTAGACAATGATCAGGAATTGCAGGTCTCGCTGTTGCTAGTTAGGCTTTGCTCTTTTCTCTGTGGAGAGATTTCCCAGGTTCCCCTTCCTCTGGGGGAGCAGAAAACTGGCTTGTGGAGGTGAACCTGATTGTAAGGTTCAAACCTCATTGTAAGGGGTACTTGAAACATTTTCATAGTGACCTGATTAATGACAATGGCAGCAATGCCAGCAGAAATGTTAGAAGAGCAGAGGAAAAAATAATAGATAATTACTTATCTTCTGTTACCTTGTGGGATGGAGTGAGCGATGGAGTTATCATGTGTCTCAGGAAGAAATATGGAGGTGTCTGGTCTTGCTGTGATATTTTGGTCTAGGTGGTAGTTAACCACCAAAAAGAGGAAAAATAGGGAGTGGAGTATTCTGGGATTTCTGGGATTAGTTCAGACTGCTTGGGCTTTACGGACCGGCCTGTACCTGTGAGGGGCCTGTGGACAGCTGTGGAAGCAGCTAAATCATATTCTGCTGTGATCACGGACCGTGTTTGTCCCCAGGCAAGTCATCTGTGTGTGCAGAGAGGGTAATTATGCTGTTACACATGGGTTATTTGTGGGCACAGCAGTTATCCCTGGGCCCTGCACTGCCGGCACAGTTGTCATCGCACTCTCGAAGGGGACGGGGCTGTAATGACACCTTGTCTTTAGACATTAATRCATGTGATTAATGTGCCTCTCATCTGAGGTTAATTTTCTCTCTGGCATTTGGTGAGGTATCTGACCAGACCACCTTTTCTGTCAATCTGTGTTTTCATTTTCTGACTTTGAGCGAAATATGCTGAACTTTCTCAAATGATCAATTTTTCTCATGAGTTATTACTGGAAGAAGGCGATAATTGTTTTATCAATATAAGACACAGTCAGTTGCATTTCAAATACCTTCAAAGCTAGTTATCTGATCACACTCGCAGGCAGCTTTGGTTATTGTTTGTGTTTGATTTGGCACCCAGTGAATTATTAGTAATAGATGTATAGTACTGAAAAACTACACATTAATGGCCAGTTTCTATGTCTGGATCCCAGCGTGAGCTGGGCTATGTTTTGAAAGATATGCATTAGGGTTGAGCGAGAGGAGGAGGATGTTCCTGCTTTTCACACCTGGCCCTGCGGCRGGCTGTCAGGGCTGTTTCACGCGGCTGCCGTCGGAGCCGGAAAAGAAAAGGAGGTTGTTGCAGGGCGGCGCTCACCCTGGCCCGCTCGCCTTGTGGGAGACGGTGCGTCCTGCAGAACCGAGCAGGCTGCCCYGCAGGAGCCCGGATACCCCGTCCCGCTCTTAGCCTGCTCCTAAGGGCTCATCGCAACGGGGCACGGAAGGATCTTGGGCTGCTGATAGGTTCCTCTGCAGTCAGTCCTCACTTGCTATAGTGGCAAGTACATTAGTCAGTGAAAGCAAAGCCTGCCATCCTTTGATGCAAAATCATGGTTTTAGAGGGCTTAACCAATGGATCCCTTTGGAAAGCTTCAAAGTATTAGACTGATCTGTCCTTTTGCTTGCGCAAACGGAAAAGTCTCACGTAAACTATGAGGGTGTATATTGCAGGATAGCAATGTACGTGCTCTTTTCTTACAAATGTACTTCTGTCATGATTTAAAGAGCAATAATAAATATGAAACCTGTCTGAAGTCTATTGGAAAGTTTTAGAGACATTTAGGAAGCTTAAGGCACTTTTTAAATAGAATTAAGTACCAAAGATTGTTTATAAAGCCCAACCTGTGGCTCCAGCACAAAATAATTCGAGTCAGTGTCAAAAAAGATAACTGAAGGTACTGGGTGCTGAAGGTACTGGTGCCCAAAATAATGCCTGTCTTTTAGAAAAAGCCAGATTCTAAATTATTACTTAAATTGCTTTGGGATTGTCTCATTGATGTTGGTGGAACAGAGACCTGCCTAACACAGGCAGAATGACAGAATCCAGCATTTAAAAAATGTCACAAAACAGTGATGGTTCTGCAGTGATGGGACTGTGTGCTGTAAACACAGCTCGCTATTTCTTTCTCCACCAGGTCCTATTGCTGTGAAGTTATTTGTTTGGGATAGTCAAGATACAGCTGTTAAAGCTAAATTAAAATTATTGTTTTGTGTATTTTTTAAATACAATGCATATTAACTTGCCAAAGTTAAGATATATGAATTACAATGCTTACTGATTTATTTTCAGTGGTGTTTCAGCTTCTGAGTAGTGACTAATATATATGAGGCACCATAAATCAGATGTCACGTGCTTGTCTCTGTGCAAGTGCATAACTCTGATATACACCTACCTGATTCTGTGCCTGCTCAATGCTTTCTGCCCTGTTGTGGGACGCTTGTTTTCTTCTAGAAATGTTTTCTAAACCTAATTAAATGCTTGTAAATTGTAATTATACAAACTTCAGCCAGAAGGCTTACAGTAAACAAACTTACAGAATTTAATCTTTTTGGACATAGCAAATTTGATGCGAAATTTTCTTTTCACCATCTCTCTTTCTGGTAAGACTGAGGTTATCTTGAAACTAGAGAATAGACCTGGGCAAAGACATTTCTGTTCTCTGCTTGGTCACTCCAAGCTTAGCTAAAATCTGAAAATAACTCGCACGAGGAGGTGTTGCATTTTCAATAGATATCCTTATGCTTTTCTTTTTGGTTCATGAACCAGAAAAGGAAAATGGAGAGCAAACAGCCACCTGAAATAAAAACTTGGGACAGATGAGGAAAGTGTGACCTGATTGGATTGCATTGTGTAGTGTGGGCTCAAGAATATCAGCAGCGATCAGCCTCACTCCTTCAAAAGCTTCAGCTCTTTCTGTTTAAAAAATTGAGCCATCTAGAAAAATGTCAATTCATTTTAGTAGCTGATACATGTCAGAGCTCATAATAAACCACTCGTGACACAGGGTCACTTCCAAACAACTTACCCTGTGAATGGTGGGTTGCAGATGCCATACCTCTTTAAGGAAAAAAAAAAAAAAAAGTTTGAAGGAAAGCAAATCATTATGAGGCTTGGTGGCTTGGTTCGTCTGGTGATTTTTATAATTGTATTTCTTTTAGCAAATGAATMAATACCTCTGTCTAAAGTTAGTTTACAGAGAGAAGTTTGGGGTTTTCCCAGAGGAAATCCTGCAGTAGTTTCATACCCTAAATAATGTCAACTTCTAGTGCATTTCTCTACTTTCAGTTTACAGTCTTCTAAGTATTTTTAGGAATATACATACAAATGCAACTTTTCACTATTTAAAGCGGAGCTGTAGATCATACTTCTGCTTTCTCCACTGGAATAACTCTTAAAACATTAAATAGCGTAACATTTTTTATGTTTTTTTTTTTTTTGCTTACGATGCCCACATCATTTCAATAAAAGGCTGTGTTCATTTAACTGCAATCTGTATACATGGACTAAATGAACCAAAAGGTGTGGKTTTTTTTGCATTAAGGACTGGACCTTTAACTGTATGGATTATATAAATTTAACAAAAAATACAGAAAATGGATACCACTGTGCTTGGCATTCTGTTCACCTAGTCTGTTTCCTAGGAAATAATTTCTTTGATGTAATCGTAGTGTGGGTCTTTTTGTTTTGTTTTGTTAAACAACGTAGGAAACCTGTTTGTGGAGCAAAGCAATGGGCCCGTGTGGTCCCGTGTCCTGTCTCCAGTTAGTGGCATCAGGAGGTATTTAGTGTCTGAGTCTGGCCGCTTCCCTCATGCTCTCCCAGCATCCAGTAACCCCTTAGTAGGAAGACTGGAAATCTAAATACATTTTCATATTCCAGCACAAAAATCACCTAAATGATTGAAGCTTTTGACTTTCCATGGTCCCTCACTGTCATGTGTATGCCCCTTATTTTCAGGGAGGGCAAAGACGTAAATAGCATTGGGGCTGTTTGCGCTGGCTAAGAGTTACCCAGTGTCAAGTTACCAGTTCCTGTAACTTACTAGATCATTTTCAACATCACAGTGCTAGTGGAGGTTAGCTTCACTGCTGAAGTGGTTAAACATAGCATTTACTTTAAAACTCYATAATACCAGGCAACCAAAGAATGGCATATTTTTTTAATAATTCAAGTAAATGGATGGACCAGTGTTTCGAAGACACGAAAACTTTAGCCTTATTGTGTCGAAGTGTAGCCAAACCCTCCATGCTGGAAACGGCACTTAATACATTTGGATATATGCAGATATAAATACACTGCTGCAGCAGAGAATGTTGCAATGCTATGAGGTAGAAATGGAAAGAATGACAAAAATACTGAAAAAGAGGAATATTAAATGTGCATATTTGCTAGGAGCTGCTGTTCTTAGTTAGATGAGAGAAAAACAGGAGAAAGATGACTTAGCTACTTCAAAAGTAACAGCTCATACCCTCCTTCCCCTCTTGAATAAGCAATATTTTATTAAATTTCCTAGTAAAGATTTCTATGATGTACAAAGTATGGGCTTCTAAGAAGCACCAAGTTATACCAAGCCTTTTATTGTCTGGAAACTTCTTAATAGTAATGACCCAATCCAGCGCTGGTCRTGGTGGGGAAGCGCAGGCTGTGGTGGCTGTGGAGCTGAAGGTCTGAAAATAGTCTTGTTTGCCATTGTGGGGAGGGAGGATGGGGAGCTTGAACAGCAAGTAGGCGCCTAACGAGCAGAATGTGGTAAGTCCATCAAAAAGACTGGAAAGGTTTATGTTAGGCACATATGGTCTCGAATGAGAAGCAGAGCAGAAAATGTCCAAACATGACATGTGAATATAGCATGAATCGATCATGCTTTTACTGGTATGTGTGTGCATGCTTGACTTGCAAGCAAAATTAACCAGCCTAAAGGTGTGCATATAATATGTTATAGAAAAATATAATAACAGGAGAAATCTTTTTGTTTAAAGAGCTGCTTACAAATAAATAAAGGTAAATTGTGGCATGGGTTCTTTAAAAATGTGTACAGGTTCATTCCCACTGTGAGCTATTGAATCACTTCTTACACAAAGCATACCTTCTGCTTTCTGCCAGTGTGAGCATTTGGTTTAAGCACGAAACTGCCTTGATCTGAATTTGTGTCTGGCTTTCAAACCTTGAAGATGGGTATAAATTCTCATAATATTTTGATTTCTAATTCATATACATATATATGTGCATGTGTGTGCTTCTTTCTGTTCTTTTTCTGTCACTCTATTTTGGGGACTGCCGCTTCTGCGTTTCGGGATTGGGGAAGGTTGCTCAGGGACACTCGAGCTGGCACCTCTCCGAGGGTGGAGGCGGCGCAGCCCCTGGACAGGTACGGTAATGGCGAGCGCCGTGCGTCAGCGCTCATAACTGGTAGCAGGTGAAGCCAAGCCGTGGGCAGGGCCCGCGAGGAAAGGGCAGGCGTGCACGGGTCTCTGAGCTGGGACGCAGCCTGCGACCTACCCTGCAGCAGTTGGTTTCTCCTGGTCTGCTCCAGAAGCTTGCATTTCATAGGTTTCTCAAGGAACTGATTATCCTCCTGAGTGATTAAACTTCTTAAATATTTAGGGTTTTTTTTGTTATTTACCCTTTATACTAAATGTCTTCCCTAAATAGGTGTATCCATATTGTGTTATTGTTCCAAGCCAATGAAAATTAGCCTACATCTAACTTTTCTTTTCTGCTGGCTTAGTTGGAGGGTGTGTCGGAACAAACAAATCTCCATTAAATTAGGATTTCCTGACTATTGACAAAACCTTGTTGTTATGCAAGCTAATAAAAGGATAATCAAATTTCATACCTCATGCAATAAGCCAATCACTGCAGGAGTTCAGAGGAAATTTTTCTACAGATTTAAGCACTAAAGAACTTGCTGCTCTTTGGCTTCCTCAYAGATCTCATGCATTAATTTGCTATTAGGTGAAAGATGCTGGAATTGAAGGATCTGGTACTCTTTTCCCCATGTCCCTAGTTTGTGCTGAGTAATAGGATGAAGTTTTAAAATCTTTGTTCAGTTTACTTTTACCTTCCTTGGCAGTGAAGAAATTCAAAATTTATGGCCTTTAATTAGTAATGCCAAGAACTTGCAGCAAGAACAAGGTAGAAACTGCATAGTGGATGTACTTGTTTGCAGTGGGCAATAGACCTGCTCCCTCTGAGTGTTGCAGATAGGTCATGGGCTGGTGTCACCTGTGGAGCTGCCTTGCCAAAAAGGGTTGTCCTGAAAGCATGCATTGCTGTATATCAGGAACTAGTTGTTTAGCTCTAGATCAAAATCTTGCAACCTGATACCTTTCCCAAAACTGGAAATGGCAATCAATATTAATCAGGAGTGGAAAATTCCCTCGCGGAGAGTGATGTCATCTCACTAGATGGTGCTACAGAATCATTTTGGCTGGAGGGAATGAAAACATACTTTGTGTGATGATTAATGGCTCCTATACTTGTGAGAAAAAGCTGGATTAGATGTTGGAATTCGGGTCTGAGCGAGTTTTAGGTTTTCTGCCTAACTTTTTAATGAATAATTGAATCTGGGAATGGTATCTGTAATAATAAATAGTTTGAGTTGGGGAAAAGTGGAAATAAGAACTAAGAGTTAACTAAGTATCATTGTGTTTTATGTGTAAGGTACAAAGAATACACATTTTTAAAACTGAGATTAAGGGATTGGATAAAGCAAGACAAAATAAGGAGACCCAAGAAAAATCAAAATAGGAGAAACCACACTTCCTTTGAGCCAATCCTTTTCCAAGATTTTCATGTGAATCCTTGATCCTGCACTTGCTATCACCATGAAGCTTAACATTTTTTAAAGTAAAATATTTTGTCCTGGAATACTCTGCATTTAAATTGTATCTTGGTGTGTTGCTTTTTGCTAAATATTAATGTTCACATTTAAAGGATGTTTTTCCTTATGGACATTTAATTAACAAAGGATTTATACACTTTGCTATAAAATTCTGCGTGTAGGAAAGTTAGTTTACAAATTGATGGCAGTAGATTAAAACATGAAGATTCATTGTCCAGTCCCAAAGTAGTGTCAATACATGTTAACCATAAAAGCAGTATTTCAAATTCATTCCTATCCTTATTGTTCTCTAAGGTGCAACTAATCAGTCATTGTCCTATGACTACAAGGAAGAAAGTTGATATCTCCTGTTGCAAACATGCAAGATGAAATGAGAGGTCTTTGGTTGAAACCAGATCTTTTTCAAAGTCAAGCCATGTGGTGCAGTACATAAGCTAAAAAGTCAAACAGTTATGGAGAGGGGAAATGTGATTAGTATTATTACTGCAATCATTTAGTGTGTGCCCATCAATATTATCATTTGGGCATGACAAGTGGAGCAAATCACAAGTCAAGGCCTATGTATTCATCACTTTCTGCAGAATCTCAATGTCTGTGGACAAAGAGAGGTAAAACTTGCCAAATCGGTTAAATACCAGGAATAATGCAGCTAACTTTCATGGAGAATCTTTGATGGTCTGGTGTATATTACACTGCCTTCTGACTATAACTGTGCTCATGATTAGACGTTGTTTAGGTCTTTGAGAAGGATTGCTGTTAAGGCTGCCTAGCGCACAGCACAGTCTGACTGTAGGGGCAGTGGCCTCTCTGGTCCACTAGCGATCCAGGGAGGAATCCGAGGTCCCACTAACTTAACAACAACAAAGTAAGTAGTAAACTACCGAGTGTGTTGCAAACAGCAGTCAGTATTCTGTCCTGTATTCAGTTCCTGAGCACACCATAAAAACAGTAAATAGAGTAGAACTGGGGAAATGATGGGTTTTTTTTGTTTGTTTGGCTTCTAGAAAAAAAGAAAATGAGAAGTAATGGGGTGGAGGGAAAGGATCAGTCTGAAACAGTTTTTTTTTTTTTTTTTTTAAGGCAGTTTTAAAATGAGTACTATCACTTGGGGAAAAATTTTACATGTACTTGATTGAAAAGAATTCTTTTTAACCCTTACAAATTTTAGAAGTTAAATTTGACATTAAAAATGCAATTGGAAAGTGAGAAGTTCTGAGGTTTTGTCTTGCAAGTATATAAAGTGTATAAAATTACTGGCAATTTTGCAACTGAATTTTTTGTTTGAAGAACGGTGGCATGCTTCATATAAACAAGCTATGTTTTTGGACAATTCTTGCTCTTGCAAGAAGTTGCAGCTCCATTGTTTAGTGAGCAYGCTAGTCATTAGTGGAAATGTAGAGGGAAGTCGGAATGTGAAATGGTTCATCTGAGATAAATGTATGATTGCTGATAGATAACTAACAAGTTGGTTTTAACTTGTGGTACCAGGACTATAATTCATTATCCAACTTTTATGGTTATGCACATTGATGCATGACATTATGATGACAGAAGTACAGAAGCTATTTGTGTAAATGGAGTAATATTATAGTTTGGTATGTAGCTTTCCTCTCAAATACAGCTCTCTAAAATCAGCATAATTATTACTGAATACTTTAAAGCTGCACTTAGTGTTAYTGATGTCAGAATTCATGACTATTTTGAGTTAAATATGAAGTTTCTGTTTGTTTCAATTAATGTGGTGTTCCCTTTTAATCATTCTTTAGCAAATAATCTTTCCCCTTTTCTGATGAAAGAACAGCTGTTCTCAGGAGAAATTTTTTTGATCTGTATAAGATGCTTGGCATATTATGCTTAAAACATTTGTTTGTGGACAGAATTTATTGAAAATGTTGGAATWTAGCTATAAGTTAAGACAAAGCTGCCCTGACTTTCAATTCCAAACTAGGGCAGAAAATGAGTAAATTGGATTGCAGCCTACATGTAGCTTAATCACCTGGTTTAAGCTGTGGGCAGCATTGAGTATTGCAGGTGTTGCGCTCTGCTCTGCCCTGAAATCCTTTGCCTGGCTGGTGCAGTGGCTGTGACAAAGCACAGCGTTCGCCCGCCGGAGGGAAGCAGGGCCCCGAAGGCAGGGTGACCCGCTCCTGTGTCCCGCCTGCCCGGTCGCCACAGTCCCTCCCTCTCGGAGGCCCCCCGGCGCGGGGCTCGTTTCTGCGCCCCTCGGGTGCACTTGCCTTGGTGGAAGGACGGGCGTAATCCTTTAGTCCACCTCTGGGTAGACTAATTGTAGCAACGTACCCAGCCCGCCAGGGCGCTGAAGCGTAGGCAGTTTGGATGTCGGCCAGACCCTGTTCGGTGCCCGAAAGGAATCTGCCCAGAGATGGTTATGCTAACCGCAGGCTAGGAATTTCACTGCAGGTTCCAATTTGAAGATCAATCAGATGCCCTTCAAAAAAAAAAAAGAAAAAAAGAAAAAAAAAATCCCAAAACACAGCTTCTTTTTCTCCACAGCCAAATCCTTAAGCTAATGATGCCAAGTGAGGAAGATTTAGCGTAGTTGCTATGGCAAAACTAGAGAGAAGGATACAAAGCTGATATAAAAATTATGTCATCTTCGGCATCTACTCCAGCTTTCTTTTTTTCTCCCCACCCAGGAAAGATTTGAGAGTGAGAGAGAAAGGGGAAGGAGGGGTTATATGTATTCATTCTTTGCATTATATGCATTTTCATATTATGATACACTATATTCACAGTGGCATTTAATACAAATTAATAGACTTCCAGAGAATTAATTTCCATTATGAGATTTACTCATCGTGATTGCCAATTTGGCAGCCTCCTGAAGTGCTTAATATTACATCTGCTTAACAGGCCAGATAATACTGCAAACTATACCCAGAACATTTGCTAAACCACGGAGCTAGTGACTGTGAAAATAAATGTATTATCAAAAAGGAAAATTACAATACTATTATTACAGTACCACCAGGTATTATACAGGATGTAAAATTCTGTAATATCTTCCAGTTTATCAACATACAGTATGTTGCATTCCCTATATAAATCTAAAAAATAATTCTTTTTATGAAGAAGAATATCTTGGCGAGATGGATTTTGGGCTAGGGTAGACTAATTTGGGGTGTGAATATCATTTGGTAATTTTTCCACAATATGTACCTTTCTGAAATGATGAAAAAGAAAGCAATAGTTCTTCAGCAGTTCTGTGAGTGAAATGTATCTCTAGTAGAGCAGAACCGACTGTAAAATTTTCTTGCAATTCCCTTACAGCACATTAAGGTTGGAGGACCAGTTGTTCTGACATATGTCCTTCACCTTTAGTACAAGATGCCTAAAGGAGAACATTTAAACTCTTAAATTCTGTCCAAACCCTCCTTGCTAGCTTTTTTCTTGAATGTTATGGGACATGGTTACTATATTTTTTCACTCAAGTTTGTATCCTAGGTGCTGTGTTCAGCTCAGATTTCTTATTTGGGTTTTTGAGTTGAATAGAATACTTACAATTCTTTTTGTATAGTCTTATGTGTTAGGTCATTAATTTACTTTTTTTTCCTCCTTCTAGCCTCTGGTAGAATAAACCTTTTCCTTGCATTCTCCTTTGCAGAAATAACAGTAGCACATACTGAAAAAGATTTTTTTTTTCGTAGTGCATTAGTTTGTTGGTTATATAAAGCACTTCTTGAAATATTGTAAGAATTTTTCCCAGGTGAAGCTACATCGTGGCATCATGGACTTCATTCCAATGATTAAGCTATAAGTGAAAAATCCCAGAAGATTAAACTGGCTAAAAATTCTGAACGGTTTATAAGCTGGAAAGCCTTGGGGTATCTGAAATTTCTTGATGAAGTAGTTGAAACTGTTATCACCTAACCAAGAGGGAATGATTTCACTTGCTCTAACTCTCCCTGGCTTTGAGCTGCAGATTGCATCAATCAAGGAAGTGGATTGACTTGTCATATGAATAGGTCTTTCAATGAGCTAGTAAAAATGAGAAGCTTCTAGCAATTAAGTTTTACACCATGGTTTGGAGAAATCTTTGTTCTTAATATAGGTAAAAATATCAAAGTTGAGTTGTTTGTTTTTGTGAATCTTTAGGGGTCTGCCCTGTTTTATAACTGTCCGTCTTTGTCTTGGTTCTAGATCTTCCTTACACTAGATGTGATTCAAAATGCAAGGCATGAGTTATTCTTCTCTCTGCTACGTGTCAGGTCTGTTTTGGTCCTCGGGGAAARTGCAAGTTTTGAAGAATAGAACCAGAAGGATTTTTTGTCTCTTTTTAAGACCCTCTTGCTAGCTTTCTGAAATGGTAAGTTTGTCTTGTTTGGTAAAGGCAACACTTAATGTGTATGCTGTTTTTGTGCATGGGGGGCAAGTTCTTGCCAGTCTTTCATTAACTGTTTGCATTGCTTTGAATCTCTGCTATAAATGGGGATCCAGCACCATCGCTAATTGATGCTGTGCTTGACCAATCTGAACTGTAAGCATTCTCTCGGAAGAGAACAACTTATATTTGATTGTTTCCAAGTTTTTGTTCATCAGTTCCTATTACTTGTGCTCCCCCAGTGTTTTCCTTCTCTTAAAGCTCTTTGAAGTCCTCCTTCAGAGATGGTGTGTTTTTTCCTTTTACTTGATTGGGTTTAAAGGGCTGACAGACTCATGCTGCAGAGTCTGCATGGGCCTGAAATGTTGCTAAATCTCAGCCCAGCCAGCGACTGAGTGGTGGCAGGCGCTGGGGTGGGAGGCAGGTGTTCTGGCTGCCCTGCGGCTGCTGGAGCTGGGGCACCATGGTGGGAGGTGGGGTGGGAGCCCTTCTCCTCCTTGTGTTTCCCAGCTGGTTTCAGATGTGCCCTTTGCGGCTGCAGACTCCTTACTTTGGTAAGGTCAGCTTTGGTTTTTCAGTAGAAAAAGAGAGTTGGGGGTCTTCCAGAGTTGGGTGTTTTTTTGTCAGCTTTATACCAATATGATGTGTCTTGCATCTTGTGCTTTAAGAATTGCGAGCAAACTGGCTACTCTTCTCTTGAAGTCATGATCTAGCAATGGGAGGGGAAATTTTGAGGGAGAGGAAAGAGTAACTTTTTTTTTTTTTTATGAAAGCATTGTCATAAAGAATTTGTCCCAGCTTATTCTGCAGATCCGAGTTTGGTACCATCAGCCAATTGCTAATTCCCCTATATGGGGGAAGAAGGGACTTGTTTCTCATTTCTGTACTGTAAAACCAACTGGGGAAAAGCTTACGTACTTTCATTGCTTCCCATTTTTGTTAATATGGCCAATGCGATTTTTGATTGTGCCTGCTGGTATTCCTGGAACAAACATGCTTATTATCTTTCCCTTTTTTTCCACCTTTTCTCTAGATTAAATCAGGGTTTTTGAGTCTTCCTCCCCCTCCCCCCCCCCGAGTTATGGGAATACTCCAAATTTGGCTTATAATAGAAACCTTGTTTCTATTATGCCTTAGTTTACAAGTTGCTTCCAGAGGGATTCCTCTGCTCTGTGTTCTCTACCTGATTTTTTTTGTTTGCGTCCTGTGCTTGCATATCTTACTAGGATATGTTGTGTATAAGAGTTCTGTAGAGGAAGAAATTACCTTCTGTTTAACTCCTGTATTTTCAACTGAAGTCATGTGCACTCAAGTTTCATATAGATTTAATGTGGTTTCTATTACAAAACCTGATAGCTACAATTCAAGATTATGAGCCCATTCTTTCCTACAAGGTATTACATCAAATCATTTTATAAATTATGATCTATGATGCTTATTGATTTTTTTCTTTTCTAAAATAAATGAACTGTAAGTAATTCTGAGAACACAATAGTGAATATTTTATTTCAGTTTGGATATTTTAGAAACAAGGTCTCATAGTCTGAAACAATCAACAATAATAGATGCATACATTCATATTTGTTTCATTTAGGTTCCTGGAAAAACTTAGACTTCTAGATCTATTTTATTTTTTTTTAATTTAAGACATTCATGGCAAAACACTGGTGTATGTTCTGATTCTTCCCTTGTAGACTGCTTCTGTTATGAACATGAGGGATACAAATTGTTTTCTGCATAAAATATTTAGCTCCAAACAAGCTTATAACAAGCATGTTCTGTTAAGCAAGGCAGGATGCTGTCCAGAAAGCCTCGGCCTTTTTTACTGCTAGGAAGTTTTCTGAGAAGTAACTGCTGAGTCACAGAGCAAGGAAAGTCCTTGCATGCTAAAAGCTGTGTAAGACAGAACAGCTGTGCAAAAATCAGCTTGAGAAAACTGATGATTGCTGCAGAAAACCTTAGCTGTGCTTGCTGGTACTTGTGTTGAGAGCGAATGTTGGAGCAGACGCGTTTGGCAAGAGGCGCCGTCGGAGGAGGGACATGCCAGTGTGGCCATGCCGCCCACGCGCTTGCAGCGTGGCGCAACCCGGGGAGCCAAGGCAGCGGCAGGCCTGGGAACGGGAGTGGAGCAGCAGGGACCTCAGCGTGCATACGGCTGGAGGCAGTAGCTTTTTTCCTTGAATCTGCTCTGCTGTAGTCACAAGTGATGTTGGGTGGGCATTTCACTCTGCCCCGGATAACTTGTTTTACATTAATTTCCAACACTTGCCAGCCCACTTAATCTTTGGCAAAAAACCTGTGAGATCACGGGGCTGGACACCTAAAGAACTGGTTTACCCCTTAGCGTGTGCCGGTCATGTGAATTGAGCGGCTCAGGATGGGTCTTGCCACGACTCCACTCCCTCTGGTCCTTCAGGTTGCCAATCCTGAAAGGTGCTTAACTGCTCTGTCTGCTCACACCTCTTTCTCAGGAAAATATCTTGGCTGCTAATTCACATTGCAAGTATTTAGGTCTTGCTCAGTATTATCTTTTCATCCTCCTGTTGGTTAGCTCACTGCCTCGTGTTGCAAAACTTAAGGCAAAGGCTAGGTTAAAGCTCCAGTAGCTGTTGGGTAAACTAAAAGACAGAGTCTGGCAGGAGGGTTAATATAAATATTTGTTTTGAAATATTTCCTTTTCCTTCCATCTCCAGTATATATCAGTATAAATTTATATAACTGTAGAATTTATTTGATCATGCTTATGTGTGCCCTCATTTATATGTAAATTCAGACTGTTCATATGAAGATCATGTTTTTAAACTTGTTGCTGGTCAGCTGGGAACCACTTTTGGTTTTGGATGGTCAGAGTATTTTACTCACAAATAATCTCATAGGCTTGCTACCTTATGAACACATGGAGTTTTATGATCTGTAACTTTCATTTCACAGTGCAGCAACTTACAGTAGTCAACCCAGAGTGAGAGACTCATGGATCGGTCTGGTGGTCACTGAAATAGGATGAGTAGCATGTATTGCCCAGCCAAACATGAGTGAAACACTAAGCAAACTGTGTCACTGGAAATCTTGCCAAATAACTGAGACTGAGGCATGATTGCATAATACTCATGTATTTCATCAAGTCTGTTTCTGGTATCTCTTAAGAAAGTATGAGAGGAACTTCAATAGAACWAAAATATAATTGATGAAGATGATGAGCTATATGGACAAAAGTTATTAAGGCAAGTAAATCCACATTAAAAGTGGTGTAACTGTGAAAAAGAAAATTAAGACTGTAATTTTAAAAAAGATAAACTGACAAGTAATTTGTAGGTTTAGTAGGAAAACCAGTCGGGCATAAACTCTTTTCTCTCCCATGCAGAATAAAATGCTTATTCTGACAATTGACAGCCTCAGAATTTGTGGCTTGCTTTTTTTATTTTTCCCCCTCATACTCTGGACTTTTATATTCTCTCTGTGAATTATCAAGGAAGCAGTGATTTCTTTTTTTTTTTTTTTTTACACAACATAACAATTAATATTTTTACATATTTAGGAAGAAAATTGGACTGTTTCCATCTCTGACTTCTGCTGATGCAGATTTTTTTTTTTGTGGGTTTTTTTTTTTTTTTTTTTTTTTTTACACAACATAACAATTAATATTTTTACATATTTTTGCTGAAGATGGGAATAATTATCACATTTCATCAAGATGCAGAAATAATTTTCTTAATGTTATTGCAGTGCTTTCAGTGTAGAGAGTGTATATGTGTAAGAGAAGGGTTTTGCCCAAAGTGAAGGGCTTTAGGTGTGTTAGGGAATAGTCTAGTCACCTTTGAAGAAGGTAAGAAAAAGAAAAAATAGATAAGGTAAAAACATAAACTGTCTTCAGGCTGGTGTAGTATTTCCTCCTTTCAAGGATGATTAGCCCATCTGCAGGAGGCTGTGCAGGAGGTTTCCGGTGCCCTGTGTGGTTCGTGTTGCAGCGGGTGCTCTCCCAGCCCATCGGTTTGTGTAGGGAGAATGGTGTCTGGGCTGCCTGCTTAGGCAACAAGTCTAGCTGCCGAGTTAATAACCTAATCTGCACGGGCGCTCGCCATAGAGTGTCTCCGGAGAGCTCGGACCCAGCTGGCGGGAGGGGGCACCCGCGTGGGTGCGGCGGCTGCTGTGGGCTGCTTATGAACGCTTCACCCCACAGATTAGTTAGTACCTACGATGTTCCAAGCAAAGAGCATTTGAATTAACATATTAACGTATACGTGTGGGATAACAATTAAGAAAGAGGAGAGTCCTTTGTAGATGGTACTTGTATGCGGGCCACATTATTAAAGTTGTTTCAATAAATAGACAAAGTGTCTAAAATATATAGTGTGGGACCTGTGCATCTCCAGGGCTTTTTGTGCCAGGGGTTGTGGGGGTTTTCTCTTTGCAGTTCCCCAGGGCTGCTGAAGCAATAGTGCGGTGGAGGGACGCTTCAAAGGCTCTGCTCGCTGCTTAGCCAAAGTTATGGGCGATAGTAAATATGATTAAATGGCTACTCCTGCAGCTGTTCGTCTGACAGCTCAGAGTCTCTCTTTTTTAAAGACGAGTAAAAGATTGTCTAGAGTGCATAACAGCAAGTTTCTAGAGCTGCCTTTTACGTCTTTCTCATGACCATTGAAGATGTGAATATAGCAATGGGGAATTGCAGCAAGTGGTTTCATTAGTTGCTCACTGGAGGCCTCTCATCTTGTGGTTGAGCTTCTTTGACAGGAGATGTTGGTCTTTGCATTTACAATCCCACTTTAGGCCTTGTCATGAGCATCACTTAGTCATTTGAGGAAAATAAAAAAAGATTTAACTAGCCAGTGATTTGCTATGAAAACAACAAACATTATTCCTAGAAAGCATGGCTGCATCACACACAAGGACAACAGTGTTTGTGTAAGGGGGAAAAAGTGCATTTTATTGACAGTGAAGAATTTCATGTTATTAATCACCTGGCGGTATGGTGTCTAGAGATGATGTCACTGGACTGCGGAGATCATGAACAAAATTTAAACAAAACAGATGAGTATACAAAAGTAAATTTTTGTTTTTTAACTGGCAAGAGAAAYGAACAGGGGACACCCAGAGGAGGCATGGGAATCATGCTTCTCTGAGCGTCAGTCCTGCAGATGTAACGGTCTGGCTCGGGGGTGTCACTCGCCCAAACCAAGGAAGCCTTTCCGAAATGTGGCCAGTCCCATGTCGCACTGTGGCAGGCGTATTGACTTCAGACTGGTGAAATCAGAGTCAGATTTCAGGGTTTTTGGTGTTCTCAAAGTTTTTTTTTAAAAAAAGGAGGGGTACATTCTTTTCTTCATAGGAAAGTATTTAATACTGTTAATTTTTAGGAATATCTTTTTAGATATCTTTTTAGTGTTCTCAGCACCTCGTCAATTTGCATTACAGCAACATGGACTGATAAATGCTCTGAGCATCCTTCAGGATTTGGACTTAGTCTCTGTTCCTCTAAGTTTTGGGGGGTTTAGTATGTTCCACTCCTTCTGAATGAGAGAAATTAAGTGCTAAACAGCATGCTGCAATCTTGCTGTCTGGTGTGGCTTTCCATCATAGCCTTATTTATAGGAATACTGCCTGAACATGATCGTGCCTGAGTATATGCATTTCTTTTGTGTACATGCGAATTACTAAGTAAGATTGTAAATTTTAATAGATCTGATTATGACGCCAAGTTTATTGCAAGCCTGACATTCTTCTAAAATGAAACTCTTGAAACTGTTGTAGGACATATAACCCTCCCCCCAAAAGGGGGAGGTGGGGGCTTGCTTCATGCAGTAGTGTATGAAGAGTAAGTGTGGAAGAGTGTGTGTGTATATATATATATATATATATATGTATTTTATATAGCATTAGTATAAATGAGAGAATAGATGGATTTAAATCCTTAGACACTATCCATAGCTCACAGGCAGTGCCTGTTCTTCACAGTCTAAACAAGCTGTTAATCATCTTCCTAGCTGTAACATTTCTTCCGATGCTCTTTGTGACATCTTAGTGTCAATAGCTGAGATGTTGGTTATTTATTTCAATTAACTTTGTATAATGACATTCACTCTTTCTAAAGGAAAAATTGTAAAATAATTGCAAAAAAAGAAATAAACTTGGCCTATAGGAGAGACAAATTCTAAATATCTGTGATAACTTATTTTACAAATACTCATATTCACAACTATAATTCAGTTAATATTTTCTACTCAGCCACAAGCAACTTGATACTGCAATATCACATATCCCTGTGCAACCTTCTTGTGAGCAGTCTTTATATCCACCGCTTTTGCATGAGTGGGATCAGTAAAGAGGATGGTGCTTGTAAAAACCTGCCTACTTGTTTATTTGATCAACTGAACAGAAAGTCAACAAAAGTTTGATTTGAAGCATGCTAAAATATTTTTCAGAATGTCAGTGCTGTCACTCTAAAATATCTACTGTAGAAGCAACATCAAAAGATAAATTGATCTTGGAAGGAAACAGTAATGTCTATATTGATATGAAAACTGGTGATCTTTATTGGAAAAAAAATGAAATTCTTTATTTTGCAATAAAACATTTCAATATTTCCTTCCATACATTTAGCAAACAGCAGATTGATATTTTAACATAGCTATTTTTGAACAGTTTTCTGTGTAACTTGAAGGCACRCTCAGATTTTTCCCTGGTTTTAAAGAATGACAGCAAAAGCACCTTTATCTGACATTTAGGATGATTAAATTTTGAAAAATCGCTTGGCATATTCAGCATGACTCCACAGGGTACTCTTGCTTTATAAGGCAATGGATCATGTTAGCTTAACTTATATTTAAGATTTGCTGGCCTGATATTATTGTGTTAGGCAGTATTGCTGAAATGGAAACATAAAATTTTGCTGCCAGGAGATCAAGTCTGTGCCTGCCCTACACTATAAATTAGTTCCATAAAGTTTTAAAATGCAGTATTTGCTCTAGCCCAACTAGTATTGTGAGCCAGCAAATTGTGCTTAAATATATAAAATTAAACTTCAGGTCAAAAATGTGTGCATTTCTTTTCTGCCATCTATTCTAAAGAGAAAATTAACTTAATCTCTTGAATATGTTTACAAGTATTAATAACTTGTTTTCATTTTTTGATCCATGACAGTGATGTAGAAACAGGTTTGGGAGTATCCTATCTTTTTCATCTGGGTTCCTAAATAGTAATGTGTTTGTTCTTCTTAAGGGGACTGAGTCCAAAGCGACACACAGGCTAGAAAAGCATTTTCTGTTCTTTAAAAGACGTGGATCTGAATTTTCTGTCAAGAAATCATGGTTGTATTCAACAGCTGAAAAAACTGCATTCATCTTTCTACTTTTTTTGTCTTAAACCTTGGAAGAGCGGCCCAAGGTAGCACCGCAGGGACCACTTGGGGTTGGGCTGGGATCCTGGAAGGGCTGCTGGTCCCCATCCCCGGCGCAGCCTGCTCTCTGGCTACCCCTCTGCCAACTGGGGAAGCAGGATGGCAGAGCTGAGGTTCCTGCAGGTCCCCTTGCCTGTCTGCTTGAGGCAGCTGTAAATGCCATTTGAACTTTGCCAGTTTTCTTTTCTCCACAGTGGGAGATCATTGTGCAACCTGATCGAACAAAAATAGCTTCTGTTGGCTATGTAACCTCTGAGGGTCATGGAAAAGACTTTTTTTTGTCAAGGAGAGAAGCAAGTTGTTCCTCAAGCTGGGCGGTGGGCACTCACGTTTGTCCTAAGAAGCAGGCTTGCTGGGTTAAGAGAATGCTGGGTTTGCAGCTTTTCTAATCATAAAAATGTACACTTTACAATAGATTTGTGGAAGAGAGAATCTAGCACATCATTTGATTGCACCAGTGTAGCAAAAGGCACAAGAAGAGCAAAAGTGAGAGTGAAGCAAGCAATCCTGGTATCTTCAATTCAGAGGAATTCTTTTAGCAGCCTTTGTTTTGTTGTCTTTTTCCCCTTGCCTGTATAGATCACTTAAAGTTTTTGACACAATGGACCATTTCCTATATAGTCTTTAGGCTATATTAATACTATCATATTAAGAGCTGGTTATCTAAGTGAAATGTTAATCAAGAGACCAGCCCCTAACTCGGTACCATTCTGTGCAAGATTTCCAGTCCACTGAGAGGGGTCGGTCTGTATTTCAATGCTATCGGTRGAGAGGAGCTGACTATTCAGAGCCTACACGAGAGGGAGCTGGGTTAATGCAGAGACAAAGCAGCAGCTGTCCATCTAGGCGAGTCATTGTTGTCCCTGTCCCTGTACCTAAGCATCTCGGATAGAGAGTAAATTGGGCCCAAGGAGATGCATGGAAATTTTATAAATCTTACTTCATGTAAAGCAGCCTGCCCCAGTTGAGGCCAGTGATGAGTTATAGTTTGAAAATCACTTGGTCTCGTAAGACCCAGGAAGGAGTGTTGTTGAATACAGGGTTCTTGCTGTAGATGCTGGAATTGCAGTGTTGGCCCAGCTGATGCCCCGTGTTGGGATGGGCAGACTGCAGAACAAGGACTTGCAGAGTAGAGGCTGAGAAAGAGCAGGAACCAAGATCTCTCTTCAGATCATATAAATTTTTCTCCTTTATTATTCTTGGAATCGCATAATGAAGACAAGAATTAAACCAAATAGAGTTAGTTGAAGTACAGAAGGATATGAGACCCTTTGCACATCTCTAGATTCACAAGAGCTAAATTCATGGAAGATGCTTTCTTTCTTTCCTTTCAAGGGAGAATTTGAGAGGACATGACTAATGCCTAATTTTTTTCTACAGTTGATGCATTCAGCAAATGTCTTCAGAAGAATACAGTGTATACTTATATACTGAATTCCTGCTTTAACAGACAGCATTTCTCTGTTGGACTGTTGCCCTGGTTGTCTTAAAGTTGCACCTGAGATACTTTAGCAGAGAGTAGAACGAATTTTGACAGTCCGCTGTAGTATACCTGACATTTTCATTTTGGGGGGAAAACAAGCCCACATGACATTCTGATGGGTGGGTATAACCTCATGTGATATAGTTGCAAAGCTGTTCCAGTCACCAACGGCTAGAGGAAAAGGAAGGCTATGAGTCAAAGGCTTTGAAGGGAAGGCTGCTTAYGAGGAGCAGGGAAGGAGGGCTGCAGAGTGCACCTGTGGGAAAGCACTGAGAGAACAGAGTAATTGTATTGCCAAGATAAGGCTGTTTCGGTGGTGGAGCTGGATGGCGAAGGTGGCAACCGAAGTGTTGGGGAGGAGATGGTGCCTGAAGTCTCGGTCTGCTCCCCACTACATTATATCACAGTTCCCTCCCCTACCACCACTATGTACATCTGGTTGGAAATGGCAAAGACATCCAGTGTCCTTGAGCACCTTCTGATAATGATCTACGTCTACAAAACTGACAAAACACCAGTGAGCTGCCCATGAGTGTTCCCAGCAAAGATGCCACTGCCCCATCTGAGTGAGCGGGTTTCCTCCTGCCTGGTGACAGTAACAGCAGTATTTCAGGTCCACAGAAGCAGCAAAAAATGATTGACAATGTAGTCAGTTAGTTGAACTAATAGCTTAGTTATAAAGCTTTTCAAATCCATATTAATGCCTGTTGTTTGTCACATTTGGCTGGGGGAGAAAGCCACTGGGAATGCTTTTTGGGCCAGGCAGGCACTGACTGGAGGTTGCTGTTGTGTGGAGCCTCTGACGGTGCAATGTGGCTGAGTTGCTGCTTGCAGGGACCTTGCACTCGCCCTCCTTCCATGTGCTTTCTCAACAGCCCAGTGCCCAGGCTGATAAATCAGCCAGCAGTTTACACTGCACCACTAAATTAATGTCCACTTTGCATTATGGTTATGTTAACAAGCACACCTGGGACTTGGAGTCTTCCAGTGCCCAAGTTCCTAGTATTGTCACCACTGRTCTCCTTACTGTTTTGCTCTCTTTATGGGTATATTCTGGGAAAGATAAAAAGATGGAAGCTGCAGCTAGAAGATCAGGTTTCAGAAAGGGTGCAGCTCCATGCAGGAGTCGGCAGAAGTTGAAGCCTGGAGAATCACAGAAAGATTTGAAAGAAGCTGAGCATTAATCCAAATGACAAATTGTTGAAGAAATATTTGTATCCATTTGAGTGCTTGTAACATCCCTTATTATTAGTTAATTAAAAATCCTAAGGATCAACACGCTTTATGAAAGCGTGTTCACTGAAATAATTCAAAGCAAATTACAGTTTCACAAATGCACTACTATTAAGACAGACACTAACCGAAAATTAAATCCTTTTTGCCCGGCCCTCTAATAGTACCCATACAAACCAGTGCACGTAAATGCCTCTAACAGTGCCAGTTCTGAGAGCATTGGAAGGGGTGTTGATTTCTAATTAGTTTGTAGTTTCCTTTGTCTTTTGGTTTCAAAGTTTATATGGAAATTGGATCATATTTTAAAGCTTATTTCATCTATGAAAGATATCTGATGTAATTACATGCTTCTGGAGGCCATGGATCTAAGATAAATACTGAATACTACAAAGTTTATGATAAAATCAAGAACAATGGCATCAAAACTTTTAACATCCCTTGTACGCTGCAGCCATCCTAAATGTACCATTTGGCTGCTCAGAGTTAGACTGATGCCTGCTCAGACTGGATGGCCTAGTGTTGTCTGTGGCGATAATGCGTTTTGGCCTTGTTTCAGCAGCAGTTACGAAAGCCGTTCTATGCTGCAGATTTAATATTGTACAAGCCAAGAATTCATCCGGTGTAGAGCAGACTTTTTATCTCAGTCTACAAAGCAGCTGCTTTGGGCCAGCAGCGTGGGCTGCTCCGTGTGACAGCGCTCTTGGACAGGTGATTTTGCCAARGTTTGTGCAAGTTTTTGGTCAATGCTCTGAAGCAGATTGATGTTAGTGGCCACTTAGCAATCAGCAGGCATTATCATGTTGGACCTTTCCTGTTGGATCATTACTGGAGACTGATTTGATTAAATTGTATCATATACTACTGATAAAGGGGCTACATGTGAGTTAAGATATTGTTCTGTCTGAGGTTATCGACAATCTAGCTCTAAATATTTTGTATTAGGATTATTTATCTTTTTTTTTTTTTTTTTTTACCTGATTGTGTGTTTTGATTTCATAAGCCCATTTAGCAAGTACTGATCTATTTTTGCTGTTGAGTCTGATGTGGGGAAATGTTGAAATGACTGAACTGAATAGCTAGCTACAATAGCTTTTCACTTATAACTATTTCCTATCCAGGATAAAACATATCCTTGTTCCTTGGCACAATATTCCTGTCTCATATACCCACTGTCAGGAGATTTTAAAATCATCTCTTGGTTTAATGAGAGACCTCATTGCATAAAGTACCAAAATCCTGATGTTCTTCCATCCTTCCCTAAAGCTGTTGTAGCTCTCACAGGCTTGAGACCCATCTGCTGGCAGTCTCTGCCTACTTGATCCTGAACTGTACTTGATTAAGGGTGTATAAATTATGCCTTCTTGGAAGGGGCAATACCACTGGAGCAAGAGGAACAAGTGGCTGATCCTGTAACCTAGCCAATCCAAGCTAAGGACTGGCATTATTTAAAAGTGCACTTATAGATTAAAGTATCTAATAACATATTAGGGGAAGAAGCACTGTGCAAGTCTGTAAAACCTGCTACTTTCCCAGTCGTATTTTCTTTTGTCCTCTATGTTCAACTCGTCAAACATCTTTTTTTTTTAGTAGCACTGAATACAAAGTACAGCCGGAAACCTTATCAGATGCGTGCATTCCTCTGATGAAAAGCTTTCAATAGCATGTTTAAAATCCTTTTAGATTTGGGATGCCAGAATCCAGGGCAAGTTAAGAGAAAAATCATTTGGTTCATACCATGTTTCTGAAACAGTAAAATTGTATAGTTTGGGAGTTCTACTTAAAAATGCTGGTGACTTGTGCAATCAGTAGCTCCTTGTGTTTTCTTTTCACGTCATATGTTTTTGCTGAGTATATGGTCAACTACTGTCTGCTTTGCAGTATATTCAATCTTATGTACTAGGGCACCAGAAATGATAGTATGGTGGTTTGCCATGTGAATTTAAATTCCAAGGAAACAATTTTGCAGTATGAAGAGTAAATGACAGGCACACAGATTTTGTTTCTTTACTTTTTCAATTTGGATGTTATTTTAGGTTCCATTTTATATTTTTAAAAGYTTATATTTTGTTAGGAGATTGGATTAATATAATTTGGGGAGAGAAGGTTCAGTGTTGCGTATTATATCTATCACATTAGCAAATTAACCCAAGTATTCAACTTGCTTAATGGAAAGAAAGTTCTCTGACTTTTCTGACAAATTTTTAAAGTAACCCAGAAGTCTATACTGCAGTAGTACTCTTTGTAGAAAAGCATGACCAAATCGCATCTTTTGTTTTGTGTGGAGGCTCTTTTGACTGCTCTGGAATACCTAACTGTGCTACTGCAATAGCACTATATTTCTGAACGTAATATATTGTTATCAAGAAGGAAGTAATGAGATTACATAATCTTTAGACTCCACAGCAATAAAACACCCACTGAGGTGTGTATATATTTGTTTCATTTTTCTTGTTCAGGTTCATTTTTGGAGAAGTTTTTGTAAATGTGGGAGGGAGCACTGGAGCATAGCTTAGGACTTTTTTAAGGGTTGGGGTGAATATGAACACTAGCTAATATTCTATTTACAGTTCTTGCATTTAAGAAAAGCTATTCATCAGGAAAGTCAATTTTATATTTTCAGTGCTATCTTCACTGTGAAAATTGATAGAAATAAGTTAAAGTTAAACAGAAAAAAAAGCTCTGTTTTTAGTGTCTGTGATTTCAAGGCTTCATACTGATGATACATTTGTTCTTTCAGTCCTGATTTTCACTAAGAATGTATGTGGAAAATTGTAATGCTAATAATCAGTGTATTACAGAATGGTTAATGCAGATTGTTTACCACAGATAAATGAGTTGTAAGTAATAATCCATGGTGCTTTCTATGAGTGTGCTTCTGACTTTCTCGGTATCCTCCAGGGGTGGCTCTTACCTTGGGGATAGTGGGGTTTGTCCCTTCCAGGGCTATAAGATCCCCTGGGAAATATTCTAAATGTAATTTTCACGAGTGGATGATGTATGTGCTAGTACCAAACCCAGTGCTGAAATGTGCTGGAACAGGGAGTATATTGTGCCTGCACAGTGGTTCTCCATGGGGATGTCCCTGGCTGTCCCTGGGCTTGCAGAGATGTGACTGTGCAGCAGCTCAGGCTGCGCGCAGAAAATGGCCCACGGGGAAAATGTAGGTGGTGCTGACCCCCTGCCCCCCAACTGTGCTGTGATTTCATTACCTAGACAAGCCGTAAGAATTGATTGTATAACTGTGTGCTTCCTTTCCCACCCGCCCCTTTATACAGTGAAGTTGAATGATGTAAAGTTTTGTGTTGAAAACCAAGTTCAGAAAAYATTACAGAGCTCTTGTGCATTCATTCATGTGTGTGGTAGCCTTCAATGGGCATGTCACTGCGTGTTGCCAAAGTTGCAGAGATGGGCACGTGGCAATTCAGGCAGAGCATGAGATGGGGCCTGTAGGAGACAGCTGTGAGGTCCGTTACAAGTTAATGTCCCTTTTTTGTTTTCTTATGTAAATATTCTTGCCTTATTACTATTATCTTGATAATAGATAATCTGTACTGTTCACTTTTGTACCACATTATCCTCTAGGACATAATTTAAAATTTTCTCTTTATTACGGTAAGACAGAACCAACAATCAATTATATTGGAGATGATTGATACTGAGAACTAGGAGCTGATTTAACAGGAAACAAAATATGACCGATAATCCATATTGGCAAGGAGTTTCAAGGGAACTATCTGAGCGATTTGAATGATGTACCTAGTATTTAAATTTCATTATTAAAATAGATTAAAGTATAATATCAACCATTTCTAAAGGTCTGAGCAACAGTGAAACTGAGATGAAAGGCAAAACAAAATGTCACGTTCCACTTGCAGAGTAACAAGGAGGAACTATGGTACCCTTGAGAAGGAGTTGACTCAGTGTCAAATGAATGATAAGGCATCTAATGAACAGCAAACTGGGAGGAAACTGTCTGGTAAGTAACAAATTTAGTTGTGTTGGAAGATTTTTCTAGGTATTGAAGTTTCTTGCTAAATGTCCTTTGGCCTATTGTAGTTTTTGTGAGATTCCCCACGTGCTGACTGTGAGAGAGTCATGGGCTACTGGCATTTTTCTGAAGGCTGTGTAGATCTGCCCCCATGGAGTGGCAGCTGGTCCTGGGTCTGTCATGTGAACAAGGTGCTGCTTGGCCTCAGCACCTTGCAGTTGCATCCTCCTGATCAAGTGGAGCAGTTCGTGTGACCAGTGTATTTCATTAGGGGAGGGCAGATACCTGCAAGGTGGTTGTGTGGCAAAAACATTTGTGGGCATGGGCTGGAGATGTCAACAAATGTGGGACCTGCATGTCTCCCCAAGCATCAGCTGGGCTTTCCCTGGGACCTCTCCTAAATTCCCAAATGTGATATGATGAAATTGCAGATAACATTTTTCATAAGATTTTCTCTAATCAAGGGCGCACTTCTGCCTTTTCTTTGATTATAAAATACTAATATTTATTAAAATGATAATAGAATTGGGGAAAAGTGAGAGTTGCACAGAAAAAATCAGATGTCTGGGAAGCATCATCCATGTTATGAATATTTGTCATTAAAAACCTTCGAAATGAAATACAGAAGAGGAAGGAAACTGTTCAGTATAGAAGGTTATAGTAAAAACTTCATGAAAACTGGTATGTAGGTTGAATTTTTTAAGCAAGAAATCAAAGTACATTTCAAAGCATGGTTGACCAGAGTGGTGTTAAAATCACTATTGTCCCTGATTCCAGAGATGTCATAGTAGGTTTTTCTTTTGTTTTTAAGAAGTTCTATTTGTCTTTAGCCTCAAACTGTGGTCTGTATTGAGTATTCCTCACCAAGTGCTCCAGCCTGCTTCTGTGGGACTTGGTGATGGTCTGTGCCACTAAAATCCCTTAGGGAAGGGCACAGTGTGCCACAACCTTTGGATAATGAAATTACATCATGTCTCACAAAACAATCAAGAACCAAGCCTATTTTCTCCCTTTTACAGCAAGCTCATCAGGGGAAAAAACATTGTCTTTCAGAAATGAAGTACACTGAAATCAAATATCGGGTAAAAATTACATGCTTCTCTTTGGAGGTAGCTTCCATTTTATGAAGAATTATTCCAGTTTCTTCCTCTGCTAGTGTAGTTATTTTCTGTCTATCCACCCAGCGAAAATACAATGGATTAGCTGCTTCTTGTGTCTGCTATTTTGCTCCACGACAAAGAAATGTTGTCTCCGCATATTATCTTTATTGGCATAAACCTGAGGTGCCTAAACCTCTTTTGTCTCACTAGCAGAAACAAGCTTCTAGGAACTATTGCCTGCAGTGAAACCCCAATATGATCAACTGCTTTTAAGGTAAAAAGAAAACCACAACAACTTTTAAGAGAATAAAATATGAAGTCTTCAAAGAACAGTGAAAGCTGGTCACAGTGATTTTTTTGCCTTAGGAATGTTATGTCTCAAAATGGAATAAGACTGTCCAGAGATGTAGAAAGCTGGAAAAACAAATCAAATTTTTTTGATTTTTTGATGTTGACTCGTTAAAAATATTTATAGAAAACCTGACTGCTTTTGAAGGTGAAATTTAGGAAAAAGGTAAAAACTTGATTATGAATCCTGAAATGTGAAGGGTTTTGGTAGAGTAATGCTATTTACAGGATTATATAATTTAGAGGACTGCTTTTTGTCTTATGCAATACTTGCACTATTGATGGCCTCTAGAAAATGTAGCTCTTACCCCTTTTATTATGAATGTTGACTGGAAAATTTCAGGTTTTTTCCCCTTGTCCACTCCTTGTAAAGGAGACCATTTACTGGTCCATCAATAGAGGGGGAAAAAGAAATCGTCCAGTTCTTAGTCATTCAAATTGTTGGTTAGCTATCTTGGGCCAGGAAGCATCAAGACTATCTGGTGGTTGCTTTTCAGTGCAATGTAGAGAACAATGCATTACGCAAAAAGGAAGTTGGAATTAAAAGTGGAGGGTGTCATGTGATATATCATAATCAAATGCTAAATGAAGTATGATTTCATTCAAAAAATAAAATTAGTTGAATGTTTTTTAAGCAAAATATTTTTCTCTTGTAACAATGTTCATTTTTAGTCAAAATATTTTAAAGTGAGATTTATGAGTTAAATTGCTTATGGGGAAAAACAAGTTTTCTGACTTGCTCAAAAAATAAATATTTACTAAAGATCTCATTATAAAACCCAAAGAGTGGATTTCATTGTACTTCCGTACAGTGCTAGCTAGTTTGAGCTTTGCTGGAATGTTACTAAATCTCTTGAGACTTATTTGAAACTTAGAAATATTAGTGTCAGTATGGTGCCTAAAAGCTCAGTACTTCATAATTCATCTTGTTTTCTCAACCAAACAGATGCAAAATATCAAGATGTCAGTTTAATCAGCAATAATTAGATATGGTAACATACACTCAAGGCTCTTTCTTATTTTAATTAAAAAATTCTTTGCCATCAGCTGTCACTTAAAATGTAATCAAAAGTCTCTTTAAGAAAGCACTGCTTGTGTGATTAATCTAAACTATAAACTTTTTCCAGTCAACATACAAGCTGCACAAAATACAGTCCAGATTTGAGGGTCAAATCTGGTGTCTCAGGGGTATGGGGAAGAAATAATGTTTTAAAGAATGTATAGCGACGGTGTCCTTGGGCAAGTGTGATTAGTAGCTGGGGTGTATTAACACACCACTTCCACTTAACTCTTTGAGGCATGGCTGCAGTGTTGCAGCATTGTGTCAAGCATTTCCCTGGATGCCTCCCTGTTAAAGGAGTTTTGAAATGAGACTGTTGCATTTTGCAAGTGCTGCATCAGTAAAAACACTTGGGAGAGTTTCATGTTCCTGGGGCTTTTGTAGCAAGGCTTCCTTGGCAGGGAGCTGATGGCCTCTCATACGGACAGCACGCAAAGCATTTGTGTTGGGCGTCTCTGAAAGCTACAGGCTAGTTCTTCTAACCTCCTGAACAAATGTGCGTTATGTTGGAGCAAGAGCTATGGAATTTGGGAAGTATGAGACTCAAGCTAGTCTTATAATTGTGGCATAGCAGTTTTATCAGAGTTGTGCCTGTGTGCAGGCCGTGTCCTTGGGCTGTCAATTCCCTGGGCAGCTGAGGAGCAACCAGCTGTGCACAGCAAGATATGGATCAATTTGAACCAATGCACTGACTTTTGAGACAAGATGTTTGGGGGTGCCTGACCAACATGTATGCTTCAAATATTGATAAACATCCTGGGTGGAGAATCTCACACTTCCAGAGACTACATTGGTGGCTCCTGCTGCAAAATAGATCAAACCGTACATAGATAAGATACTTGGAAATACTTGGTAGAAACTGTTACTGTAGATGCAGAAACAGTTTCATACAGCAGTCTTTTGTACATAGCTAAGACAGATATTTCATACATAGTTTAGGATAATGGGTTGCATGTGTGCTTCAGTGGTCACATAGGATGTGGGCCAGCTGCAAAGCTGAGTACAACAGCAGTGTAGAATACCTCATCTAATCTAGCTAAAGATCTGTTGCAAGGACCCTTGCAATGGAGATTCCCATCACCATCTGGACAGTGGCTCATTGTCTTGTTCAAGCAATTTGATTCCCTATGTGATCTTTACCCTATGCCAAGGTTTTATTATTATTATTATTTTTAATCAAGCACTATCCTTGAGTGCCTCTGCAGTAAACACCACATCCTCTGTGGGCTGAATTAGAAAACTCTTTTGACACTCCCTCCACCTCACACCCACACACACACTTCAAAAGGAAGGAAAGAGATCTGACTGTGGAAGTGGGAAGGACAGGACAGCAGCAGAGATTGTAGCAGACTGGAGCTTCACAATGCCCCGTTCTCAGCAGGTGCTTCCAAGGACTCCAGCATCAGTTTCCTTCATGAGGACTTCTCTGAGGCCAGATGACTCAAATGATGAGATGGTGCCCTTAGATCCAGGTGCTGGAACTGACTCAGTGCTACAGCTTTCCCTTTTGCTCAACAGGAACATGCAGGGCATTGAATTCAGGGTAATGGTTAAGCTGTGCTGATTCGGGCATTAATGTTTTTCAAAATATAATAGCTATTCTGATAAGGTTATATAATTTTTAATAAGCATATATTGTCAAAGCACTGTGCTGAAGGTAACACTGTAGTTTGCTGTCGATTCTCAAGAGGAATGACTTTTCTCATACCTATGAAAAGATATCTTTTATTTTGAATATTACTACTTTCCATGCTGTGAAAGTATGAATATGACTTGCTAAATTCAAGTGTGTTTTAACAGCGATTAAGTGGAAACCCCTTTGTTTAGCAAGAATATTCAGCTGAATAAGAGCAAGTTCAATTCAGTGAATCAAAGGAAAATACCCAGATTCCACATTTGGTGTGGAAGCTCAGACACTTCAGGATACACTTGCCTGACTACTGTTCTTTGTAGTGATGCACACATGAAAACAATGACTCAACGACTTATTTCATGTTACTACTGCTGCATCTAGCTCCTCCGGAGCTGCAATGTCAGCCCAAATATGCCCACTACATATTGTTACTTCCCTTGTTAGCTCTTCACAGCAAAATCTGTGCTTGGTATGGCATTTAGTATGCTAACAAAACCTAGATATCCAGTAAAACCTCAAAATACTTTGGGTGGTAATTTTATCCTTCACGGTTTGAGCAGCTGTTGTAACTCCGGAGCACCTGAGTCGCTGCCTGCGTGTGGGTGGTCTCCTTGCGTTCGTTTGATTGCTCACTTGTGTGATGTCCCTCTGTCCAACTCCGTCCAGAGTAGAATCGCAGTCAGTGTCCTTACTTGGTTTTGGTTGCAATGTCCTTCTTAGATAGCATTGGACTTGTGTCTGAATGAAGCCCTTAGGATAGTACCCACTCCAAATAATCACTCTGGGAACACCACACTTGAGCCTTGCACATGGAGTTTAGATACAACACAGCAATAAAACATCTCGAGCTTCCTACTGGCAAAATGCTACACAATCTTGCTTTCACTGGACTCGTGTCTGCTCAAGTCGCACAGCTAGTCAGAAGCAATTTAAATAGCCTCCAAGAGGCCAAGAACCACTCTGTCACCAGGCTGTCATGGAAATGTGATTTTCTCTTCCCTCTGAGCTGCGGGTATTTTCCATTGTTTTCTTTACATCTGAATGGGGAAGGTTGTCCAGTGCGGTTTTCTGCATGACGCTCTATGAGCATGTATTTAAGACAGTGGTATATTTGTTAGCACTCGCTTCTCTTTGATTTTTCTTTCATGGAATCCTATCAATTTTATTTCTCTCTTCCCTCCCATAGTAGCACGTTTTTATTACACAAGGCAGGAGCATAAATTCTCTTCTGTATCTGACTGTATGCTGATATTTACCTTTGAAAAGGGAGTAGAAAGGTGAGTCAGTATATGATCCTGAAATTAAATTTCTGCTGTGCTGTTTTGAGCATAGCCTGAAAGAATAGACATAACTATACTTTCCAGCATGAGTAAGTCTTACTGGGCCATGCACACTTTATACACTTTACAGCATCATATAAATTGAGATTAATGAAGCATATCACTAAGACTAATATTTGTTGCTATTTTCCTTGATAGCGTTTGAAAAATGACAAGCTCCTTGGCCCACAAGCATGTTCTTACCTCATTCTGAGTTGTGCTGCTTGCCGAGAGCACAAAAATGGAACCTGTAGATTTCAAAAATGAG
The DNA here is from genome assembly GCF_003343035.1 of Apteryx rowi. Lineage (NCBI taxonomy): Eukaryota > Metazoa > Chordata > Aves > Apterygiformes > Apterygidae > Apteryx > Apteryx rowi. The sequence goes on along the minus strand of NW_020451027.1, from coordinate 540,855 downwards.
GAGCTGGGGGTTTTGGATAGTATTCAGTCCATAGTATGCTCAACCAAAGTGTGGTGATGTTGTTTTTTTGCTTTTTCCCAAGCCTCTTCATCACAGAAATAGTTACAGTTAGAAAAATACCAATAATCAAAGAGAAAATTGTGATCCATAATGTTACTTGCTTTCCACTAATAATATTTTAACAGCCTTGAGTACTGACTTGAAATGAATAATTTTATTCTTTCCTGCGTACTAGTATACCTTTCATTTTCATGCTGGCGGTATGTGGGAATAGATTCAATACCATGTCACAAAACTAAATAAAATCTTCTTTTCTTTGTATTCATTTCAAATCTTATTAGAATGGAGTTATATAGTTAAATAGTTATAACATTTTGAAAAAATTATTATCTGTAAGTGATTAATTTTACTACTAGAGCAATCTCTTATTCTCAGTAGAGTTCACCTAATCACGGTAGCTTCTGTAATGGATTAGTTGACCAGTTCTGTGACTTTACATGTTCAGAGTAGCGCAAATCAGATTAAGAAGTGAAAGTATTAAATATTGTATCTGCAAAACCATTATAAGGTTTATTAAGGTCATAAATAGCAATTCAAAATACATCACAGGTTCAGAAGTTAAGATTTTAATTTTGGCTTAGTCTCTTTGGAAACAATGGCTGCAGAAAAGTTGGGGAGACTTAGTGAGCAGTAAGGCTTGCGAAACCCGCTTGCATTTGCACTTGTGCAATATGCTGAATGCTGCTCCAAATATTCCTTAAAATTATAGACTGTTGTAATGTGTTTATGAAGACAACTTATCAGAATTGATCTGCTGGATATTCAGCATCAGAAGATCCTTTGTCATTTTATGTAGACTGCATAATAATGACTTTTGTTTGCCTGTTCTGAGCTTTAAAGTAATTATAAAAGGATAAACCTTTATTGATAATCTATATCTTCTGCAGAGTTGTGTTGATTTTAACTGAACAACAATGACAAAAAGGATATTAGCTTCACTGAACCAAACATTTGCAATTAAATCAGAGGATTGCGGAAAGGATTAAACACTAATGAGGTGAATAGTATGTATTACAGAATCTACATTTTATCCAATTATCTCCAAAATCTTTATATTTAGATAAAGCAATGCTCGGGGTAGATAATGGCCATTGTCAATCATAAGTGAAATATAGTTTTGACAGAATACATTAAGAAAATGTTTCTTCAACTTGCTAAGTAAATTAGGATTTCACTATCATCTGTCTTATTAGGTGCATTACACCCTAGTCCTGTTAGCACCTTATTTTTTTTATTTTTATTTTTTTCTTTTGAAGATGAGGCCTGGAAGTGAATTTTTCCAAGATCTGATGTTAGTTTTAACAACTTAATGTTCATAAAGCACTTATTGTGCACAGCTATTGAGCATAAACATGTATGCAAGAGAGACTTCTCCAATTGCTAAAATTTGTACAGGCAAAATCTATGGATCAAGCTTCATATATTTTTCATCTGAATGCCCTGAAGTTTTACACATTTGCTTTCTCAGAATGCCCTAAGCCTGTAGCCTTGTAAAAGGCTTACGACACTCTTCTAGGGCTGTTAGGGAGCAGTTGCACAGGAGCTGATCATCTGTAAGTAGCAACAATCTTAACCACAGAAAACTTTCCAGAATACCTAACATTCAGTGTAGACTTGAATAATTTGCCAATTTTTGTCCTCGTTTGAGATTTTGTTTTAAAAAAATCTGTCTTAAGAATATTCTTAATTGAATTTACGTGTATACTCATGGCAGAATTACGGTATGTTTTCTCTTGTCATCTTGAAAATTCTAATACAGAGGAGTACAAATTTCTATTGCAAAATCAGCCTGCAGAAGAACTATTGCTTAACCTACCTATCCAAAATAAAAAGCAAATAGAAAATTTCTGATTAGTGATTGTGTGCAGGAATACACAGACACCTTAACATAAAGTGACTAGTTATTTTCATTGTATCACTTAATTTGAGGAAAGAATAATTTTGTTTTTAAATAGCATGCAGAATTAAAAAAAAAAAACAACAAAACCCTACTTGAATCCAGTCTGAGCTCGTAGTTTTATGGTGATGCAGAGATAGCTTCACCCAGTTCTTAACTTGAAGAATTTGGTCCAGATTGCCCAAGATATAGAATGAAATTTCAGGTATTGTACTATGCATTGGTAACCCTTAGTTATTTTCCTGTTGTCATTTAAAATGGCATAGCAATTGGCAAGGAAGCAGACTGAAATTTATGTAACTCTAAGGGTTTGGGTTGTGGATTTTGATTTTTTTTTTGGGGGGGGGGTATTAAAATTTCATGCATAAGATTGATTATGTTTATAGAAATTGACTTTCTTAGATTGCAAATGTTTGCCTGAAGGAAACTGTATTTGTTTTCGGCTACACATAGAATATAATCATGAAAATATAATGAAGAGTTAATGAATGTGCAGCACATATTAAATAGATCAAAGAAGAGCGTGGTGAAATGAATTTTTTGGATTTTTTTTGTTGTTTTCTTGGTTGATTACTTGTGAAGGTATTTAACACAAAGGATGAACCGTTACATAATTAATTTATAACTGTAATGCTGCATATACCCTAAACAAAACTGTAAAATTAGACTATTGATATATGTGCTGGTGATTATGTCAGATTCTTTTTTGCCCAAACCATGTAATTATTTAATGCAGTATTTAACTGTGACTAATGCTGTGAAAGGAAAATGGAACGTCTGAGTGATTTAAAATGTTTATAAGTACATGCCTCTTTTTTTTTTTTTTTTTTATCATATTGACTTGAGATGATTTTAGGAAGCCTATTCAAGTTTTGGCAATTTCTTTATTATGCATTTTATTTCTTTCCAGTGACAGCAAGTCATGGGGGGGGGAGCTATATTTCTGTCTTACACTTTTCACRTTTCTGTAATTTGGTTTTGTCACAGTTTGCAGTTAATGTAATTCAGTTTTCCTGTAAACACCTAAATAATTATTTCTATAAAGATAAAGGAAAAAGAAAACAAAAAAATGCATGAATTTTGTATTGAGTAAAGCTCTTGGTTAGGAAGACAACAGGAGTAGGGAGGTATGTGCCACACTGGGTGTGAGAGGGAGCTTTGATTCCTGTAGGTAATGCAAGCCATGTATAACTGCAAGAAGGTTGACAAAAGCATTCAGAGYAAATTTTTCAAAGGTGTCTAAATAACTAAGGATCCTCTGTTCCACTTTCAAAGAGTAGAGCAATGTCCAGGCTTTTTGCAAGCACAAAGTACTGCTAGCTTGAAAGATTAGGGCAAGAAGGGCCCGGGGCTTTGAAAGAACAATGGATTTAAAAGAAAGCAGAATTGGGCCTGAAAGAAGGGCAGTAAGTACAAAGGTAAAGATTTATTAAGGCTCTTTTCTTGGTGAGGGACTGTAAAATCCCACTTCACTGTGACAGCACCACCGCTGTGCTGAGCACCCTTCGCCTGCTGTGGCAGACCTGCAGCGTTTGGTTCTTTTCTGCAGATGGTAGTGAGGAGCAAGGCAGGGTTTTGCTTACTGGAAAATTTCAAATGCAGATGAAGTGGAATACCAAAAAATGCTATTTTTGAGAAATAAGTAGATAGCAGTGGTGCAAATTGTAGTGCTATTGATAACAGCAAATCAGTGCAGTGATCTGTGACCTGAGGAGAACAGCATGTTTGGGACGTGTCCAGAAGGATGCTGATGTCACAACTTGGATTGCAAACAGACAAATATCCCCTGTAGGTTGGCTGTCATGTAATCGGCTTATTACTGCGAGGGAGAGTTGGGGAAAATGTTGACAGGTAGATTGATTAAGCGATGGGAGGGTATGGGAACCTTCAGAATTGAAGACTTATGTTTAAGATTTTAAAGAACCATTTATAAAAGCATCTCTGAGGAATATCACAGCTACAGTTTCTTCTTGAAGGCAGTGGCATGGAAAGGGCTTCTCAAGGTCCTTCCTTCCCCGCTTTCTGTGACTTCTGTGGTCATCAAAGTGCAGTGCATTGGCAAGTTAGTGTGCTCATCTGTGTAGATCTGCCACAGCAGCCCCACACAGTGCAGTCAGTCACAGCCCTGTTTCCTGAAGCGCTCAGCGGSAAGTGAGTGATCGACAGTGGGACTGAGGGCTAAGGATGAAGACCATTTATACAGGAAGTACATAAGGGAATATGGTACTGGATTTTGAGGAAAAGGGACCGGGACCTACAAGATCTCACAGATTTGTCTCTTCTGCTTGCTTACCCACACTCCCAAGCAAGACTCCAGAGAGTTTTGTTTCCCCTAACCCTAAGCCACGTGGAAGAAGTCCTCTGTGCAGGGTTTATGTCTGTACTGGATATGACAACCCGAAATTGCAGCCTGCTGTATGACCCAGGTGTTCTGGGGCAGGATCACATCTGCCTTGCAGTAGCTGAAAACTGAATGCTGAGCTAATTGAAACAAGCATTTCAGTAACTTTAAAGGCATGTACAGTATATTGGAAGCTTACAGTGGTATAACAGAACTAGGAGTTAACCTGAGTACGACTCTTCAGTGTGTTCAAGCTCTTTTGTTTTTGCATGCACAAGTTGTAGGTAAACTGAAGTAGTTTGGGGATGATCTGTGTATCTGTTGTTTGTAATAGTTGAAGGTGTGTGCCAAAACCACCAAGTAGATGTGATACAAGCAAATTTGAATCTATGCTCACATTTTTAAGTGAAAACAAGAGGTTTGTTAAGGCAGAATGTCTTGAAATGTTTCCAGTCTCTGCAATGTATACCTTAATGGCCATTTTCATCACCAGTCCTATAATAATGTCTCAGTTCAAACTTTCCAACACTTTTACCAAGGGGTTCTGGCAAGTTCTTCATAATCCAATTAACCTGACCAAGGTACCTTGAAGAGGACTCCCAGACTGCTTAGCAAAGTTTGAATTAACTGTAAGACCTGTTTAATTAGATAGCATCGTTTCTATTTTAACTTCTATTTTCAAATATTTGCAATGTAAATGCTCTAAATTGCTCTCTATACATCACATCATAAATATTCAAATCATCATTTGACGCCTATTGCTAATTTATACTCAACAAAATGATTCTAAAGTGCTGAAGCATTATCCCCATCCCAGTGGAAGACAACAAAAAATAGCATAACTTTTTTCAAGAAGGTGTGAAAGAAAGGACTCTGAGGAATTTAAACAAGACCTAATTAATTCTACTGGTTCTATGTTGCCAAGTGCACTTTATAAGACTTCCTTTAGCAAATTAGATTTTATTTTTGATGTGTAAATATGATACATACAAATACTCTCAAATAGTAATTAATTAGTCTGGGATGTTCTTAAAATGCAAATATTACATTATGAAATGGCTCAGAGAATAAAGGAGAATTTTCCACATTTTTGCCTATAGCTCTGATTTTTGTGACCTCCACTAAAACTGTAGTTCAAGGATTAGAATGGTCATAAAATGCGAGTGCCAAAGCAAATGATGTGCTTCCATTGTCCAAAGGAGAGATGTTATGGTTGGTGGTTTGAGACCTGGTGACTCTATCTTCCTGTTCATCGTATGAGACAGAGTTGAAGAAAGTCATCAGGGGACTGTCTAAAGATCTGCTTTGCAATGGAGAGAGAGAGGGAGAGAGGGAGTCCAGCAATGCTTATACTTGGAAACAGATCCATTCAAATCAGTGAACTGTTTTTTAATCAAGTTCAGATCTGCTGCTGATCTCTGCTGTGAGGTATGTCTCTGGTTCTTGGTCTTCACATGGTTAAGCAGTGTACCCCCTTGTTCATGCTCCTGAGGTGCACCAAGCTGCTGCTGTGGCAACTGAGTATGTGTGGTAACTGCTACATCCACCCACCAGGTAGGGCGTTGGAGACTGTTGCGGTGGACTGTTTTAGAAGACTGACAAATCAGACCACTCTTAAACTGTAAAACTAAACTTTATTAAATTAATTCATTAATCTTTCTAATAGTTCTTACATAGTATTAGTCATCACTATGTACACAAAACTGTTAGACTTTAAGGATCATGTGCTAAATGAGTTGTGAGTATACAATTCAGTGGAGCTGACTGCATGGAACTGCCTCATTGTTAGCACTAATGACTGTGGTCTTTGGTTCATAGTTGATGAGTTCAAGGTGATCAGGTGTGAGAGTTCTTGGGAGAAGAAGGGGTTGCAGTGGGCTTGTCCATCTTCTGTTGTTGCTTGTGCCTTCTGGTTGTATGCTATTGCCCCCCTCCCCAGAAGGGGGGTCTCCCTTCTCCCTGTCCTGCCAGTCATCTTTCCTGTGTATTTGAGAGGATGTCCAGCCTTTTTGCAGACCCCTGTGCTTTTTTCATCTTTTGTCTTGGCAACTTTTGTTGCTTGAGTGCTTCCTACGTGCATCTCTCGCCCTTTGGTGACCACATTGTTCACATATGTTAAAATTGTCTGGCCAGTGATTAAAATATATTATAATGTATCCTTTGATCAGTTATAAATTAAACAAAATAGCTCAAAATTTGTGTCTGTACTTCAGGTTGTAGAGCTGTGCAAAGTGGTTTGACAAACTCTCTCTTATGGAAGCCTGTGCTGCTACAGGTGAAGTGTGTCTGAGCTAACTCTTTCTTAAATAACTGAAGGTGTGTGGAGGCTGCACAGCAGATCACAGTGTAAATAGTCTGTAAATCAGCTCCCCTATGGCTTACTGTAGCATCAGGGAGCTTCTGAATTTGTTGGCTTATCTGTTTTGGTGGTCTTTTGTGTTGTTATTTTAATGGGTGGTGTTTCTTCTAATATCCATTATAAAAAAAGGCAAATTCAGAAGGGGGGAAAAAAACAAAGCCAACAGGCTATTAGAAAAAAGAAAAACCGAAGTGACTTAATCACTGTAAAGCTGACATAGATGAGATTTTGTTTTTAAGGCTGAGGGGAAGGGTAGAACTAAAAATGAAGAGGTGTGCCTGGTGGGACTCAAGAAGTTCAGTACTGAGCTGGCAAGGTGCCTACTGCTCATTGTCCTAAATGCCTGGCTGTTTTTGATCATTTCATTTCACTTCCTTTAAAAAGAACATGGGAAAATCCAGGATTTTAACATAGATGTTGAAAATTGCAGTTTCCCAAGTCATTAAAGCTTTTAAGAAAATTCAACCTTCAAATGTTTAAGAAAATTTCATATGAGAGTTGTAGAAGCCTGCTGTTCCCTGTGCATCTTTGTAAAGATTTTAAAACTCAGCATTTCTCACTAGAATTTGAGAAATGTTGCAAGTAACACTAGTTGCAAAAAAAAACCCCAAACCAAAACAAAAAAACCCAACCAGACAAAAAAACCCACTCTTCTGTGTATTGTGTCTCTTACCATGCAGTTGGTGGTTCAGGAGCTCTTTTCCACTCCCCGAAGCTTTGGCCAGGGAGAGCCAACTGGTGAACTGCAAAAGCTCGTAGGTCACTGCTACCTGACCTGGTTAGTGTGGAGAGCAGCTGGCTGCAGCTCAGCTCARATACTGAGGGATTGCTTTTTTCCTTAAGCTAAAAGAAGAAATAAATTATGTGAATGAGGCATGATGGGTCAGTTCACAGGTTCCTACTCTGTGTAGGAGTAAGGCAAATCTCAGTACCACAGGTCTGGCTGGGTTTCAAAAAAAAAATTCAGAACTGTAATGCTCAAACAGAAATGTGTCTGTCTGTCCCTGTTCCCTATTGTGACAATAATGATTGGCCTTCTCTTCCTGAGTTAGGAAATAAGGAAGGGGATGTTTAACTCTTAGTGCTGTTACTTATAAACCTACTGGATGGTATATAGATGTAATATGTTATTGTTTTGGACAAAGCAATGATCATTTAATACTTTTAAAACTTTGTCTCCATTTTTCCAAGTAAAGAGTTGCATCTGTTTTTTAAGAAGATGCTGCAGAAGAGCATTAGAGGGGCTTCTGGAGAAGCATCCTGGTAGACTTGCCCTGTTTGTGTGCCATTCTCGGACATTTGCTATTTGCCATTATGGAGGCAAAGCACTAGGTTAAATGGTCTGTCTTCTGACCTGCCATCTCCTGTAGGTTATTTTGCTCTGATTTTAATACTGCTATTAGAGCCATAATTTCTAAATCAGTAAGTTTCAAAGAAGGAGAAATAAGAAATGCTAAAAGAAAGAGCCGGGATGGGGAGGGACATAATGCTTTTCTTGTAATGGGTGTGGACTGYCTGAAAAGTAAAGAGACTCATCTCTTCCTTTCAACTTTAAATGCTGATATATAGTGCAGGACATAAACTAGGAAGGTACAGACAATAAGAGAAAGTGATTCCCGACAGAAAAAAATAACTGAATGAAGAATATTGCTCTTGGGGATTATTAAAGGGAATGTTTCAGCATGGGACTATATAATTGAGAAGGAAGTGGCATCTTTCCAACATATACAAAGTATTTCACTGAAGCTGCTTCCATGCTAAAAGGATTCATAGGAATTTGTAGGAATTTTCGCATTCATAGGAATTTTCTGAGCATTAAAGTTTGTAAAAGCAGGAAGTGTCAAAGGGGGAGAATATCCCATTCGGTTTCCTTTGAAAGGAAAAATACCTCCTCAAGCACCTTCAGCAACCTGAAGTAAATTAATGGAACACCTTTTAAAGTAAAAATAAGAGCGATATAACAGAAATAATGGGAGTTATAATGTTGAAATTAACATTCTATCATGTTATAAAAATAAATATATATGCTAAGTTATGAAATTTTACTGTGTATGCAGCCTCACAAAGTTTTTATTCTTTCATGAAGTCAAGGACAAAAATTTCAGTATTCATTAAGAAAACAAAAAACATATTTAATGATGTTGTTTTGCTTGTGTTTATATTCATAACAGTTCCTTTCTTTCCCTGAAAGCTGAGAGAAATGACTCCTTAAAATATCAAGCACTCACTTACTGAACACAGCATAAAATCGGAACAAATTTATATTTTTTTACTGAACCCTATCCTAAATGTCTGGTTTCTTTAGTAAATTAAACAAAAGAGGTGCTTCATTCTGAGATATTGCAATACATATYTTGTCTTTGAGTGCAAGAAAACTTCAGTTTCTGGTTCGTTAACTTTACAAATCTGACTTTGTTCTTATTTGTTGTTTATACTTCAGGTTTTTTCTTTGATATTTGAAGTGCTGGTTCATTTTCATTAAAGTCAAGTGGAAATATGACCTGAACTTCAAAAGGGCTGAGATTCAACTCTTAAGTAAAGCATTAAATAAATGTGTATTTAAAATGACATGCAAATTAAAGCTGCTTTCTCTTACTATTATGAAGACTTTTCTCCCAGTGGGTAAATATTTACACACGTGTGTGTGTGTGTGTATATGTGCACACACACACATCACCTTTATTTATGCTGATGAGAATAAAATTTGGGTATTCTATCACATTTAAAGTAACAATTTATATTTCCTTATCAAATCTAAAGCTTAACAATTCATCTAGACAGTCAGGATTTGTTATTGTCTTTCTTCAAACTACAACTTTTAGTTTTGTGTGCATGTGCATGTACATAATAAAGTATATGTGTTCTTTCAAGGTTGTTTTATTTTTACTATCTCAACCTGTTGGGTCTAAATTGGACATCTTTAAAGCATCCAGAACAGTTCTTCAGAGGCTCACAGCCCTGAAACATTGTCTTCAATTTATAATGCAGATTCTGGAAATGAATTTGATTTTTCTTGCAAGTTATTTTTAAAAATTGTATTATCTCCGTATGTTCCTTCTCTTCTATTGTACATGGGTCTCAGCTAAGCCAGGGAACTCTATTTGGACTTAGATTATGGTGCCATTATCCTTGTCTCTGCTGTTTCCATAGGGTTTCAGCCGCAGCTTTTGATGGAGTATGAACACTATTGGGAGGGTGATTATCAGGTGTATAGCTTATGTAGCTTTGGGAGAAAATGTGGTGGAAGTTGCTGTGTCCCCTCCTCTCACAGTCATAACCTTTCTTATTTTTAGGACTGTTTTGACCCATTTTGACACATTGATGCCAGGTCCTGCATAACTTGTACCTGCTGAGGAGGTGAGAAATAAAAAATTGTTTGCAGTCTCAGGGACCTCATGCTATGGTCAAAGACCATTTTTGCACTTCTAAATACTGTGAGGCAGAATGGTTGGCCTTGAGCTTTGAGAAGAGAGGATGGATTTGGTCCACCATCACAGCCTTGCTCCATATTTATGCAGCATGGTCTAAAATTCAGCCAAGAGACTTTGATATCTCCTCCCAAAAGGGGCACAATGTGGTGCTCCTGAACCCATGCACTGGGCACAGGGATGTCTGAAGATAGGTATCCATGTGCATATAAATGCATGATGGAGCCCTGCTTCAGTATTCACGTCATCCTTCACCAGTGAGAGCAGAACAATATTCTGCATTCAAGAATTTTGTTTTATGAAATCTGTGAATTCACAACCAGCTACAAGTAGATCTAAGCATTTAATGAGTATAGCTTGTTTCTGGATGCTATTGGCTCTATAATACTCTTTCTTAGAGCATTTGAAATATTATAGAAGGCTGTAGAAGTGGAGAAATCTTCAGTGATCATTTTTCCCTATTCTTGCTGTCAGCTTAGCGCTTGGGTGCTTTCTCATGATATCCTTCCCACCACACTTCTCACTCCTTTCGCTCTGCTTATGAAATGAGTTGCTCTGATTCACATTCACCATTCTTTAGTACAAGTTCAGTTATAAGTACATTAGTTTTTTCAAAGTGTCTTTAAAGGTGATAAAAACTCAGATGAATCTAAAATCTAGCCAACACATAAGTTACTATTGGGAGAAATTATTGTAATGAGCAATGTTTAGCTAATGAGGAAAGGAGAATTATCCTTCATCACTTAGGAGTGAACAGCCTTACCTCCCAGTTATAATTACAATGTAGAAAATGACCATTTCTAGTGACAGCTGACAGCAAAAGTAGAACAAATATTTTTCTGTTGCTTTAGCTGGCCCCTGAATTGTTTGCCCTAATGGGATATACTGCTTATGCTTCCTTCTAGCCAATATCTGAAACAGCTTCACTGCCGCAGAAAATTTGTGGATTAACTTTCTAAGGACGAGGCGTGATCGGATCATATTGCAGCTGGGGGCGGGAAGGGTCTATGTTAGCATCTTCATTCAGCTCAGCGGTGCACTTGTGCAGTGAATTTCGTGGCCCTTCACCACCTGGATTTGGGTGATGTTGCAGGGCAGCCTTGGAGCAGGTGAACAGGGTTTCTTCCAGGTGAAACTAACCCCAGGGATCTCTGCAGAGATGTGCCACCAGTGGGGGCTCAGCGTTGGTACCAGACTGGAGCTAGCCTGAAGCGTGTGCTGCATGGGCACGGGTTACTTAGCACCGAGAGCTTCAATCTCCACATCCACTGCTTGGCGATGCAGCCGTAGCCTGAGACAGCTCCACCATGTGTTTTTACTTTAAACAGTCAGTTGCAATTGGAAATGGAATAAAACTGCTAACTTCAGTGAGGTTAGCCTTGATCTGAAAGGCTTCTTGGGGAAACGAAAAGCCCTAATGTTGTCATGATAGACGYTCACCTTTTTGTTTATGTTAAGTAACTTCTGTTTGCAGATAACATAAGAAAGTTAATACCAGGCATATCAAGCATTGGACATGTGATATAGCTGTATTTCATTTGCAGGCTCTCTTAGATCTCAGAATATACACAACATGTGAAGTGGGAAATACTAGTAACTAATGGGTATTTTTATAGAATAGCAGAATAAATAGGCACATAAAACTTCCGCAATGGTTACTGCTTCCTTTCAGCTATAGTAACTCCCTGGGGTACACTTTTGAAGAGAAACATGGAATTGAGAAGTAAACACACAAATCTTCATTTGTTAGCAGGATTTCTGTGGTGTTGTCTTTTCTGGAATGCTATTTAATTTATTTTATTGTGAGAAATCCTTTTTTCTCTCCAGGAAAAAATATATTTAATTTTCAGACTATTTTTCACCCAATTTCAAGACCTTTGGTTTTCTATGCCCTTGCTTCTAAATGTTGTCTTTGACTGGTTACCATAGCTATCCAGAAATAAGCAAACAATGTTTGAATCTAGTGCTATTGGGTGTTTTTAACTTAGTTGGGATGGGGGGAAGGGGGAAGAAACTGCATTTTATATTTTTTCAGATTAAATATTGAATCAGGATAAGCATTATCTCAATTTGGAAATGAACAGATTTTGCTAAGCACGTTTTCCTTTGATACTAGTCAAAGACTGATAGAGGAGGGCAACTTATTGACAGTCATATATTACTTAATGGCTAAAAATATTTGCTTAGGAAATTCAGAATCTGGAAGGGTCGTTTGTGTCTCTAGAAGTGAGCAGGACTTGCACTACGAGCTGCTGCTGTGCTCTGGTGTCATGTCCTACATGCTGTGCCCAGAGAAAGACCTGAAGGGAACTGTACAGTTGGTGTGATGAAAGAATTTTTTTKGGGAAAAAACAATTATAAAAATCAGTGTTGAAAGCTTTCTGAAACTGCTGGCTACTTCTAGATGTACTATGAGAGGCGTTTTCCCTTGCCTTTGCTTTAGGTGCATGATAGCAAAAATGTCACATGAAGGGAGATCTGTTCCTTATTGTGGCTAGCATATAATTCAATTAAGTGTTTGAGTTTCGAGGGTCTGTCTTTGTGCTGTCTCCTTTTATGTATTTATATTGCTTATTTTTTGTTCTGTTTGGTTTCCTTGCCATTTCCTTTCAGTGTAATTCTCTGGATGGTCATGTTATTGCTTCTACCACAAAATTTTCTGAATTATTTTAATGAGATTTTGTTTTAGTAGGAGCTGATAAAAGCTACTGACTTGGATTTGAATTCTCCCTTAGTTTTAAGCTCTGTTCAAAACAAGAAACCTTTTCATATTATATCACCTTTGCAGAAAAGAAAAATAGTAGGTGCAAACTGGATTTTCCAAGAAAGTGGCACAACTTCAAGGCCATGAAAAAACAATTGTCCCTTTTCAGCAGCTGTGCCTTAAGCATTTAATGGAGAGATAGCCCATATTAGTACATGGCTGCAAGCTAGGTGCCTGACTCTGCAGGTGATTTCATGGGGGCAGTTTTGTGCCTGAAGCTGTGCACAGGTGTGCGATTCTGGTTGCACACCACTCTTGCTAGCTCTTTCATACTCAGTTTTAGCATGAGTGAGCCGCTTTTGTGCGAAACTGGACTGGGACTGGCTGATGCCTTTGTGTAGAATGTATGTATATATATATTTATTGATACAGCGGATGCCACAGTTCACAGCCATATGCTTAGATTTACTCGTCTAGGGACTGAACTGGGACTTCTAACAGTGCTTAAAATAGCTTGTAAATAAACTGTGTTTATTTTCCTGTTTGTTTTGTTAGGATCTGCATGTCTAACTCCCTCAATAGCAGCTCTTTTTAGTTGAAAGATGGCCTGTTTTAGAACAGTGACTTTTTTCTCAAAAAAGTAAACACTTGAAAGAAGACATGAAGGACACATTCTGTTAAATACTACTGATTTACACAAGACAAAGCCATTCTCTTCAAACAGCAACAGCAGAATTCTGAAAGATCTGGGGCTGTATAAAAGAATTTCTGGGAATTTCTTCTATATTCAGTCCATATAAGCATAAGGATATGTGGGTTCTGTTACTTTGAAAAAAGGGTACAGGCAGATAAAAAAAAAATCAGTCTCCTTTGTGCATTAGCAAACAATATGGTTGGATTTTTCTTAAAGAGTGTTGGTTTAGTTTAAATGAGGGAAGAAGTGCAGTTTTGGGTTTCAATAGGGTGTCTGCTTCTCTGAGCTAATTTTCTTTAGATTAACAGAATACTCATCAAATCTTACTGCAAAGTGTTCCTCTTATAAGGAGAATTTCAGCTTCATTTTCAAGGTTGTAGGTATTTTGAAATTACCATAGAGGCAAGAAGCTAAAAGTAGCAGCTGCAATTCTTTAAAATAAAAATAATAGAAAAATCAGATGATGTTGAAGTGTCTTCAGTTGCTTCTGTAATGTGTAATTGTTGCCATTAAAGGTAGCTTCTTTTTTGTTACATGATTTCTGTTATGAAATGACATGAAATTTCATAGCTCTGAAAGCAGGTGAAACTTGTGGCTGTTTTTTGTGACTACTCATCATCTGTTTTATTCATATTTATGGGCCTTTTTCATGACAATCAAAATGTGTTTAAGCATGTTTGTATTAACAAGAACACTTGAGTAAAGGAGTCAAAGTTCCATGAATGTTCCACAAATAAATACTGTGTGGGAATATTTGTAATTTACCTACTTTTGCCGAATTCTTTGTTTTTAAGGCCGGAGGAAAGAGGAGGTAGAGTGGGCAGTGGAAGGGATGTGTTAAAATAGGATGTGCTATCCTGCCCGAACACATGAGAAAGCACAGCTCTAGGTAACTGGAGGGGGACAGCAGATCGCTGAGCAGACTTGATAACGGGTTGAAGCTGATGTAAAAGTTCCAGTTAATAATATATTCTTTATGAAAACCATGGGAGCTACTGGGAACCTGCCCTTGGTGAGTTCAGGCCACCACCTGAGAAGGAGGCGACCTTTGGTTTCAGCTGTATGTTTGTGGAAAAATGGTAATTTTTCTAACTTCCTGAAGCATTTTTCTCGGCACAGTTAAATTTTGTCAAAGTAATAAGCGAGTGAAAATGGGTTCTTAACATAGAAGTTGTCAGGCCACGTTAACCATCAGCAGTGTTTTGACGCCAGCTATTGCTAGAAGTAAATGGTGAATGAAAGATAATCAGTTAGGTCAGATAATATCATATAATATATATTTTTTAATATCTTAAGGACTGATAGCACTTCTTTTGGTTATATAATCCCTATGAGATTGTTTGCAGAAGTAAATCCCTCAAAATTTTGTTTTTTTTTTTCTAAAGATGACATGCTCCTTGTATTTTAATGTCCATTTTTTTTAATTGTGTCCATGTAATTTGACTGTATTAATCTGTGTCTCAGAACTCAGGCTTACTACAAAAACTGAAATTCATTATTTTTCATGTCCTAACCATACCCTAACACTTAATTGAAGGACCACAGCACAATATTTTCCTAATTTGAATGTTTTCCTCATTCAGAAATTTACGCTATTTTTAGAATAACTATTTCTGAATGCATTTCACAAGGTTGTTCTGTTTTTAAACACTTGCATGAAATATTTTATACTACTACTTGCTGGTATAAACAATTGCAGTTTGTCCTAGTGTACAATTAAAATTAGAGATTAATTTTACACAGAGCTGGATAAGAAATTTGTTGTTCTTGCCCCAGATGACTGTGGAATGAATGCAAGCGAAGCGTGGGCATTCAGCGCCTTTACCTGCCCGTGCGGATTTCCCTGTGGCTGCTTCTGGGACTCTTGCTTGGTGCCTAGCCTTAAGTGAGGGTATCTCTCTGTGCAGATGTGGAAATAATGAAGATGTAATCAGGGGGACAGTTAAGAACCCCCCCCTAGTATGGGGACRTTTTAGGCGATTACTGTGAAATAATGAAACAAGTGAATTTGGTCCATGTGGTGGTAGCATTATTGTACATGTTTTTTCACTTCTGAGCAGCAATTATTATTTATTTTATTTGTTTGCTTGGAAAATTTTGCTCTTCGATAAATGTTTAAAAATCGGCAGAGATTAATCTTTAGCAATAGTATTTGATTTTCATGATAAATTGTATCTGGCTGTACTTACTGTTTACTTGTTAGTTACCTTCCAGTGTTGGCCTTTCAGGTCTCATCATCTTGAATGTTGTGGATTTGAGGAAGGCTCTTCCTGACTTGCTACCAGCATGGCTCATGCTGGCTCACATAATTCACTTAGTCTCACACGCCTGACATTAGATGTTGCAGCCTGATGTTGGCTGTATAGGTTTCCTTTAATACCTTGAGCAGCATTCAAAAGATAACCCAGCTAACCATAACTGAGCAATAGAATTTTAATGACTCTTCTTGTTTTTGTTTGGCCTATATGCTTTTCCTTGGCAGAATTTTTTATCATAATGAGGCATTGTAGTTACTATCACATTAAGATGAGCTGAGGGAATGATAGGCTTCTGGCGGTGTTGTAAGGTCAGCTTCATGAAAGCTGTTATTGATGAGTGTTTTTTGTTTATAGACTTTTTCATGAATAAATTGTATTTGGGTACCAGGAATTCTGTTTAAATGAGTTGCTGAGAGAGAGTAGAAAATTAGAGTTTTAGTAAGGTGCCAATTAGAAACATTGAACTTCTCAACAGATAAAGACAAATATCAAGTTGTTTCGGCTCCTCTATAGCTCTRCCATTATTTCTCAAAATTGTTTAGAATTCAAACAAATGTATGGTTGAATATCAAAATTATTTATATGAAAATAATGCTGAGCACTCTATGGAACCAAGCCGCTATGAAGCAGAGAATATTTAGTACATGTCAAAATTGAACAAGGCAAGACTAGGTTGGATATTTTCATGTAGCATGCTTTCAGTTGCAGAGAAATATGATTAGGAGATACTCATGCACTGTAAGTGTGGTATGGTGTGATAGTTGCATAGCTGAATAGATGCATTTTATTAACGTGTCTGCAGTCCAAAAACACCTCTATTGGTTGTGCTGACCAAGCCTCCCATCGCCCAGCCGGGCCTGGGTTCCCAGTTGCTGCCTGAGGTGCCTCTGCACTGGCAACTGCTGTGCTGTGGTCACCCTCAGCTCCYTGGCTTTCCTCGGGGAGCAGCCCCATAAAGTCAGGGGCAGCCAGAGTCTCCTTGCAGACTGGAAAAGTTAGTGTTTAACTATTTATTTTCTTTCCTCTGCAGACACTATTTTTTCTAGTCTTTGTGAGGCATATGTCATGCACAGCACAGTCATACAACAGATAAATAAGATTTGGTTCCTGGTATTTATGACCTGATGCCTCATCAGGTGAAGAAAGAGCTAGGAACCTTCTCTGCAACAGCAGGAGGGACACTATGAGCTCTCACAACTTTGCCCATGGATCTTTCATGGGCAGTGGGAGCTGAGTGCTGGTGCCTACCATGGTCATCTGGGGAACCTGGGGCTGGTCTCCCAACTTTCCCAAGGTGTCYGCAGCAGCGCCAAGTTCCTGAGACCAGGTGGGCCTTAGCCTGGGGCTATGCTCCTGCCATCTTCCCCTTGATTTTTGTCTTTATAAGATAGCATTTGCACTCCTGGATAATTATAGGACCTAGGTAGCTCCCACCAAAGGGTACAATTCAATTTAAAGAAAAAAATATGTTCAGGCTCCTACGTTGCAGATGGCCATGCTGGCTGCTGAAGGCCTCTGTGGCATTATGTGGGCTATTCTAGCATGGAAGCCAAACATTGTCTGTTACTGATTTGAGAATTAAATGATTATTTAAATTTAGACTGAAGAAGGGATTAATTTCTCTTGAACGTATACTGTCAAAATCAGTGCAGGTTCATTCTTCTCTCTGTGCTTTCTTGTTGGAAAAGACCATCTGTTTGTCAAGGGAAGTCACAAAATGATATTTGACATGAGATTTGCACTGAATTCCTGACATTTAGTAATTGCAGTTATGAAAACAATTATCTATAATGTATCTAATTCATTTGTATTTTAATTTTAATCCATCAGCGTCAGACAAAATAAGTTATTTTCCTTCTATTCATGGGTGGCACCTATAACAGCTTAATGTTATCTGGATAGTAGAACAGGGTAAGTCCTGCTGCTAGCCAGGGGGCTTTTTTTGACTAGAGTTGCTCAGATGAAAGCTGTTGTTAGAAATAATTAAACTTTGTATTTCAATAGCTAATTATTGTATTTTGTTTCTTTAAAATGATTTGCCTATCACAATTATTGGAAGCCATATGTGAAGGGAATATAAATTAGGGATAAAGCAAGAGCAGGTACAAATTCTGTTTGGATGTGAGGACARTGATGAGACAGTGGGGAGGGAGCATCCTGTTGGCTATCAGAGTGAGATGGTTTCTCTTGTATGTTGCAAAATTAGTAAAATAATGAAAAATTAACAAAGCATTTGTGTGCAGTTCCAGATTCTCTCATCTGACTCACTGCATTAAAAGGAACAGTGCAATCACTGATTTAAAGGATATATTTAGCCATTTCTTTATTTGCCAGGATTGGCCACAAACTTTCTCAATGCCAGGAGGTGCTTTTCAGAAGAAGCCAAGTTGTTTCCTTTTGGCAAGAGTCAAACATCAAAAAATAAGTCTCCCTTGTATGATCTTAGGAAGATGATCTAGGCTTAAGTCATGACATCATACTGCTTCCCACACTGTTTTTGATAATTTCTTTTAAGGAAATTTCATTTCAGTCTGTTACTTCACTAAACCTCCTGCTTATTGTTTAATTCTTTTGTTGTGAGCATTCCTAACCCCAGTATACGTTCATCTGTTAGCCCTGCTAAACACTGAGCCCTGCCAAACAACAACATAAAGAGATGGTACTAATTCTACTAATTCACTTTTGCCCTTAACAAAACTTGAGGATACTAAGTCAGGTTTCTAGAGGTGGAAGTCTACAAGGCTTACCTACCTCTTTAAATAGTATGTTCATATCTTGAGGCTAGTTGGACCTTAAAGTACACCAAAAAGCATGGTATGTTTCTTCAGAGTCTCCCAGCTAAAACGTGAGGAGAATATGTAAAGTTCATGATCCATTTTCTGTTTAAGCCTGTCTACTGTATTTTTCTCATAGAGCAGAATGAAAATTAACCCCTTTAGCCACTTAAATGGGAGTTAGTTAACTATTTCTGGCACACAACCCTGCTTAAAACTCCCATTTCACCTCCAATTATATTTAGAGATCAAGACCCCATATCCTCAAAAGGGCTTACTTTCTGCTGATTTTATTATCAGCATAAACACCCTTGAGGATCTGGGCTCAAGTGTTTTCATCATTTGCAAAACTGCTTGAGCATAATTGAAATAAACTGTCCATTTCAGGCTAAGCTGAGTACAATTTAGGCCTTCAGCACTTTGCAGGGAGTCAGGAATAAACAGGCATGAAATGATAAACAGGGAAACAAAGGAATTCTTCCTTTTTTCGTATCCGCTTTTGATCTGCCATTGACAGAACAAAAGAATATATTGTAACCACGTCCTCTTTTAGACAAAAAATGAAAGTATGACAGCTACATTGCACAGATTAATCCAAGAACTTTTAATCAGTGAAATATTTTTCTTTCCATTGCTTCAGACTCAGGTGTCGTCTTCATAATGCCACAAGCTTTATACAATTTTATTTTTATAGAATATTCAATGACAAATCCTTTAATCTGAAAGCTTGATTTATAGAGGACAGTGTGTTCCATTTCATTAATTTGCAATATTGAAACCCGGAGGTGCTGACCTCTGTTTTACAAGAGGAAAGTGAAGTGCATTTTATCTATTGCTACTCTAAGCTGCTTTTCTTCTCTTGCCTCTTTACTGAAAGTAAAGCAGCTATTCTTGCTAATAAAATATTCTTGTATTGTAAATGTGTTATTAGGAAGCAAATGTGTTAGCAAGTAGCTTTCTTCTGAGGTAGTGAGAATGGGATTTTGTTTTTTTTTGTTTTTTTTTAGTAACTGGCTAATTGGTTACAATTGTAATAAAGCATTCTATATGGATATGGTTAACCTAAAAGAAAGCATCAGGATTTGAGTTTTGTGGTTTTAACTTTCATGTACGTGAGCAAAGAATGTTTTCTGTGCAGCTTGAAGGTAAGCACAGCTGATGGTGAGACTTACTGGAGACTGACCAGGCGCTGTGCTGTGCRTCATTGCCCTGGTCTTCTCCTCATCCCGGTCCATGCAGCCACCTTTCCTTCCTGTGGAAGAGCAGAAAACAGTTGCTCACCTGAGTGTCTCTTTGAGACTCTGTCAGGACGTGTACCTGGCTGTGGGAGCAGGAGGAATAAACCTGGCACAGACTGCCAATTCTGCTCCACCAACAAATAGTAAAGTTGGTAGTTTCTCAAATATTCAAACAAGGACCTCTCAGAAGCTTTTCTACCCTGTTGTCTACATGAATGAAAAGAGCTCATTTTAAAATATGCAAGGCAACCATTATTCTCCTGGTATTGTCAAGAAATCATACATGTAGCCATGGTACTTTGAAAAAAGCTGCGGTAGAAATAGAGCTTAACTGCTGAGAACGATTAAATATCATCGTGCTGTTTCTCATCACATCTATCTGGACTTTATCCTCTTTCCATCTTTTGTTCTGCGGAGTAGAGTGAAACCCACTTCACTATTTTAATTCCATTATTAATATATTCCTTCTAGCACAAAATGGTTAATTTGCAAGAATCCTTCTCTGAAAAAGTACCCCAATTCTATCATCAAATTGGAGAGTCCATATCAAGTAGTTGAGTCTGTAGCTGTGATGGACATTCAGATATTTTGGAACTGGACACAGATTGACTGTCCACTGTCAAGAAGGGACCAAATCAACACTTTATTAGTTATTTTCCTCCACATCTAAAGAGAATTTTCAGATTCATTCAGCTGTCCATTTATGGTGGCCATTTTTGCATATGAAGAACTCTATCTATGAAAGATTCTTAGTCTGAAAATTGTTTCCATTCCTTTTGGTCAGGAAGAAAATGCAATAATCTTTTTCAAAAGGTAAAGTAAGTGTCTTGTGTTATTGTTTGATCTGCTTTTTACCTACTATTGGCAGAACAAAGCATGTAAAATGATCAGTCCCTCTGTCAAACATCAAAACATAAAAATCTTACCTATGTCATATATTTGAGAATAGTTAGTTAATAGGTGTGATCTTTGCATTCCTTGAAAATA
This sequence comes from Apteryx rowi, assembly GCF_003343035.1. Lineage (NCBI taxonomy): Eukaryota > Metazoa > Chordata > Aves > Apterygiformes > Apterygidae > Apteryx > Apteryx rowi. The sequence continues at coordinate 520,115 of NW_020451027.1, read as the reverse complement.
AATGCTAATTTCCATTCCAGTACCTGCTTCTTTATTTTTAGTCTTAAAAGCCAAGCATCAGCATCTCTGAGGGTTCAATTTGGCCAGATCCAGGCTATTTTGTTTTCTCCCATTTTAATGTTTCTTCTGTGTATGCTCCATTTTATTATTAATCTATGCTAAACAATCCAAACTGCAGCGAATGATTCTATTAAAAAAAATCAATAACCTAAGTGGCTTTATCTACACCCACTATAAGCTTCTTTTCTTTGTCTAGTTTTGCAGAGAGAAATACCGACATTGTGACTCAAAGATTTTCAAATACTGTGCTATTCACTGGGTACTTAGGGATAGTACATTTAGAACTGGAGTGGATAATGTGTATACTTTGCTATCTGCTTCTGGCACTATCCATTCAACAGTCATGGCAGGGAATAGCTTCAACAGTGAAAACTTTCTGGGATTTTGTAAGATACTTAAGATGAGGAAAGAAGAATGACACTTTCCGTGCCACTTCAGAGTCAGTTTTGTGTTGTGCATAGTGCAAGGAAGTAAAGTGAGTTAATTTAAGCTGAGAAATACTTTACTCTAAAAATGAGGTAGCATGACAATGTGAGGTGGCTGAAGTTTTTGTAGATTGAACTTGTTATTTACTGTGACCCATTTAGCTGTGGATTCAGATTTACATTATTCCTGTAACTTTAGTGTCATGGTTACCAAAGAATAGGGTATATACATAGAGATGGCTTAGATTCATTTTTTAAATATCTCTTCCACCTTTTTCTCTTGCATTAAAAATTGTTTAAATTTTGGAAATACTACAGACTATTACTTTCCAAATATTTCTCTATTAGAAATAGCCTTCAAATATGCTGTAGATAATATCTTAGTCCTCAGATAACCTCTCCAAATGAAAAGAAATGGTAATTTCTAACTTATTTTACATATGATGGTCTAGATCTCAAGCGACATGATCCCAACAGATGGCTCCGTGAGTACAGTGTAGTGTGGCCTGAGGAAAGTTTCGTTACGTCTTTATGTTGTGGTGGTCCTCCTCCCTGCTATTCCTCTGTTTAGACTGTAATAGCTTCAAGGCAGGAAGGTATGTCCTGGTATGTGCATGTTTGGCTTTTGGCATGATGAAACTCCATCTTGGCTGCAGTTTCTAAATTTGACCATAATCCAAATAATTAAAAATGAAAAAAAAAATTAAATTTAAAATAAGTAGCAGTCATTTTATCTCAAGAATTTGGCCTTTATTGTGGCTAGTGTAGATAATTCAAACATTTCCTTCTTTCTAATTTGAAGTACATGACCAATGTACTAAATCTTTTTGTCATATAGAAGTTCTGTCCTCACACTTCTAACACGTATAGAAGGACTTATGTCCTTCCCCAAAAATGATTGTCATAGTTGTTGGTAACCCTTCTAGCTTTTSCTGTGTTCAGTCGCATGGAGAAACAGCAATCGCCTGGCATAACAGAGTAAAGATCAGCAGTGGGCTCAGGTGTCCTGATTAGCTTTCTTGGGTGCTCTCTTGCCAGCCTCTCTTCCCTCCTGCCTTTTCTCTCTCCCTCCCACGTGTTCGCCTCTCGCAGCCCCTGGGGTGAATAGCAGAATTCCCAAGCAGCCAGAAGCAGAAGACGACAGGATCACCCATTAAAAAACTGGTCAGAAACACCTCAAGGGGAAGGGGTTTCCAGCATACGTGTACCAGCAGTTAAATAACAGCCTGTTTGGTTTTGCATGTAACTCCTTAACTTCCTGTAATTAGTTGACTTTTTTCTTATACGAACCTTTTGTGAATTTCAGGCAGAATTTTCGTAACAGACAATCATGTTTCATTAATTTTTCTTTCACTAGAAAATATTCATAGCTCTGCTATTCCTCCAATATATCCTAACTGTTTTACTACATTTTATTTAAAGAGAAGCCTAAATCTAAGGCCTTAGGTMAGACTGTGAGATTTATTACATCGTCTCTGTCACGGTATCGGAAAGGGTGCTGCTGTGGCAGATGCTGAATGTTTTAAGACAAAGTCTCTGCAGAAGAGTCTGCTCACATAGCCAAAAGCTTGGAATAATGAGTTATTGGAAGTAGTTTATTTCCTTGAGGTAAATCAACCATGGTCACAATGAAAAGTTTGGGTAAAATTAGGTGAGTAAGCCTTGGAAACACAAGTCAGTCTGTTACTTTCATGTTTAAGCCAGTATATGTAACTGAAATCTGAATTTTGAACTTTCTGCCCATCTTAAATCTAGTAGAGTGTTTTGCAGTCTTTCATGAGGTGTGAACTTGGTTATCTATTAAAAAAAAAAAAAGCGTGTGGACTCCTAACTTTGCCATGTTATCTCACTCCCCACTGAATGGTAAAACACCATCACTTGTTTCATCCTCCTTTTAATGTATTGCTAAAGGAAACTTTGTGTAAAATGCTAAATTTTCAAACTTTAATAATGTTGGATTATTTTCTTCAGTACACGTCAAAGCTGAGAAGTATTCCTTTCTTCTTTGTCCAGTGTTGTTCCATTATTAAGTAATAATGATAATAGCAGAACTTTTTTTTACTTATCATCTAAATTAGCCAAGAACTGTCAGGTCTGCAGGCAGAACCTGCTGCTAAGCAACAAAGCCCTGCTACCTGGGGGATGATATTACCTTGCACTGAATACTGACAGGACTGGCAAATGGTCTCAGAGGAAGAGGATCAGTCACCGTTCTGTTGCAAACCTATAAATACAGCTGGTAACAGGGGATTAACAGTCTAGGGGTTTTCTGGCTTAATAACTTGCAGCCCATGTCTTTTCAAAACATGTGTTTCAATTGAAGTCTGACTCATCATAGCCCTGTAAAATACTACATATTAAGAAATGTACAGACTAGTAATTTGAAGAATACAGGTAGGCTATCAGGCTATGAATGTTTAGTTTTTATAGTGTTAAAATTCTTGTAAATGTTGCAGTTGCTCAGAAGGCAAATTTGAAATCTTTTTGGTCTAGTACCTAGTGATATGTAAGTCAAAAATAAAGACCATTCACAATAATTAGATTATCAACTTATGGATAGTTGGATATTATTTCACAGTAGATGGAATACCACTGAAGAGGAAAACTGAGAATATATTTTTCAGAGATGTATTCAGGAGGCATAGATCTGGTAATAGGCCATTTTATGCATTTCAACATATAGTACTTCGCAACATGCCTCCTATGCATTTTTATTTTTATATATGGGATCCTTTTATAGGGCTGGATAAACCTCAAATTCATCCCTCTGCTTTGAATGCCCATATATTTTTAAGACCAGGTTAAAATGATACAGAAATTCCATCTCCCCTTTTTGCAGCTTAGTTTGTTGTCCTGATTAATTACCCATCATGTCCCCCAGAATAACCATAATGTCTAGTTTAAATCTCTTCTTGCAGTCTAATTCTGTTCCTTTTTGTCCTTTTCCCCAAGGGCGCAGCGAACAAGTTATTTATTCCTCTTGGCAGCACCCTTTAACATACTGGCTTAGTTATGAGGTGAAAGGAGGATACAGAAAGTGAAGTGGAATTGAATAGCAGAACACAGCTGTATTAAATATTAAATTAATAATTACAATTACTTTCCTGTGCCATTTCATGCAGATAGAGCTCCACTCTATATGCACTGAAGAACGCTTCATTCTGGTTTAGCATCATGTATTTGGTAAGACATAGAGACAACCAGTTCTGGGCCTACTTGAAAGTGTGCTTACCCCCTTTGCAGAAAAAGCTGTGTCCTCCCTTGCCCAGATACTCTTAAGAATCCTATTTAAAAAAAAAAAAGAAAAAAAAAGAAAAAAAAAAAAGACAAAGTTACATGAAGTAAAACCCGTTTGTATGGTTGCAAATATTGCAGTCATTCTAGTTGTATTTACTTGCCATCTTGACCTTTTTGACTTTAGCCCTGTAATCAGACCCAAATTCTCCTTCTTGTATGCTCCTGCTCTGTTTTTGAGATTTCTGGGGTGAGTGACAAAAACAATATAGCCTTGACAGAGGGTTGAAAACTAGRTGAAAAGAGGACCCAATTATTTATAAGAGGAGTGCAGAAGGAAAAAAAGAGGGCTAGTGGTCTTTAAGCAGGGGTCTAGGTCTAACTCAGTGAACTGTTTTTCCTGTTAGCTGTTAAATAAGTCATTCACCGTCAAAAAATTGCCCTCAACTACCTTCCTCATGAAGGCACTGGCAGACCATGATTTCTTTTTCAACCATTATTGCACGTTCTTGGTGCAGAACATTAGGTATTTGAGCTGATTTGTTGTCGTGTGGGTGAGAGCTGGGTTTTTTGTTTGTGTTTGTACAGTGCCRGTGACCTTGGGATGCTGGTCCGAGGGGACTCACGGGCACTGCACTGTCGAGACGGCGCTGGAGACTAATGAACTATGTGCGCTTTCTCCTACATCCAACTTGCAGGTACCTTTTGGCCTGTGTGTAGGTGTGGGTCTGCCTTGATAAAATACTGTCAAGTAGGAACAGAACATCTTGCTTCCTTGAATTCCTGCCTGCTACTTAGCTGACACTGATGTGTAGTATCTCGCTGCTGTAAAACTTGTTACTCATTGAAGTTCAAAAGATAGTGTGCTCCCAGGTGCTTTCTTGGTTTCCAGTGCAGGCTTATTTTAAGAAGTCTCTGCATGTGGTCCTTGCTTTGCAAAGCTTGGTGTTCATCCTGCACAAGCAGAATGCATTGTGTTGTGAATTTAGGGCAAACGCAAAGTCCTAGTTTTATCTTTTTATTACAAGCTTGTTGGAATATTTTTAAAATGACCTCTCTCTGCCTTCTTCCCAGCAAAGGCTCACGTACCCTTATGAGGTAGTACAACACAAATTCTGGATTCTCAGAGCTCATTCTATACTTTCTTACAGACAAAGATGCATTTTCTGAGGGGAAGAAATTTTCCAATTCTTGTAGGTGCTCTTGGCTCATACCTCCTCTACATGAATAAACTTCAGTCTCTTAAATTAAGTTGCTCTTCAACTTTGCTTCTAGCTCTATTATTTCTATTTAGGAAGAGTAGTTACTCTGCTAAACTGGCTGAAGAACACTCTTCTACATGTCTGAGCACACGGCAGAAGATAGCATCTTAATTAGATGCAGTGCACACAAATTTTATAGGGAGAGCTTGGTGAAATAATTAAGTTAGTGGTAGATGAGAGTAGGAGCAAGATACACTTAACCTAGAAATCTGGCTTACTGTCCAGTTTTCACTTTCAGATATTTACAGCTTCAGACAGAGAATAGGTTAGGGCATGGATCAAAAAGGAAAGGGGAGGTCCGGGGCAAAATTTTGCTTTGATTTGCTACAGTGACAAGCCAACTTGACAGAGCTTTTGGGAGAAAAGCCCATGGCTGATACAGTGAGCAAGAGGGGAGAAAGCCTGGTTTGTTACCAAGCTGTTGCAAGTAAGTCTCCCATGCRCAGTCTCCAGCTTCATCATCTGGGGTCTGAATTAGAGACAGCAGGTGGATAATGTGTGAAGAGTTTCAGATTCATCTTTAATGGGAAAGCGATATGCCCAACTGTGGTTACACTAAGCAAGTTTCCCTCTATTATGAGTCTATCAGCTGTACTGAATTTGTAGCTTAATAACATTACTATAAAATAGAATATTCCCAGCATGGAATATTATCTATTCGCTAGACCGATGTCCATTCAGTATGTGATATGTGTGCCAGAAGCAGTGGCTTTTCTATATAAACAGAAAATTGTTGTTTTTTGCTCTAGGTGCATGTTCTGGTGTGACTTTATATCTGTTCTGGTGTACCTTTATAGCAATATGGTAAATATGGCTGTAAACTTCTGATATATTTTCTGAAATGCAAGGAAGCTAAATACTTAAACAGCATAAGCAAGCATAGACTCTTTGAAATATGTGGTAAAAATGCTGACTTTATACCAGCTCAGGATCTGGCCTTTCAAACTTACACCTCAAAACTTTCAAATAAGCTTCAGTGGCTACACAGTTTGTGATGGTGTTATTTAGATAAGTTTGTCTAGTCCTTTTTGTTTCTCGCCTTGTTTTTCTAATTGGACCATGAAAAAAATAATCAACACTTTTCTGTCCCTTTATTCTAGGACTTCTACACACACTTACAAATCAGGGATGCCTAAGATGCATATATTCCTGGAGCTTCTATTGCACTTTATGGGGATTTTTTTTTTTTTTTGCATTTCTTTTTGTTTTCTGACTTTTTTCAGAGACACTGGTTTATGTTCTGATTGTGATTCTGATAGATGGTGACATTTCTAAGTTTCCAGGTGGGGGTCACTGAAGGGACGTCATCTTTTAGTAAACATTTATTACCATGACGAGTTTTTTGCTATTGTTGGGCCTACAGTACACTCTTCAGGTGGGCATTATAGCAAGTGGCTTCCCAAGCATGAAAAAACATCCCAAGCCTATCAAAATACATTCTCTTTTCAGACAGGTGAATGTCATATTCGTCAAGTCTTATGTGTCTAATGGATGGTCACATGTACAGTACTGCATCAAGTAATTTACTCAGTCCACTGTGTGTTTACAATCTGAGGATGGTGTCCATCAAAACTGCTTCCTCTTTTTTCCTCTTTTACAAATTATTCAATACTCTGCTTGGACAGGACTATGCTCTAGGCTATCATTGGGTTAGTACAGTTGTTTTGAATCATTAGTTCAAAACTTTCAGTGCTTTTAAATGAACACAAAAACTACCCAGGACTTCAGACTTCTGCGGCCTTAAACTACAATATAGATTCATTTTAGAGACTATCAGTTTATTACAGCACTGTCCAAAATGTTTTGGATTAAAATTGAATTACACTATTTCTTTTGTTAAAATATGTTCATATGGCCCATTTACTGTTGTTCTTGTTACTTTTAATTTATTCTTAATAGTAGTAGTATATTTAATGAACATTTCCCTTCTTTGTAGCACTTAAGGCCTTCATTGAGGAGTGAAGTGCAAAGTGTTGGCCTCTGTATAGAAAGACAGTCCTTGTTTTGGAGAGGTTCTCCTCAAAGGCCCTGGTGGAAATGGGTAAAGCTGTTGCTTGTTAAGGAGGTGGCTTTCAGAGGGCTTTGTGAGAAGGATCCCATGCGAAGTCAGCTCGCTGGAGGAGTGAAACAGTTCAGCAGTTTCGAGAAGGAAACTAACAAAGTAAATATAAATAGGCAATTTATTTTCCTTTTTTGGGTTGAAATCAAAAGTATTAATGCTACCTAAAATCAATTACACTAATCTAGAGACCACAAACTTTTAGCATTTATTTAAAGTGGATGTGTGTGAAAAATCCCTGATCTGTTGGAGGAGTGCCCTCCTCTTTCAGTGCTACCACTAGTTCTGCATAGTTCTGCACAAGGCAGAATTATTCTGTGTGCAGGCAAATAATAATAAAAAAGAATCAATTAGAACTGTTTCTCTCTCTGTTTTGAAACAAGAGTAAAATATATTTATAGTTTTCCTTCATTGCAATAGCACGTGTGAAGCGGTGACAGTGTCATCGTGCTGCTTGTTACCATGTGTGGAGCCAGGCTGCTCGGGAGCTCCAGGCATTGGCTTTGCAGTACCCTGCCTTAACCTCTGTTTCACAGCTACAAAACGCTGCTGGTGAGAAGCTGACCTTTGCCAGAAATGGTAAAAGGAGCCATTTGGTAAGACTGGGGTCTTTTAAAATGTTTTGAGAGTTATTTTAAAGAGGTTTTTCAAAGCAAGTGAGAATTTGATAAATACTAGAAGTGTGAAATTGTCATTAGGTGTACAAAGATCTGTTCTGCTATTTGCTCCCTTAACACCCCATTTTTCAAAGGGGCATTTTGCTGTTGCCTCCAGAAAAAGCAGAAGTGGAAAATGCATGTGTATATGGATGCTATTGATGAATACCACCATCGAATGCCTCTGGAACGTCTATTGAAAAGCGTCTCTGAGACGGTCAGCAAACTTCTGACAGCTTTCTGGTGTCTGTGAGGTCCCCAGCACAACAGCTTGGATTTGATTGTTTCTCATTGGACTGAAAATAAGGCGTTTTGAATGTTGTCATGCAAGAGAATTGTCAGATGCTCTCAAATCAGAAACCTTGATTTTTCTTTTTGTTCAGAAGTTATAGAAGGGATCTAAAACTTCTATACTAAAAACACTATGGGAAAACAAAATGTTTCCATTAAATATTTGGTTTCAATGAAAGGCCATAGTAGACTTCYGTGAATTTGCCACACCATTTAAAAGCTCTGCTGGGACAAGAGCTCACTTCTCCAGAAGACTTTATCCCTATAACAGGGCTAGAACCGTCTTCAATAAAGATAGTGCTAAAATTCATATGGATAAGGGGTAGAATCATTACCTCAAGAAATAATAATGACATGAAAATACCTATCATGACAAAGAAAGTAAGTTTAGTGTTACCGTTCTCGTTCTTACCGAGGAGGCACGGGGCCTTCTCCCCAG